>NC_023174.2:6082913-6387059 GCF_000231095.2 Oryza brachyantha
CTATAGAGTAGATTTATACTCTATCCATTTCATATTATAAGTCTTTCTAGTCTTGCTAGATTTATTCATGTATCGATGAATATGTTTTGTATATCTGTCTAGATTCATTAATACATATGAATTTAGGGAAGGTCAGGAAGTTTTATAATATAGAAAGGAGAGAATAGTTAATATATACCTTAATAGAATATAGTTTGATGTGATATGAATGGCGCAATTGTGAGGGCCCGATCTTGGACCGAATTCAAGCGTCCCTCGAATCACATAACCGCCCAAGAAGTTCAGTTACGTATAGAATGATACAGAAACAACACTTCGATTAATTATACAAACCGATAAGGTTTTAGTACAACTCCAGGCTAAGCTAAAACACATGCAACGACCTACATTTTACGAACAAAAGACGCAACTCTGTACCACAGGAGCAGCCTTGAGCGTAGAGTCGACCTAAAAGTCAAAGACTTTGTCTTTACCCCACTCCTGAGGTTCTCAACCTCTTCGGCTTCACCTGCAGCTTCTTCTTGACCAACTGGAACTAAAAGTATGCAAGACTAAGTACACAAGTACTCGGCAAGCCAAGTAGGGAAAATATAAAATAGTAATGCATAGTTAACAAAAGAAGGAAACTGGTTCAACTCTCTAACCACCTTAGTAGTAGTTTAAAAATAAACCCAATCAATGACCCATATCTAATAATCAAAGTATAACCATCATTTTATGTCATTCACTAGTCAACTTAAACATCATTCAAATCTACCTTTTACCACCTCTGTGGATTCACCCAAAGACATGTCTCCATTAACCCGGAGCACGGCACATTTAAATACCAAACGACTCTATAGCGTCTACCCAGTTTTACCCACACGATATCTACAGCTAGCCAGGCTGAGGATAACATAACACAATACTATCCCAAGCTTATCTAAGATTTGCCTAGCGGGTTAAAGGATTTTGTGGTTGTTGGCCCCGTCCCGAACGCAGAGGGATTGTGTTCCAACCCCGCCATAACTTCCACCCACTATTGTGTGTCTTAGAGGCACACCGGCTCCTCCAGACCGTATTGGGCACACATAGTACCCCCACTCAAACAATCACAACACTCAGTGGCCAGTACATGCCTTAGACCGATATATTGCCATATACATTGAAAGGTTGTAGATCATCTACTCATTGGAGCAGCATATGCTATGGCGAATATTTCGATCATGTGGATGGGTGTAAAGGATGTCACTTATACTGACATAAGGTGGTTAAGTCCTTATAGCTTTTTAAATAAACCACGTAATGACCATGCTTTCACATAAAATAACGATAACCATGTATAGATATTGCTTTAGCAATAATCATCTCGTTTAAACTGGGGTTATCAAGACATAACAGGCACAATATCAAGGCATGACAATATGTAAAACAATATAATAAATGGGCAACTGCTAGTCAAGGTGATAATTTAATTAATTAACACATGCAAGCTAAATATGTACTTCAAGGTAAGTATGACTACTCAAAATATGACCTAGATCCAGATTAGGTTCAAATATTATCAAAAGACTACTTGACTTGCCTTTAGGGTCGGCGTAATTTTCCTAGTCTTCACTCCCTAAAGCTGTGACGTCGTAAGCGTCGGCAGAGAATTCTAATCCGGCTCCTTCTAAATCAGTTGAGACGTAATCTATCGTTACACAAATGAAACAAAATAGATAAGTGATTAACTCCAAATGAAACACCAAAACATTAGAAAGTGTGGAAGAAGGTGAAAAGAAAGCTAGAAATGTTTTTTTTTTGGGGATTTTCATGATTTTTATCGGTTGCAAACCGTAGGAGTCAAAATTATGGCTGTGTTACCAAATGTTCGGATGATGACGAAAGTGATTCCATTGGACTCGGAATAACACTAGAAGCCTAGAATAGGTCTCGGATTTGGAATCATAGGTCAAATGAATGGTCAAATTGATTTGGAGCGAAAAGGGTACAATTATTTTTTCATAGAAAAATCTTATTTTTCTTTTTCTTATCTCTCGTTTCACAGGGTGCGTCCGACCATGTAGAGCGCCGGCGATGGGAGGGGTAAGGCAGGCTTCGGCCAGGGTAAGGCAATCATCGGGACCAAGAGGCCGAGGGGAACTCATTCTCCTCGGTGGCGGCTGCTAGCGAGGCTCGCGAAGGCGGCCAGTGGTGGGCGGCGGAGGCTACTGCGGTGGTAGCGCTCCGGCAAAGCTCCAGTGAGGGAGGCAACGGAAGAGGGTTCTGGGAGGGTGACGGTCGTGGCGGCATCAAAGGCTACGCGTGAGAAGGCGCGAGGCGATGGGGCACTGTGTGCTTCAGGCGGTTGCGAAACAGTGGAGCACAGACAGCGGCTCCAGCGGTGGCGTCGGCATGATTCCAACGACATTTTCACCAGGAAAGAGAGGGGAAAGACGAGGTAGGAGGTGATGATTCCATTTTTACCACTAATTTTCGAGATGGAGCAACACAGAGGATGAATTTTGCGGGTGAACATCCGCGGCCAGGACTCCAACTCCGGCGAGCTTTAGCTCAGTTGCAACGACTCCGCTTGTGCGAGATGGCGTGACTTCAGGGGAATAAAAGGGATGGTCAGAGCGGCCTTCTCGGGGTTTAACGACGATCGGTAAAGTGGACAGAACAGGGAGATGGATGGGGAATAATGGTGGCGGTGGTGTGCTCCAGTTTGAAAACTCGTACAGAGGATAAAGGCGATGAAGGTGCATGACGCGTGGATGACGCGAAGCAGCGGGGTGGCAGAGAGATGAAGACGACGATGACAGCGTCGGTTGCAGTGTTGCCAGGAGTTAGGGGTGGTGAGGACATGTGCTGTCCTGGGCTGGTTCGGCTGACTCGGTCTGGGCTGGTCTGGGCCAGAAGGAAGAAAATTAAAGAAAAAGATACACTGGTTTTAGCCGATCTGAGAAAAATGGGTCGGCAACGGGTGGAAAAAGAAGAATGGCTGAATTATGATGACAGAGCGGATTCGTTTGTGGACAGGAGGATTTGGAAAGGAAGTTACACTTTTGAGGGGAAAACAAAAATGACAAGAAAAGAACAAACGAGAAAAACAAACGACTTTTTTCAAAACAGGACGAAACGAGAATCTCGACGCATGAAATTTTAAAATTCACAAGCAAATAAAACAGTTTTAAAACTTGGCCTATTTTACGGGTGCTATAGTAGTATAGATACATGCTAGAACATGTACCAAAAAACCCTTCCTTTTTCTTTCAAAAGTTCAAAAAAATTATATTGCCAATTCCATTTTAGTTATATTCTTTTTTCTTAACGTTAATAAAAAAAGAGATGAAAGAATATACCATATAGTGCAACAACTTCTATGCCTCATGACTCATTGTCTCATGGGACAAATCCAATAATACAGAATCACCTGCATTGATCAAATGACATAGATCGACTCTACATCATCTACTGCCCTGTATAAACAATATAGAAATTTCCTATAGAATATAAACATATACAATAACAAGTATATAGCTCCAATAATTATGTTATATATATACACATGTAATATTTATGACTAATTATAGATCACGATTAATCATATAGTGTATTCACTAATGTGTTCATTAGGAGAATGAACTTGAGAAACCGTGATTCTCCCCCATCTCGATCCTATCAATTAGTCTCGCATCTTTGGTAAGCAGCAACACAAGAGCATCAGCTAATTAATCACCCACACATATTGTGCTAACTAGTCCCCTTCTCACCAGACATCGGCTAATTGTTGACCTCCTCACGTTCGACAAGTCCCCTGTCGATCTTCCAATATTCGACTAACATCTATTTTGACGATTTCCGGTTGACGAACTCCAATTTCACGATTTTTCATTAAAAAATTAATATTTCTCAAAAAATTTCCCTCGTTAAGCTCAACGAGCCGAGCCCACTCCACGGCTCCGCGGCGGCGAGCCACTCTTCGCGCGCAACTCCCCCTTAAACCCTAGCCGCCGCCGCCGCTCTGCACGCACGACCGCCATGGCGACCCTCAAGCGCAAGTCCCAGAAAGACGATCCCGCCGCCGAGCTCGCGTCCCCTCCTACCAAGACCCCGCGCTCGGAAGCCTCCGAATCACCCGCTCCCTCCCCCGCCCCCTCCCCCGCCGGGGGCGCCGAGCCCGTCGCCTGCGTGCACGACGTCTCCTACCCCGAAGGCTACGACCCGTCGGCCCCCGCCACCCACCTGCTCAATGGCGGCGGCGCCCCCTCCTCCGAGGCTGCCGGGCCAGCCAAGACCTTCCCGTTCCAGCTCGACCCCTTCCAGGCCGAGGCCATCCGGTGCCTCGACAGCGGCGAGTCCGTCATGGTACCCCTTTATCTCTGAGCTAATTTACTACCCTATACAGTTGCTTTTATTCTTGCAACGTTTGCTTCTTTACTTTTTTTTAAAAAAAAAATGCTCTAGATGATGCTTAATTTCGGAAGTTATAATGCTTATTCGTCAGTCGATTTTTGGTCATATTCTGGTCTTAGGGAACAACTGATTCTGTCAATTGTTGTTAAATTTTACTTCTTTACCTTCTCACTTGCATTAGATTCTGTCTGATGATTCATTCTTATGTTTAGCCTCAAAGGAAAGTCTGCCCGTTTAGATTTTTACGTTTAGCCTTTATGAAGTTAATTTGTCACACAAATGTGTGTTTGTGTATGCGACCAAAAGGCCACTCCATAAAAAGGCCAAATTTAGCTAATCCTGTTAACAGAAGTGGCCTTTATTCATCTGTATGGCAGGCAGGAGTGGTTCTATTTTGGCTAGTATGCATGATTCCACTGCTTCCAGAACTTTTTTAACTACATAATTTGTAGCGCAATTTATTTTATTTTTAATGTTTTTTCGCTAAATATATTGGCAGTGCGTCTCACGCAGCTGATTTTATGGCTTGTTTGTTAGCTCTTAGCATTGATTTCTTTATACTTTGTTTTCATGGGGGTTTCCAGGTTTCAGCTCACACATCAGCTGGAAAGACGGTGGTTGCATTATATGCAATAGCAATGTCTTTGTGTAATCAACAACGGGTCATCTACACATCTCCAATCAAGGCTTTGAGCAACCAAAAGTACAGAGAATTCAAAGAAGAGTTCTCTGATGTTGGCCTCATGACTGGGGATGTTACTATTGAACCAAATGCATCTTGTTTGGTATATATCCTTAGGATCCTTCCAATTTATGCCATCTATTTTAATGTTTTGTTACTTCAATCCTGCTCTCAAAACGCAGGTCATGACCACAGAAATTTGGCGCAGTATGCAGTATAAAGGATCAGAAGTCATGAGGGAAGTAGCTTGGATTATATTCGATGAAGTGCACTACATGCGGGATAGAGAGAGAGGAGTGGTGTGGGAGGAGAGTATAGTAATGGCTCCCAAGAACTCACGGTTTGTGTTCCTCTCAGCTACCGTGCCAAATGCCAAGGAGTTTGCTGACTGGGTGGCTAAGGTTTGTAGCCATGACTTCCTGGTTTTGACTTTATTTGTTTTTCATGGTGTCATGATTTTTTTTTTCACATTGTCCAAATAATCTACTAGTTGGAACACATTTGCTGATAAGCATGACCAAGAATTTATCATAATTTTTTAGCTCATTCTCTTTGACCATAAGAGAGTGCTTTATTTCTCAGGTACATAAACAACCTTGTCATATAGTCTATACTGACTACCGGCCTACACCTCTCCAACACTATGTATTTCCTTCTGGAGGTGATGGTTTATATCTGGTAGTTGATGAAAAGAGCAAGTTCAGAGAGGACAGTTTTCAGAAAGCTTTGAATGCTCTTGTCCCTGCTAGTGAAAATGATAAAAAGAGGGAAAATGGTAAGTGGCAGAAAGGTCTCTTGACAGGAAAACCTAGTGAGGAAAGCGACATATTCAAGATGGTGAAGATGATAATTCAGCGCCAATATGATCCAGTGATACTTTTCAGCTTTAGCAAAAGGGAGTGTGAATTTCTTGCTATGCAGGTATGTTCTTTTGTAGATTATTTTGATTTACAGAGCAAAAGATTTTATTGATTGAAGGACAATAAATTGTTGATTTACTTTATTTTTTACTGTCCTTGTATGCTATAGATGGCTAAGATGGACTTGAATGATGATGATGAGAAGGCAAACATTGAAACCATTTTTTGGAGTGCTATGGATTTGCTTTCAGATGATGATAAAAAGCTTCCTCAGGCAAGTTGTTCTATATGGCTATGTTGTTTGATCAGATTGATTTTCAAAGGACTAGGTTTGAACTCAAGCTACTAGCACAAAGGATATGTATTGCCTGTAGCCATTGCGCCTTTCATTTGTTATATGTGGTCATGGAGGAACTATTTTTCAAACAATCAAATGATACATTAATCATCTTAATTTCTACCCATACATTAGGTTTTCTATACTTCTCTTTCCAAGCAAAGTTTCCCTGTTTCTTTGAAGTTTGAACTTTAAAGCATGTGTGCTGGTGGAAGGTTGGTACCACAGCACCTGATACTCTGATGCCTGGCTATACCAGCCAACAGACTAATTACCTGGAACCAGCAATTGTAGTCCATTCTTTCAACCAGTGCTTGTGGTTTATTTATTTTATTTTTCATTTAGCTCCTCTGATAACTGAACCACTGGATTTTCACAGGTTTCAAATATGCTTCCCTTATTGAAACGTGGCATTGGTGTACACCATTCTGGTCTTTTGCCCATTTTGAAGGAAGTAATTGAGATACTCTTCCAAGAGGGTCTTATCAAGGTTAGCATATTATATATATGCTTGCCATAACTTAGTTCCCTTCAATTCCCAGGCTCAGACATTATTATCTATTGTGGAAAGTGTACAACATGACTGAGTGCTTCATCTATGGAACAATGATAGTTAGAACCAAATGTTCTGATCCAATTTTTACACTTTTATTGAACATGATACTGGATGAGCTTGAAGGATGCTTGATTCCTCATCAAAGAACATATATTCTGATTGCTGCAACAACTGTAGCTTCATAGATTAAGCATATTTATTTCCTTTGCAGCTAATGAAGAATTTCACTTTTACACTTTTGTTCTTATTGCTGCGTCTATCCTGTAATATTTAGGTTATCTAGGTTTCCACACCCAATTGCACTGTAGGGTGTGACAAAAAATAGATGTCTAAATTTTGTGAAGTGCACATTTTCTTTGTATTGCATTATGAAATTATAATTCAAACTACTCATTTTATTTGAAATGGAATCTGCTTTTATGATTCATGCTTCGTAGTGTCCTTACTTATACAGCTTATCTTTTTAAGATATACCTTTTGTTGTAGCATTTAATTTGATTGAAACCTGGTGTTGTAGTGTCTGTTTGCAACAGAAACATTCAGTATTGGTTTGAATATGCCTGCAAAGACTGTTGTGTTTACCAATGTGCGAAAGTTTGACGGTGATCGATTCAGATGGCTGTCAAGTGGAGAATACATCCAGATGAGTGGCCGTGCTGGTCGCCGAGGTATTGATCAGCGTGGTATCTGTATATTGATGGTAGATGAGAAAATGGAACCTTCAACTGCCAAAATGATGCTGAAAGGAAGTGCTGATAGTTTGAACAGGTAAGTACCATGGATTCACTATACTTAGCTAGTCTGGATGGATGGTTTAAATGAGAAAACCTGGGCACAGGATTGAAACTATCTGATGTGTTACTAAGTTAACAGTGATCATGCTGTACTGTTTCTGTTAATTAATCTGTTTTTTTTTTGGGAAAACTTGAGCAGATTGTGTTGTCCGTGTATACTATGCCAGTTCCTTGTATGAAGAAACCTTAACTATCATATCAGTACTTAAGTTTGCATTTCTTCTATGATTCTATCTTTTGTTGAACTGTTATGTTTCTTATTATTGTTTGAGTTTGCAATTCTTGTCTGGTTTGGATGGTTCTTGACTTCTCACGTGATTATCGTCCTCTTGATCAGTGCCTTTCATTTAAGCTACAATATGTTGTTAAATCAAATACGAAGTGAGGATGGTGATCCAGAAAAGCTTCTTCGGTACTCATTTTATCAATTTCAAGCTGATCGAGCTCTCCCTGATCTTGAGGTTTGTGGACATGCCAATGTTTATTTTCAATTAAGTGAAATTTTTTTTTTATGCTTAGCTTCTGGGCTTGAGGATTCAATGGGCAAACTAGAAAATGATCCATATGTTTAGTATCCAATATAGTGAGGAGTTCTAATTAATAATTACATGCCAGTACTGAGAATGTCCTAAAAAAAGCAGTAAACTACCTAGTGCCACCTAGTAGTACATTGGTGCCCTAGTATCACAATTAGTAGCCCTTAGACTACCTTAAAAATCCAGTTATTGAAGCACTATATTTAAACTTACGTACTACTCTACTTTAATTGTGTGCAGAAGCAAGTCAAGGAGCTGGAATTAGAGAGAAATTCCATGGTTATTGAGGAGGAGGAGAACCTGAAGAGTTATTATGATCTCTTGCAGCAGTATAAAAATTTAAAGAAGGATGTCCGTGATATAGTACATTCTCCAAAATATGTTCTACCTTTCTTGCAACCTGGAAGGCTTGCTCGCATTCAGTACAGTACCGATGAGCAAACCACATTCTCTATTGATGAAAATGTCACTTGGGGTGTTACAATAAACTTTGAAAAGGTGAAAACCCATGGTGAAGGTACAGATACTAAATGGAAAATCTTATCGAACCTATTATATTATGTAGTGTTTTGTTGAGGTGGTTTTCCCCTGAGTTGTTTGGCAATGTAATTCCATTGTGTAACTTGCAAGTCTTGTACTTAGACATTTTGATGTGGTTTTGGAAACTGAATTCTAGGCTGCAGCACAAGATATGTTTGCTGACTAACCACTCCTACAAAGTTCCAATTTTATGACCTTTATTTTCTCTATGGTCTTGAACTTAATGTAAATGAGCTTTGATCAATTGGGGTAGATTGGTAGCCTTTCCTGGAATTTTATGCAGTGATACAAGAGTTAGGACATATTTTTGGCAAATAACATTTCATGAGTCTTGTTACTGCCTGGTTTGAACATTGACAGGATCAACTCATAGTTATTCTATCTTTCCTTACTCATGACTTGGTTTTGTTCTTTCAGATAGGAGGCCTGAGGATTCTGATTACACAGTTGATGTTCTCACAAGATGTTCAGTAACTAAGGACAAAAGTGGAAAGAAGACAATGAAGATTATTCCTTTGAAAGAACGTGGAGAACCAGTTGTGATTTCCTTGCCACTTTCTCAGGTTATTTCCTTTTCCTATTTGACCAGCAAACTTCTTATCTTCTTAGCATTTATAACAAAGCAAAGTGGTTCATTGTATGTCAAATTCACAGATTGATGGACTAAGCAGCATTCGGATGCACATACCAAAGGATCTTTTGCCTGTAGAAGCTCGAGAAAACACCTTGAGGAAAGTTGAAGAAGTTATTTCTAGGTTTGCTAAAGATGGGATCCCTTTATTGGATCCAGAAGAGGATATGAAAGTAAGAAAGAATCATGCGCATCACCCTCTCACGTTACCTCTAGTTATGTGGTTCTAATAGCTTGTTTTTCTTTTCAGGTACAATCAAGTTCTTTCCGGAAAGCTACCAGAAGAATAGAAGCCCTTGAAAGTTTATTTGAAAAGCATGATGTCCACAATTCTCCACATATTAAACAAAAGCTAAAAGTCTTGCATGCTAAGCAAGAATTATCAGCCAAAATAAAGTCTATGAAAAAAACAATGCGGTCCTGCACTGCCCTAGCCTTCAAGGATGAGCTCAAGGCCCGAAAACGGGTTCTTCGTAGGCTAGGGTAATGCTTCAATGCATCCTTTCACACTTATATTCTGATAATGTGCTGATTTGTGATTCGCAACTAACCTATATATTTCATGTTTGACATACATAAGATTGCTGTTCTGTAGTGCAATTACTGCAGAGTAAGCTTGCCGAACAAATACTTCACCAGGGCACCAGATAAAAATTGACAAACACATAACATAATGATATAACCAGTGGGTTATATCAAATTAGAAACATCATATCCTAACCCAATTCCAGTGCTAGTTACATATTAAATTGTATCCATTCTTTTGTAAATAAATATGAACTCTTATTGGAGGATAACTTTTTGACAGTTATATTACAAGTGAGGATGTTGTGGAAGTGAAGGGCAAAGTAGCATGTGAGATAAGCACAGCTGATGAACTAACATTGACAGAGCTCATGTTCAGCGGCACTTTGAAGGATGCTACCGTAGAACAGATGGTGGCACTACTTTCTTGCTTTGTTTGGCAGGAAAAGCTTCAGGATGCCCCAAAGCCAAGGGAGGAGCTCGACTTGCTGTTCTACCAGTTGCAGGAGACAGCTAGAAGGGTTGCCAACCTTCAGCTTGAATGCAAGGTAATTGATATAATTCACACAATCATATGGATTGTTTGTTGGTATTATAAAATTAGGTGGGCTTGCTGCATAACAGTATTTTTGATGCTAAAACAAAATGTTTTCTTCTTACCGACGACAGATCCAAATCGACGTGGAGAGTTTTGTGAACTCTTTCCGGCCTGATATAATGGAGGCTGTGTATTCATGGGCTAGAGGGTCCAAATTCTATCAAATCATGGAGATGACCCAAGTGTTTGAGGGCAGCTTGATCAGAGCCATCAGGAGGCTCGAGGAGGTTCTGCAACAGCTCATTCTGGCATCGAAGTCCATCGGCGAAACCCAGTTAGAAGCAAAACTCGAGGAGGCTGTCAGCAAGATCAAGAGGGATATCGTGTTTGCAGCATCTTTATACCTGTAACGTGGCTTGATGGCCTCCTGAGCATGGGAGGGCTACATCGAAGCCTCCTTGGTTTCTGTTGAGCCGCCTGATTTACTGTTAAAAACGGAGCAGGTCCTTGGCAGAGAAATTTTGTGGTCGCTACCAGTAGGTGCTAAGTCAATTGATTGAAATTTTCCCAAGTAATCAAGATTTGTTTACATTTTCTTTTAAATGTATACCTTAGTTACAAATGTATCAAAACCTTGCTTATCATGTGAAAATTGAGTTTGAGGTGAATGTGTAACTTATGTCTCATTCCATGTCATTATATAGCCGGCAAAAGGCTATATAATCTTGTTCTATGGTTGACGATCATCTAATGTAAAGAGAGCGTGATCTTGTTGTTTTGTTCTTGGTATATCATTGCAAAATGGTAGAATAAACTACGGGGAAATCTATGATGATGAATGCACACTTCTAAAATTTAGATATTAATTCCAAAGGAAATCTGTGAGTATCGCTGCTCCTACATTATTATAGTAAGGAAAGGTGTTATGTTTTCTTCTTTAGTGGTAAAATTTGTGATAAATAAATAACAATTAAAACTGCTGCCGAATTCTAACTTCGATTACCATGGTATAAAGAACATATTTGCAGACTGTTAGCCTAAGTTTGCAATAAAATTTTGAAATAGGTCAACTTTTTAGTATACTAAATTAACTTAACATAGTTGCAGTTGAGTCCACAAAATTATGAATTACATTCTCCGGTTTTTAATATTTAACGCCGTTGACTTTTGGGTACATGTCTAAGTATTTGTTTTATTGAAAATATTAGATAATTATTATTTATTTGTTGCGATTTGTTTTATCATTACAAATAATTTAAGCATGACCTACTTTTATCATATTTACATAAAAAATAAATAAGATAAATTATTAAATATGTTATGAAAAGTCAGCTATGTCAAATATTAAAAACTAGAGGGAGTATTATCTACTGACTAAATTCAATGGGAGATTTTTGTTGGAAAGGACTATGTTTTGTAAGAACATTTTAAGTACATTTAGCATTATTGATATTTTTTAGGTTGCGCCAAATGTTATATTTTTAAAGAAAGTTGTAAATCTTACTATTATGAAATACTACCTCTGTTTCACTGTTTTATAATATAAGATATCTGACTTTTTTGGTTACAACGTTTGATTATTCATCTTATTCAAAAATTTAGTACAAATATAGAAAATGACAAGTCGTGCTTAAAGTTTCTTATAATAAAGTAAATCACAAGCAAAATAAATAATATTTTCATAATTTTTTAAATAAAACAAAAAAGTTAAACATGTGTTAACGGAGGGAATAACAAATTATAGTTCAGATAAGTATAAAAATGCATCCATGATGCTATGGTCCATCACGCACAAGATGACAACCATCCGTCAAATCACTACGGACAAGGCTGCTACTGTAACTATGGGACAAATTGATCGATGAGGATGGGCGATTTGGCAAACGGCATTGATATCGACAAGTTAAAAGGGCATTGATATCCACAACTGCATTGAGATTCTAGCATTTGACTACCTTTTGACTTTTTAAAACAGGCAAGAGAGTTTTTACAAAAACCGC
Source organism: Oryza brachyantha (assembly GCF_000231095.2). Lineage (NCBI taxonomy): Eukaryota > Viridiplantae > Streptophyta > Magnoliopsida > Poales > Poaceae > Oryza > Oryza brachyantha. The sequence continues at coordinate 6,095,293 of NC_023174.2, forward strand.
TGGGGATTGGTTTGCGGAAACTGAGCAGTTTCTGTACGAAGCTGACTAAAAAATCGTCCGGTTTTTATTGGTAGGTTCATGGGTAATTTATAACTAGAAACTATACCAAGCTATATTATCTAAGAGGTGTTTAGTTGGGGAAATGAAAATTTTTAGGTGTCATATTAGACATTTGACCGAATATCAGAAGAAACTTTCGGACACGAATGAAAAAAGCTCGCTTAGAAACCGTGAGACAAATCTTTTGAGCCTAATTAATCCGTCATTAGTGAAGATTGATTACTATATCACTTATGGCTAATCATGGACTAATTAGGCTCAAAAGATTCGTCTCATGATTTCTCCCATAATTGTATAATTAGTTTTTCGTTTCATCTATATTTAATGCTCTATTTAGATGTCCAAAGATTTGATGTGATGTTTTTGGGGGAAAATTTTTGAAACTAAACCGGGCTTAAAAGCTGATCCATCCTTACTAGGGATTGAGATCAAAGGCATTTAGGTTGCGTTCGGTAGGAGGTGGGTTAGATATCCGGCATGAAAAACATAGTAATAAATTAGTATACGATTAATTAATTGTTAATTATTAAAAATATAAAATAGATTAATATGATTTTTAAAACAACTTTTCTATAGATTTTTTTGCAAAAAAAGTACACCGTTTAGCAGTTTGAAAAACGTGCACGTGAAAAAAGAGGGAATAAGTTAACTTGCGGGGGCTTGCCGAATATGGCCTTAGTAACACAAGTACCGCATGAAATTTAGGAGATGTTCACGTCAAATATTTTACCGGATGTTCGAATGACTTTTCGGATACGAATGAAAAAACAAATTTCACCAAAGATTCGATATAATATTTTTGGATAAAAATTTTTGGAAACTAAACAAGGCCGCCATAGACCCTCCATATTTTAATCCAATGGTCCAGATTTACTGATATAAGATGTGTAAAATAATATTTTTTCCACGGTAAGAATTTCACCTGTCAAAAGCTTTCTTGCAAGGCTTTGACCAAGAAATGGCACCCAAGATTCGTTTGAAAATTGATTCTGGTGGATCAAGATCCAGTGCAGTTGCTAGTATAACTGTAACTTATAAACTTATAAGGTCATGTTAAGTTCCTAAAAATTTTCGGGAGGACGATCACATCAACACGTACGATCACATTTAAAATATTAAATATAATCTAATTGCAAAACAAATTTTAGATTCTACCTGGAAATCGCGAGACAAATCTTGAGTCTAATTAATCCATCGTTAGTACATGTTGGTTACTGTAGCATTTATGGCTAATCATGTACTAATTAGGCTCAAAAAATCACCTCACGATTTCCTCCATAACTGTGTAATTAGTTTTAACGTTACATGTATATTTAATGCTTCATTTAGGTGTTCAAAGATTCGATGTAATGTTTTTGGAAAAAAAATTAGGACTAAACAAAGGCCTAAATAGTTGTACTAGCACCGTGCAATGAAGGGTCCAAATTAACACATCAATGTAGCAACAGTCAGTACAAACTCAAGCCACCTGTGATCTCACAGAGCAACTCATGTATACATGATCTATATCAAATAAGTTGGCAGCAGAGAGAAACTGAGTTCACAGAAAAAAAAAATGAAACAAGATCATCAACCAGAATTCTACATGGCATCGTAAGTTTTGAGAACAATCAGTTTCGTCGACTTAAAAACATTTTGCAGAACCAAAGACCAAATGCCAAAGTGCGCACAAAATTAAGTGACAGATAACTACTACATGCTGACATTTTATTTTAAAAATAAAAATGAAGGAACAGCTAGCAGCAGATTAACATGCTTCTTTAAAAGACACATAGTGACAGGAGGAACTTCCCGATTTTTCAGGATGAACAGAAGACCGATTGATACAATTGACTTGGGAGTAATCCTAGTCAACAAAAGGTCAGTCGGACCTAAAGCAATTGAAAAATTGGCTGTTATGCAGAGCCGGTAAACAATGAAATGAATTAGACCCCTAATGTGGGCTACTCCCACAATAAATGGAATCTGATGCAATTATTCAATTAGCATCCCCTTCAGATCATCGTCAGAGAAGAAACCTGTACTTGCGCACAGCGGTTAGAAGTTATGTACTTTTCTTTCTTCTCTTATCACAGGAATGGCCAGTCTTTCTCTTGTGGCGGCTGAAATCAGACACGAATCGAAATGTCTGACTGCAGCCAGGTTCCTGGCATTCGTAAGGTCTCACCCCAGTATGGACCCTCATGTGCTCTGTCCTCGCCCATGGCCACTTGAATGCTTTCTTGCACCCCTTCCACATACACTTGAGCGGCCTTTCATCCATGTGCACTTTGCGGTGCTGAAGCAAGTACTTGTGGCAGAAGAACTTCTTCTTGCATCCTTTTACAGGACAAATGTCGCGCTTATGCAGTAACAAGTCCTGCTGGGTACTGAAGCTCATGTCACATCCTTCTATATCGCATGCAAATTTGGCTACTCTATTTCCATTGCGCAAACCGTCACTAGTTTGACGTTTGCTGGTTTTTCTCTTGCTACTTTGCAATTTTCCTTTAGATTTTACTTTCATGTCTTCAGTTTTATCATCTGTAATTTTATCCTCACTATCTAGTGTCGCTTCATCTCCAACATCTACATCAAGCATATGGTCATCCTTGTTTTGATCCTCTTGATATTGTCTATTTATCTTCTCATTCTTTTGCTTCTTAGAACTTGATGTCTTGTTCATCTTCTGAAATTTATTATCTTCATTCAACAAATCATCGTTGGACTTGTACTTGTTGGATTTTCTCTTATTACCTTGCAATTTGCCTCCAGATTTTACTTTCAATGGATCAGGACTTTGTTGTCGAGTGTTATCTGAGTTGCCTATTGTGGAATCATCTCTGCTACCCGTGTTAAGCCAATAACTCACATCATCATCCTTGTCATACAGTTCACGGTAACTGCCTTTTTTTTTCTCATCCTTTCTCTTCTTAGAACTTGATTTCCTGGTCACGTTTTGCAAGTCATGTTGTTGATATTTCTGAGCGTTTGTTGCTTCCTCAATTTCATCTCCATCGCCATGTTTGTCTCGATCATCAGAGTTTTCAAGTTGGTCATGGATAACTTCAGAGCTTATCCCAAGTTCACTGTAATGCATATTAGCTTCATCAGAAGCAGTTGCTCTCTTCTTTTTTGCTTTAGATTTCTCAGCAGATCCCCCCTTCTTTCTTCTTGATGTTCTTTTTGATAGGCTTCTGTTGATTGTATTGCATCGTGTCGATGCCTCATCTTGTACTTTGCCGTGGGAAATAGCAGTGGACATTGCTTTGCTGTACACTATGCTACCATCCTGTTCTTCACGCTCACGAGCTAAAAGTGGATGAACTTGGTTTGACATCCAAACTTTCCCACACCACCACCCAGCCACCTTTTTCTTTGTTGAGCCTGACTTTTGTCCTTCATAATCTATCAGACTGTCTGGATTTTCTTGGCCAAATGCCTTATAAATGATGGAATTGTATGGTATCTGCTTGCTGTAAAGTGGTGATTTGCTTTGTTTGGCACTGTAATATATGTTGATACCCATTTTAACTGCCCAGTCACTGCCTGTGGGTTCAGCATCTTCATCCTGTAGAGCCAACTTAATCTTTCTGATCTCCTCTTCTGTTGCTTCTTTAAAAGTGATATCTTTCCAATCATGCTTGATACCAAGTTCGTCTGCTATGACTCTTGCTGCTGTCTCTGCTCTAGGGTACTCTGTAAACGCATTATAAATTACCAATGAAAAACAATCCCTTTCATTTTGCATGAACAGTTAAAAAAGTTAATCTGTTAATTCCAGCAAAAAGTTTTATCTACATTACTCAAAAGAATAGTAACAGCTATATATTTGAAATGTAACCCATGTCTTTTCCCCCTAAAAGTAAAGATATAAATGCACACATTCTGAACCGTAAAGGAGATCTAAACCTCACTGTCTCATTAGCTCACTGCAGTTTATACCACTGTAGTTGTAAATACATAATGTGTTTTTTTTTTGTTCTGCAAAGATCCAAAACAACACAAACCAACATACTTGCTGTAAATAACATTTCTTGATGTCATAATCACCAAGAATATACTCCGTATTTTATAGATGATGCCGCTGACTTTTTATCACACGTTTGAGCATTCGTCTTATTCAAAAATTGTCCAAATATGTGAAGAATGTAAGTTACAATTAAAATATGTTTAGTAATAAATCCAATGACAACAAAATAAATGATAATTACGTAATTTTTGAATAAGATGAATGGTCAAACATGTGTCTAAAACATCAATGGTGTCATATATTAAAATAACGAGGGAGTATACTACTAATCAGTCAGTTACACAAACATTAAAGGTGTTAATCATTGCTCAAATTCAGGGAATTCATAGGAGCTCTGTGAAAATTAGGGAACGGGTTAAATACCTGGATGGCACAAAAGCATTATATTAGCACCACCAATTTGTTGAAGCTGTGTCCATGTTTCCAAAGCATGTTCGAGACAAAACACATGCATTCTGCAAGAATCTTTATTGTACTTGAGCATGGTCAGAACATCTGGATCCACTGAAGCTTTAGCTGCTCTTACACAAGTATCTGAAGACGATTTTAGAACTGATGTAGTTATATCATCAACCAAATCAAGATACCCCGAATACGATGCTCCTGAATTTCCCAGGCAGATATCTGCATCTCTGATAGATTGACTATTATGTTTTACAAGTTTCATCAATGATGAGGCTCTTGCTTCACATTCCTCTTCTTGAAAGTGCGAATTTGTCTTTTGACGCTGAACTGTACTGGAATAGCTAGCTGACGAGATCTGAGTATTTGTGCTTTGGTTGAATAAATCATTTTTCTCACTACGTTTTGATATATCCTTAGTTGTTTCCTCATCAGAGTCAGACGAGTCATAAGCAGAAGCTAGAAGCCCAAGAGCGGATGGGCATCCATCAGTGTTGCTGCCATATAGTTGTCTACACCGGTCAGAGACATGGGCAGAACTTATGGCATGCTTCACATTATCATCTGTTCCAGAAGCTAAACCTGTAGAGATAAAACTTACAATGTAGCTTCCAAAGTATGAAGAAAGAAAACAGACTTCATTGTAAAAGAAAGCCAGTCCTTCATTTTACTTATTTTCTGTACTTGGTACTGGCACCTATGGGGACAAAGATTGTATTGATTGTTTTTGTTTAATAGAGGCATGTGATTTGAAAAAAAACATATAAACATATAAAAGTTCAGTCTTGAATTCCCTATAAAAAAGTAGTATGACAACTGGATGATGTTCTACAATTCAGAAAATGTTTACACTACAAGTAGTATACAAAATCAAATGATACTAAGCTATATTGGGTCAACTATTATGTAGGAAAAATAAAATCGCTTTAAAATAAGGGGCAAAAACAGACCTGGGTATTTTTACACAGCAAATCTAATGATTTTAAATGATAAATGAGAACACTTTGATTACCACTGCCACAACAAATGATACCAGGGTGATTTTAAACTCTAGTTGAACAAAAAGTGGAGAGGACTACAATTAGGATTCTCTCTCCAGATCATGGAACAATATCATAACTAGATCAATTCCAAGAAATGATAAGTGGCTACCAGAGAACAATCAGATACGGTGGTTATTCTTGCTAACCTGGTGGAGGACCAATATCATCATGACTTTGGTTTATCCAGTTTGAGGTATCATGAGATGCAATTTCTCCATGTTTTGCACTAGATGAGATGCACTCTCTAGACATGATAAACTGTACTGCTGCTTCTTTAGGCTGAATGATGGCTACACATGCAAAGCTTAATATTCCACACTGAACACATGGCAACCGCCCTTGATCTAAGATACCACCTGCTGAATGTGATCTTGCTTCATCCATCCCTCTACTCTGAATATCTGAGTTAGATAAGCACAAAGTAGCAACGTCCTGTGTGCCATTTTTTGTTTCATAAAGCTTTCTACTGCTACAGGCCATAAGATTGGGTTCACAATCATATAGGGACCCACTCATGTCCTGAGCATCTGTAATCTTGTCTACAGCAACATGATCAACAGCAATATTTTCCACTCCTTGCTCGCTAATACTGCAGGGACCGGTTGTAAATCTTTGTTTAACAGTAACTTCAGATTCCACTGTCAGAGGAAAGGATGGAATGGGGAAAGCAATATTCGGAACAATTATACAAGAACTCTTATCCAGAAGGAGGCTAAGCAAATTGTTGTTTTCAGTTACACTTCCAACAAAATTTTCCTTGACCATTATATCACTTTCATTCTTATTCTTGTCCCTTAAACGTGAGCTTCTTGGCACAGAATGGAAATTTTTAGGTTCCCTGTAAAAGAATGCTCAGAATAAATTCAACTCCATTATTCTGATAAGGCCTCCATCATAGATCATTTGAATCCAAACGAGATATCTAGTTATTTTAGTGTATAAAATAAAGATATAAAGGCAATGTAGTGCAGTATTCTAATCTAAGGATATGCATCATATTTTACTGCAGCATACCTTGGACGCAATGAGAGTGCTAGCTCATAAAGCAGCTGATAATGAGACACCATTGGACCACAATTAGTTGAAGCCCTCCGGATTGCAGCTTCTTTAGCCACTTGTAACCAATGGGGAGTTGCAATATTTGATGCTTCACCACAATTAAATCCTGCACAAGTGAAAAAATAAATAAAATGTTTTATTTATAGGGATCGAGATCCTTCACAAGATCGAGTAACCATAACTGTTTAAAGAACATGGAGAAAATGGTAAACTCTCAGGCATATAACAGCCATTTTGTGCATAGAATCTAATGAGCACATGGAACCGCATGTCTCTATCCACCGATCATTCAACACTTCTTTTCAACAATTTAGAGAAATGATTTTGAATTTGATGTGCAGGCAGAAAAATGGTTTCATATATTTCTATTTAATATACATACCATGTTAATTAATCAGGTTTGAGTGACGAAAAAGCTTAAAAGCCTAATTCAGTCTCAATAGGTCTGTAATTTAATCAAAGCAACTTCTATGAGATCAATCAACTTGCATCGATAATATTAATGCACCACACCCTGTTCAATAAATCAAATTTGCAGCCTTAAACCCTTAATTGTAGAATAGTAAGTTGAAGAAGTGAACCAAACTACTCATAGATAACTTCTCCGAGGGAGATAATATGTTCCAGTGCACATTCTACGTTATGGGCATGACAGATGGCCTACCATGGCTAAAGCCTGAATGATAAGCTCCAGGGAATGTTATAACAAATTCTCCAGCTTTTTGAACCAACCTGCTTTGGAGAAGTATCTATCAATCATTATACTTGATACTCAAAATAATGGCAATGAGAAAATATCCTAAACACGTGAATTAAGAAATGTGGTATACCTGCAGCAGGGAACACCAGCAGAAAGAAGCACCTCAGGGGATAAGACAGTTGTCTTCTCATTTAACGTTTGAAAGGCCACTGCAAATGATATGACATGAGTAACCCATTAGAACAATTGATCATCAGAAGCAATTCTTACTTAGTATTCAACATTACAAATTCTGCAACTATGTGCTTAGCACTGAGTTATAATAATCTAAACCACACAAGCTGGTCCAATTTAGGAATTTTTCAAAATGTCATTACTTATAACTGAAATATTTTCCTCTTCAAAAAGTTGTGTTCCATACATTGCAAATAGAAACTTTTTGCAAACTAACCACTTATTTAAAACGGACTTTGACCAAATATTAAAGAATAAATGCCTTATGTTTATCAAAATGATGGACTTTAGCATTTAAAATGCAAGATGTCAGTTTTAGCACAGCAGGTTCCGAGACCTGCACAAGGCAGTCAATTGACATGGCAAAAGCTTAGGTACTACGATTATAAATTTAAAGAATAACAAGATAAATCGTAATTCTAGGGTTGACATTGGCATGCCAAGATGTTTTCCTATCACTTCACTGACGTGCGGACAAAAGTGACACATTGACATAAGTTCAGGGATACTACTTTATAAATTGAAGTCTAGGAGCCTATATGATTCCCCACAAATAAAAGGAACATATATGGTAAAATTGGACAAGTTGATGGACATTTGGTGCAAATTGCTTGAAAAAAAAAATACAAAACCAGTGTAGTGATAAGCACCGCATATTAGGATATTACAAACTAGAAGAGCACTCTACTCCCACAAGTTTTTGATAATCACAAGTGGTCATTTAGATATTGGGATGTCCCAGAATTATTTACTACTAGTATAATATATTGCCACATTATAAGAAATTTACATTGTATAACCTAAAAAACAATTTGATGCAAATTTCTTGCCTCAGATGCCATGTTAGTTCAACCCTACTAGTATATCCCAAGTTTATGTTTTATTAATCTCCATGTCCAGGTTCATCCAGATTTGAGAATCATATCAACTAACCCAAGCTTTAGAATGTATGTCTCCTGCTCATGATCCAATTATGAACTGTGATCTTCTCAAGGTTCCAATTATTTTCCATTGGTCAGCTGTTACTAGCTTTAGAATGTATGCCTTAATGTTACTCCCTTCACCACCTAGCACTATAACAAGTGATGATTAAGAACCCACTGCATCCTCATCTCCATCTCGTTTTTATTAGCACAAATACATATGGCATATCCTAACCATGGCATGGTGAAACAAAGAACATTACCTCCTGATCAACACATAAGGCATTCACTAATCCAATGCAGAATTAAAAGTGGTACATAAATTGTCAGACCAGAGGTTTGGAATGTCTGTTACTATACGAAAAGATAACTAAGTTAGCATTCATAAAAATGAAAATGCTTCATCCATCCAGGCGAGAAGGTCTCACCAGAGAGTGAGATAGGTCTCTTCTGCCACCTTGATCATACTATTTATGCATTGTGTTGGTGTGTGGCCCAAGGCCCATGTATATATACCCTCTACCCTTCTAGGGTTAATCTAATCACAATTTCCAACATGATATCAGAGCCAGAGGTCTCGAGTTCGAGTCCTGGCTGGCGCGCAATTAAATAAAATAATTGCAGTGCTCACTCCAATATTCCACGCTTGAGACTTGAGGGGGTCTCGCGTGAGGGGAAGTGTTGGAGTGTATAAAGTGAATTGCTCGCCTTTCCGCTGTGGCCCTCCTTCCTCCGCCTCCGACCGCCCCCGTCACCTTGCCCTTCCCCTACGCCGGCCTGGACATGCCGCCGGAGTTCCTCCCCTCTGCTCCTCTGCAGCGGCCGGACGGTCCGGGCTCAGGGGCTGGACGGTCCGGCCCGACCTCTCTGTCTGGCCGAGACACCCGGCCGAACGGTTGGCCGGACAGGGCTGGACGGTCCTCCCCTGACAGGACCGCCACGGCGGATGCTACCCTAGCCGCTGCTCTCCTTGCGGCGAAAACCGAGGCGCTGGCAGCTCAGGAGCGAGTCCATGCCTCCGTTCTCGCCTGGGAGAGGGAGCGGACTGCAGCGGAGGCTCTCGTTCGTTGGGTCGCCGAGGCGGAGCAGTACCTACTCCTCTCCGCCGGTCCGCCACCCGTCACCGACACCGCTACCTCTCCTTCCCGTCCACATCCGTCTGAGCCTCCGTCCGGTGGTTCAGGTCCCCGACTCACCGCGGGGGACCCGATGGTCACCCAGCTCCACCTCCAGGCTGTCGGGGTACAGAACATCCGGGCCCTGGTTCCCGTCGTCCTCGACACTTCGTCCACCTCCTACGGCCGTTGGCGGGACCAGGTCCTCGCTCTCTGCCGCTACGCCCTCGACGATCACATCCTCGCCGATACTCCTGCTCAGACCCTGGACGGGCTTTGGCTGCACCTCGACAGCATCGTCGTCTCCTGGATCTTTGGGACCATCTCCCTCGATCTCCAGGACGTCGTGCGGACTCCCGGCAGCACCACACGCCAGGCCTGGCTGGCCCTCGAGGGCTAGTTCCTAGGCAACACCGAGGCCCGTGCTCTTCAGCTTGACGCATAGTTCCGCACCTTCGTGCAGGGGGACCTCTCTGTTGGCGAGTACTGCCGAAAGATGAAGGGTATGGCGGATGCTCTTCATGACGTCGGCTGCCCGGTGAGTGACCGGATCTTGGTGCTCCATGTCCTGCGGGGTCTCAGCAGCCACTACAACCTTCTCCGGACGTGGCTACCTCGGCAGCGGCCTTTCCCCTCTTTCCTGCATGTTTGCAACGACCTCTGCCTCGACGAGATCACTCGGGGCCTCTCGCCGAGCTCCTCGTCAACCTCCACCGCTCTTGTGACGGCTCCACCAGCCTCCTTAGCCTCGCCTGCCACTTCTCTCCTTGGCGCTCCTCCCCCCGGGCCAAGCGGGGTGGGGGCGGTCGTTCTGGGCGTCGTCGCCAGAATGGGAAGGGTGGTGGTGGCTCTAGTGGCAGTGGTGGGGGTGGGGGTTCTGGTGAGTGACCGGATCTTGGTGCTCCATGTCCTGCGGGGTCTCAGCAGCCACTACGACCTTCTTCGGACCTGGCTACCTCGGCAGCGGCCTTTCCCCTCTTTCCTGCACGTTCGCGACGACCTCTGCCTCGACGAGATCACTCGGGGCCTCTCGTCAGGCTCCTCGTCCACCTCCACCGCTCTTGTGACGGCTCCACTGGCCTCCTCAGCCCCGCCTGCCACTTCTCTCCTTGGCGCTCCTCCCCCCGGGCCAAGCGGGGTGGGGGCGGTCGTTCCGAGCGTCGTCGCGAGAATGGGAAGGGTGGTGGTGGCTCTGGTGGCGACGATGGGGGTGGGGGTGGGGGTTCGGGTAGGGGCGGTCGTGCTCCTCCCGCGGCGACCGGCTCCTGGTGCTCCCTGGCCATCCTTCAGCAACCCATGGTCAGGGCGCATCTCGATGTGGCCATTCCAGACTCCGGGACGCGGGGCTCGGCCTCAACACCAGCCCATGGCCATGTTCGCTGGCCCTGCTCCCCTGGTGTCCTTCAGCACCATGCAGCTCACGCCACCAGTCAGCGCGGAGTGGATCGCCGACTCGGGCGCCTCATATCACACCACACCTGATGCTAGTATACTTTCTTCCGTCCACCCTCCTCACCCTTCCTGCCCTTCTGCCATCATGGTTGGCAATGGTTCTTGCCTTCCTGTCACCTCTTTGGGCTCAGTTCCTGGTTCCTTTCACCTTCCCAATGTTCTTGTTGCTCCCCAGATGGTTCACAGCCTTCTTTCTATTCGCAAGTTTACCGCTGACAATTCCTGTTCTGTTGAATTTGACTCTTCGGGTCTTACTGTAAAGGATTTGGCTTCCCAGCGTCCACTCCTCCGATGTGATAGCCAGGGACCTCTTTACACCCTCCGTCTTCCTGCTTCCGCTGCTCCTCCATTGACTCCACCTTCGTCTGCTGCCTTGGTCTCTACCACTTCTTCCACTACTTGGCACCGCCGGCTCGGTCATCCCGGCCGCGACGTTTTGGCTCGTCTCAGTCGTAGTGCAGATCTTACTTGTACTAGGGGAACTGATGGGCATTTTTGTCATGCGTGCCAGTTAAGCCGTCATGTTAGACTTCCTTTTTCTTCCTCTTCTTCGCATGCGAGTCGTGCTTTTGATCTCATTCACTGTGATCTATGGACTTCTCCTGTCATCAGTCTTTCTGGCTTTAAATATTATCTGGTGATTGTTGATGATTTCTCCCACTACTCATGGACGTTCCCACTGCGTGCGAAGTCTAACACGTTCTCCACCCTTCTCCACTTCTTCGCCTGGGTCACTACTCAGTTCGGTCTCACCATCAAAGCCGTCCAGTGTGATAATGGTCGCGAGTTCGACAATAGTGCCTCTCGTGCCTTCTACCTCTCCCGTGGCGTTCACCTGCGCATGTCTTGCCCGTACACATCCCCTCAAAACGGCAAGGCTGAGCGGATGATCCGCACCACGAACGATGTGGTGCGCACCCTCCTTCTCCAGGCCTCCCTTCCTGCCCGCTTCTGGGCCGAGGGGCTTCACACTGCCACATACCTCCTCAATCGCCTTCCCTCCACTGCCTCCCCAGCTCCCACCCCACACCAAGCCCTTTTCGGCACCCCACCTCAGTACAATCACCTCCGTGTCTTCGGGTGCGCCTGCTACCCTAACACCTCTGCCACCGCTCCTCACAAGTTGGCGCCCCGTTCAACTCGGTGCGTGTTTCTTGGCTACTCCCCAGACCACAAGGGGTACCGCTGTTTCGACCTCACCTCTCGCCGAGTCCTTATCTCCCGGCATGTCGTGTTTGATGAGTCGGATTTCCCCTACTCCACCTCCACCACTCCCTCTCATGATCCTGCCCTAGAGTCCGTGTTTCCGCCTGACCCGGTGGTCCAGCCACCTGCCTCTATGTACCCCCTACCTGCAGGCTCCCGATTCCACCGACTTCGCCTACGGTCATCTCTGCTGCACCATGCGCAGCCCCGGCGTCTTCCCCCACGCCACGCGCGGCCTCGAAGCCCTCCACCGCACCACGCGCGGCCCCGGAGCCTTCCACCACGCCACGCGCGGCCCCGGCGCCCTCCCCCGCGCCACGCGCGGCCCTGGAGCTCGTTTACCGGCGCCGGTCGGCACCGACCCCGATGTCGGCCTCTCCTCCTCCGCGACCGGACAGTCCGGAAAGTCCGGACCCAAGGGTCGGATGGTCCGGCTCTGGCCCTCTGTCTGGCAGCGAGTTTCGACCGGACGGTCCAGACCCGGGGGCCGGACAGTCCGGCCCCGACCCTCTGCCTGACCGTGCGGTCCGGTCGGCCTGTCCGGACCCAGGGATCGGACAGTCCGGCCCAGCGACTCGGGGTCGTCCTGACCCTGTCGTTTACCATCCGCCTATCCTCCATCGGGATCCTGGCCACACCCATCCCATGGTGACACGACGGGCGGCGGGTGTTCTCCGCCCAAAGGTCCTCTCTGCCGCTGCTGCCGAGCCGGGGATATCCCCAATTCCCTCCTCGGTGCGCAATGCCCTCGCTGATCCCCACTGGCGTCAGGCGATGGAAGAGGAGTTCGCGACCCTTCTTGCCAACCAGACGTGGGACTTTGTACCACGTCCGTCTGGTTGCAACGTGGTCACGGGCAAGTGGATCTAGACGCATAAGCGTCGTGCTGATGGCTCATTGAACCGTTACAAGGCTCGTTGGGTTCTTCGGGGTTTTACTCAGCGAACTGGGGTGGACTATGATGAGACTTTCAGCCCGATGGTGAAGCCTGCCATAGTCCGTGCAGTTCTCTCGCTTGCTCTCTCTCGCTCATGGCCCGTGCATCAGTTGGATGTCAATAGTGCGTTCCTCCATGACACCTTATCTGAGACAGTCTACTGCAGCCAGCCAGTCGGGTTTGTTGATTCGAGTCGTCCTGACATGGTCTGCCGCCTCAACAAGTCCCTCTATGGACTGAACAGGCTCCGCGGGCTTGATACTCTCGGTTTGCCACGTTCTTGGTCTCCCTGAGGTTCACTGAGTGCAAGTCGGATACCTCCCTGTTTGTCTACTATCGTGGCACTGACACTACTTATCTGCTGCTGTATGTCGATGACATCATCCTTGCAACGTCTGGTCAGCCCTTGCTTCAGCGCATCATCCAGTCCCTACAGCAGGAGTTTGCCATGAAGGATCTGGGTGTGCTCCACCACTTCCTAGGTGTCTATGTCGAGCCTCGTCCTTCTGGACTCTTTCTTCACCAGCGCCAGTATGCTCTTGACATTCTGGAGCGGGCCGGGATGACTGATTGCAAGCCGTGTTCCACTCCGGTCGACACTCAGGCGAAGCTTTCTACCGACTTGAGAGATCTTGTTGCTGACCCGACTGCCTACCGGAGCCTTGCTGGGGCCTTGCAGTACCTCACCTTTACCAGGCCAGACATCACCTATGCCATCCAGCAGGTCTGCCTCCATATGCATGATCCTCGCGAGTCCCACCTCGCTGCTTTGAAGCGACTTCTCCACTATGTTCGTGGCACGGCTGACTACGGTCTGGTCCTTCACCGGTCCCCTTCCGCTGAGCTTGTCGTCTACACTAACGCCGACTGGGCTGGCTGTCCGGACACTCGTCGCTCCACCTCCGGCTACGCCGCCTTCCTCGGCGGCAACCTTGTCTCCTGGTCGTCCAAGCGCCAGCCGGTTGTTTCCCGCTCCAGTGCTGAGGCAGGGTACCGTGCCATTGCCAACGGCGTGGCTAAGGCGTCGTGGCTCCGACAACTCTTGGCGGAGCTCCACAGTCCGCTCGCCAAGAGCACTCTGGTCTACTGCGACAACGTCAGCGCCGTCTAGCTCTCCACCAACCCGGTTCAGCATCAGCGGACAAAGCATGTGGAGATCGACCTACACTTCGTCGGCGACCGCGTTGCTGTCGGTGACGTTCGGGTTCTCCATGTACCGACTACCTCCCAGTTTGCTGACATCTTCACCAAGGGTTTGCCCTCCTCGACTTTCTCGGAGTTCCGTTCCAGTCTCAACGTCACCAGTGGCTAGATGTGACTGCAGGGGGTGTGTGCTCTTGTGTGTTCTTTCTTTCTTGTCCAGTCTCGAACTCCGCTGCGCCGATACATTCAGACTGTAGGGGGGGTGTTGGTGTGTGGCCCAAGGCCCATGAGGCCCATGTATATATACCCTCTACCCTTCTAGGGTTAATCTAATCTAATCACAATTTCCAACACATTGAATGCAGAATATCCAAAAAGAATAAGCCTACAACAATTACTTCCATTCAATGCCCCTATGTTTTTCGCGCTACTCTGATCTGGTACCTGTATGTGTTGTTTTTAGGATCTTGAGGGTGCCCCAAGACCTTGACAATTGGATATATTTAGATGGTTCCCAACCTTTACAAGGAACATTAACCAGAAATTATGAACTCACATCTCAAGTAAACAAATTGTGGAAGTAAATTCATATCTACATAGTCAAACACAAAAAAATCAACCACAAATTATTTACAAATCATTGCAACTGACAAGGGATATATTACAGAAACTAGGCAGAAGAGAAGCACTGCTGGCATCACAAAGCTAGAGTAGTACAACAACAGGTATGTTAGAGTAGCTCCCGATTGACTGATGTGGCATGGCAACATGACAACATAATTGTAAGTCAAAAGATGTCAGTTACATAGGCCTACAATAATGACTTATAAAAGATATTAGTGGTCTGTTACAAATATCTTTGGGACTTTTGGGGACATACAGAACAGGAGGTGAATGCTCACTTGAATACGAGGATATTTGATATACATCATCATGGAAGATTTAGTTGCAATATTCATGTTGTGGGCATCCTTAATTAATCTTGCCCCTTACAATCAAGTAAACGAAAATAAAGAAGAATCTTTGATAGACATCTTACTCAGTAATATCACATGGAGGGATTACTATGGATCTGGATAGTCATAGAGATCCTTTACATGTAATTCTAGTTTCATGTTTGCATGTCTTTGGAGTCCAAACCATAGTAGGATTAGTTGTCAAGCCAATCTAAATCTTATAAGTACACATATACATACAAACCTTTTCAAGAAAGACCCCTAGCATTATGATTTCTAAGGGTTTTCCCCCAAATAACAGGCCATTGCGTCAGATACATTGCTAAACCAGATTGATGCAACACTTCTATTGCTGCATGGATTTGTTCCTCAGTTTTCGCGGATGGGCGAACTAACCACATAAAACACAGCATAATCGCTACTGTTTCCGGTGAATTGCAACTATTAGCTATCCCTGTGATCCCTGTGATTTCTATTTGCCTACAATCAGTCAGACTAACAAAGGACAAAACATTTAGGTCAACAGCTTCATCAATAACCAAAAGAGCTTACTGATGATGCTCATAGTTCTCTCTCAAGGGCAACGATTTACAAGCTACTGCAGTTGCATAACGGCTCACCTCAGGTTAGTTGACACACTAACAACCATATTTTTTTTCAAAAAAGGAAAGAAATTCCCATTTCGGTAAAATTTGGCAATGGCGTGTAAAGACTCGCTGACGAAAAGGTTTTGACTCTTACCCGTCAAAAAGGAAAAGGTTTTGACTTTTTTTTCCGGCAAGAAACTGAAGAACAGTAAAAAGCAGGAAGAGGAGGGACGCTCACTGATGGCGTTGAGGTCGTCGGCGTAGCCGTGCACGCGCACCGTCTCCTCGAAGGCGAGCATGGCGTCGCGGGGGACGCCGTACCAGGTCTTGGACTTGCCGAAGTGGAGGAAGTTGAGGCTGTGCAACTCGTGGTCCTCCACGTGCCAGGCGAACCAGCTGTAGAGCATGGCCACGTACAGCATCGGCGACGTGACGCCCGCCACGTCGCGGGCCATGGCGCGGAGCAGCGAGCCCCGGGCGCGCGGCGCCACCCGCATGTTCCACTCGGTCTCCCCGACGTCGCCCGGCGCCGCCGCGGCCGCATTGCCCAGCTCGTCCGGCGAGGCGAAGCCGGAGCCGGGCATGTCGTTGCCGTACTCGACGCTGAAGGGCCTGGAGGCGCAGGCGGCCCAGAAGAGGGCCTCGAGCTGGAGGTGGGTAGGGTTCTTGGGCGGCGCGGCGTGCCTCGGGGGCTCGAACTCGGCCGCCTTGGCGCGGAACGCCTCGAGGGTGTACCGCTCCCCGCTCTCCCAGACCCGGCGGCTGGCGGCGCGTCGGCTCCTGGTGGAGAGGCCCACCT
Organism: Oryza brachyantha; assembly: GCF_000231095.2. Lineage (NCBI taxonomy): Eukaryota > Viridiplantae > Streptophyta > Magnoliopsida > Poales > Poaceae > Oryza > Oryza brachyantha. The sequence continues at coordinate 6,111,921 of NC_023174.2, forward strand.
GCTGGAGCCGCGTGGGGAAGGTGGGCGCCGCGTCCCCCGCATTGGAGGCGGCGAAGGAGGCCTCGAGGCGGCGGAAGGTGTCCTCCTCGGGCGGCCGCGGGAGCGGGGGCACGATCTTGCAGATGCCGTAGCGGCAGGCCTCGGGCTCGATCCTGAGGATGTAGGCAATGGGGTCGGCGAACTCCGCGAGCGTGGGGTGGTACTCCGGCGCCACGGGCAGCGCCCGCAGCCACTCCGGCGGGTCCACGGCCGGCGGCGGCGGCTGCAGCGACATGGCGGCGAGGTGGGGGGCGAGGGGGGTTTTCCTCAGGGTGGGATTCGCATTTGGGAGGAGGCGATTTGGGGGAAATTGGCTTCCTTCCGCTGCTAGTGAGTAGTAGCAGCAGCTGCAGCAGCTGGGGTGCTTGCTGCTGCTGCCGCCGCTTGCTGCTGCTTTGGGGGTAGCGAGAGAGAGAGAGTGGAGAGAGGAGAGAGAAATGGTGGGGAAGACGAGGTGATGGGGATTTTGTTGTTTTTGCTGCTGTTTTTTTTTTCTTTCTGCTCTTTTGTTTTGTTTTTTCTTTTCTTTTCTCTGCAAACGGTGGTAGAAATGGAATCTGTTATTATTTGTCCAGTTTGGAAACTATATATATTCCAACAAAATGAGATCCGGGTTTGTACTGTGGTTGCTCACTTGTTTTGGAATGATTTTCTTCAACCAAAAATTATGAGAGATTCACTCCATCCAATAAGACTCCAACTCTCATCTTTTCGCTTTTGTTTATGTTTATAAGTTATAATTTGAATTTTCAATCTTGAATTTAGAGTTTTTCATGTGTAGGTTATTTTCGAACCTTGGTTTTTATATTACTAAAAACATGTATATAAAAGTTTTATTTATAAATTATTTTTATTTACAAATATATCACTTGGCTTCACCTATTCATTTTCAACTCACCTCACATGTACCTAAATAAAAGGTACCAAACTAGAACGTTCTTTCCATTATTTTAGAGAAATGTCCACCTTGTTAAGCTCCAATACATTTGTCTTCTACTTTTTAAATCTCAATGTTTTTTCCTTACTTTACCAAACTATAATACAATAAATACATAAAAAATAATGTCTTTACATCAAACAATATGAGCCAAAATGAAGCATGGAGGTAGTAGATGAAAAGGTTGAGTACCTTGATTAGGTCTGAGGTCTTCAGGATGAAATAAAGTGTGTTGGTGATAACTGAGTAAGGTTGACTAAGGTTGCCAATGTGGTGATGATAACAAAGTAAGGGCATGTACAAAGGATATTATTAGCTAACTCTCTCCATTGTCACGTGCGCAAATAGCGATGAAGAAGTCTCTTTGACAATGTGAGGAGATATAGATTGATGGCTGAAACACAATTTTGTAGTTGGAAGGAGGGTTGTGCAGTTGTATATGTGGCAAAAGGGCTTTGGCCTTATTGAGATAGGTATATGATAGTGCAAAGTGTGTGACAAGGTTCATTAGGATGGCTCTATTGATCAGTTTGTGAAACCCAACCTTTGAGTTGCTCATTAATCTTTAATCTGCAATTGAGTTGATGTCTTTCTTGTTCTTGCTTGTGTTCTTTGATTCATATGTAGGGATTAGCCTTCTTGGTGAGGTCAATCAGGTTTCGTCTCGATTAATAATTAGAGGAGACGTGATGCTATGATTGCAGGGTAAGATCATGTTGATCGGAAGCCGAATTGTGTGTATCAAGTTTTAGCCAAATCAAAAGTTATCTTCACATAACGAAAGATCGAGCAACCTGTTGCCATCAGAGTATGCTTGGTAACCCTACAAAAGAAAATAAAAGCCTTAAGGGCTCAAGGTGGATAAATTCAATTTTTATTTTGTTTTCTTACTCTAGGGAAGTCATTCTATTAATAGGGACTCAAGCATAGCTTGATGTTTGTGTGCAAAGTGCTCAAAGTTATCCTTGATCTTTAGATTAGAGATGCAAAGCACCGTAGTCACGAGAAAAAAATGGCCTTTCTTGTTAAGTGGTGATCGAAAGTTTTTGTTGAGATGAACAAAAAATTTTATCAGCCTCATCTGTCTATCCAAGAGCCCTGATCGGAAGTTCCCATAATGATCATCCAAAGTTCCCATCTGGGCAATATGTCTAGATAGAGATGGTTGATTAGAACTTGCGAAGATAAGATCAGAAGTTTGATACAATCCTTCTAAGAGTTTTCCTAAGTGTTGATTTAAAGTTCCGATGACCCCCATTAGAAGTTTCTATGTTTGAATTTGTGAGTAATGACTAGTTTTTGAGATATGAGAGTATTTAAGTCCTCCTCATCGTATTTTGAAGAGTTGCGGCTAGTTTTCGAGTGGTGAGAGTATTTATGTCCTCTCACCCTAGTTCGAAGAGTTGGTCGTCACATATTTTAGACTAACTTCCATAAGTTTTCTAGGGTTCTAAAACCCCGAGGGACTAAGTTTCTTACATAAAAGCTCAAAGAAAACAGTTAGTCCTTCCTGGTGTATTGTCATTAATCATCAAAATCAATTAGGGGCTTACATGCACTTTCACTTCTTAGACCTAGAGATTCTTTGTGCATGAGAGTTGGAGATTTGGGATTTGGATAACTTGAGAGATTAGTGTCATGATGAGCACTTGGAGATTGATTTCACTACATCCTTGAGTTTATTTCTCTTGGAAGTGTTCCTTCTATACGTTTAGGCATTGCCCACGAGCATTTGATCGCTGTGGTTAGATCTACAAGAAAAAGAGGTGAATTTTGGTGAAACTAAGATAGATCTTAGAGGTTACTAGATAGAGCAAGATTTATCTAAGATAGTAGCTCATTGTGCTTGCTTGGACCTTGGTAGTTTATGGGGAATGGAGCTTTGCATTGATGGTTGCTTGAAGACCTAGACTTCTTCTATGGTGCTAGCTTAGTGGGGCTTGGGATCGAGTAAGATTCGACTTCTTGGAGTCCCTCAACAAAAAGTAGTGGGATTGTTGAGATCCGAACTTTTATGGGAAATCATGTCTTCTGTAGGATCAAAACAGATTTAAACACACCTACCAGAGGGAGTAAATGGTAGGTAGAATCAAAACCCAAAAATCTTTTAGCGGAAATAAAAGATTACCTCTAGTTACGCCGCTCCTGAGATTACCTCTGGCAACGCCGCTGCTATGCCGCCAATCTGATTACTCCGCTCCTAAGATTACCTTGATCGTGCCGCTCATGTGCTGCCCATCAGATCATCGGATTCCAGAAAATCACCAGTAGATAAAAAGCAGAAGACGTAGATTGAATGCTCTCAACTTTATTGCTTCAACTGATATTTACAAAGTGCACCAACAACACTCTTATCAAAATCGTCGATCTAGAATCAACAACTAAATCTCACAAAAAGCACACTGGGGGCATACCCCTCGGTATCTATTTATATCGAAAAGTCCATCACCAAGTAGGAGTAGGACTCCTTATACTAATAAGACTCATCTCTTAGCTTCCTAAACTAATTCAACTTACCAAACTCAAACCGACGTCGTTGACCGTCTCTTCGTCCGACTCAGCCTTCATCTCGGGTGATCTGCATGCACTAACAAAGTACAGCAACCTAGATCATCACGCTAGCCATCGGCATGCTACCAGCTGCGTTCATTTCGGCTTGTTGGGATGAATTACTCTTTTTCGTTAGCACGCTTTTCAAACTATTACATGATGTATTTCGTACGAAAATTTTTATATAGAAATTATTTTAAAAGATCGAATAAATCCATTTTTCAAATTTTTAATAAGTAATACTTAATTAATCATATATTAATTACGTTTATCGTTCAGCTTTTGCAGCAGCCGGCTTTGAACGCACCCACCGTCCCGCGTCAGCATGACAGCGATCTGCATGCTACAGGAATCGGCAAGCTACAGTGCCGTGCTACTGTAGCGCTCTATGTTTACTTTTCTTTTTCCTGGTCCAATTTTAATCCGATTTACTTCGTAATTTTTTCGGCGTTTACACATACAACATGTGAAACCCGTTACGATTCTATCCCACACGGTGTTCCTCCACTATATATCACCTTGTATTCAACATCGTCACCCGGCATACTCAATCGTCCGGACCTCAGCTCCTCTCTGAGACTAGTCACGATCACACCGTTGTTGACCAATATTGACCTACGAGAATCACGACTCTAGTCCAACCATGCCACATGTCATCCCGACAATCCAGACCTCAGTTCCTCCCTGAACTTAGTCATGGTCCGCATCCCGACCATCCATACCTCAGTTCCTCCCTGAACCTAGTCATGGTACTCGCTATTGACTACAGTTGACCTCAAGTCACCTGCACACATAGAGACAAACAAACCATTTTCGGGCACAGATATCGCAACCTGATCCACATTAGTTGCACGCACCGACACCAACACCATAACTGTTTTCAAACCAAATTCTATAAATTTACAAGCCAATTGTTCATCACAAAATATAGATCATGACTATGATCTTACATCTTCCCCTTTCTCTTGCATTATGTTTGTGATTTCCTTGTTTGCTTCATGTTCCTTCTTGTCCTATATTGTTTACATGTTTTAGCTTCTTCTTGGTGTGTGAGTGTTGCTCTGGTTGCATTCTCTTTGAGGGACTGAACCCTGAGATAGGAAGTTCCAACCATAATGATCTGAAGTTACAATGAGTCTCTTCCGTAAGACAGAGAAGGTTGATCGCTGAAAGGTTGATGGAGAGCCTAGAGAAGGAAGAATAGGCTTCCTAAAAAACATAGGTACAATGATTGAATAAAACTTTAACCAAAAAATTTGTTCCTAGGGTTTGATCAACCCTTTCGGTCAAGCTGAGAGAGCTGGTTGAAGGTTTTGGTCAAGAACACTAGAACTTCCAGCTAGTAGAGAATTAGCCTAATCAAGGTCAAATCTCTACAACCTGAAGATTAAGAGAGAGGTCAACATCAATAAAAGATTCTAGGCTAAGGAACAAGAACATAATTTCAAGCAAACACAAATACACAAGGAAATTGCAAAGAGAGGGTGACATGATGAGCTTTTACAAAGTTCAAATCACTTTAATCCTACTCTCCATTGAGAAACTCTAGAGAGCTAGGTCTTGATTGACCCCTTGCCTCACCAAGCGATAACAAAGACTCATTCTAGAAAGGAAGTGCACCTGCATAAACTTTCCTGGGCCAATCCACAACTCAAGGATACTTGTAGTAGATACATAATTGTTTAGGAGGTCTCCCTCCAAAAGTAACAAGCTTCAAACAACATCACTGACCAGTCTACGAAGCTAATTTATCACCTTAGCCTTCCTCCCCACAAAGAATAACTCAAACATACTTGATTCTCTCAACAAATCACTCTAGAGCTCAAAAAACGGTCGCAGAGGTAAAGAAGTGTCTTATCAGACAAAAAAAATAAAAATGGAATTGTTAAAAAGTGATTGGAGGGGTGGAGGGGTTTTAAAGCCACAACCTATGCCTTGTATAAGTTAGATACAACCAAATGGCTGGAGGTTCCGGCCCCTGGAGGCTAAACCATCTGGCCAACACTTGGAAACTTTTCTCACCTAGCTGACCAAAACCTTTGATCATCTAGACCAGAGCCTTCAGTCCAAGGCTAGCAGAACTTCCCACAAAACACAACTATTGTACAATAGTTTCTCTCTTTTTTAAAGTGATATTTGAGCAATTGAGGACTAGTGGTTCACTGTTTGTAACCTTCCTTGATAGTACGATTTTCCTAGGACTCAAATTCAAAATAAAAATTAGTTTTAAATGATGTTCAATATTTTTTCCATCTTTTTTCATAATAAGAAGTGATCTCCAAAAACATAGAGGTTAACATTTATATACATATTAGTGACTAATGTTTAATATTGATTAGTTGAACACTTTGTCATCAAGTGTTTCGTGAATCAGATGTTTAGCTCACTCCTTAGCTTGCATAATTATTTCTCGTAAAGGGGTTTGGTGAAGATGTCGACTAATTGGTGATTAGTTCTCACATCAATAGGCATACATCTTCTTTGTCTTCATGGTTTCTCAAGAAATAATGTTGAATGTCTATGTGTTTGGTGTGAGTGTTGGATGTGGTTGTTGGCAATGTGAATTGTCACATAGGAGAGGTATTTTGTTCATTGAGTAGCCAACATCTTGTAGTGTTTGCTTCATCCAAAGGAGTTGGCCTCAGTGGTGGATAGGGCAATGGAATTTTGTTTCTTGGAGGACCAAGAAACTAGGGATCTTCCAAGGAATTGACAAGTGAAAGTTGTGCTCTTTCTATCAACTTTACGCCTTGCTTAGTCCAAATTGGAATAGCCAAAAATCTCAAAATCACAACCCCTAGGATACCACAAGCGAAGGGCAAATGATGCCCCGCTACTGTGAACTAAATATCTTAAGATCCTCTTCACTGCAATCAAGTGACAATCGTTAGACGCAACTTAAAAGATAGCACACATGCAAACACTAATCATGATATATGGAATTGATGCACATAAGTAAATTAGATAGCCAATCCTAAAGTGATGTACTTTTTGATTAATGGATTGTTTGTTTTCATCAAGACCAAGATGAATGTTGTTAGTGTGCGAGTCTTGATGGGCTTGGCTCCCTGCATCCCAAACTTCTTGAGTATGTCTTTGATGTACTTAGTTTGGGATATGAAGACCCCTTCCTTAAGTTGCTTCACTTGAAGTCACAGGAAAAAGGTGAGCTCCCCCATCGTCGACATAATGTTATCAACATATACTTGGCACATAAACAAAATATGTATTGAATTTTTTAGTCAAGAGAGTAGTGCTGACTTTCCCTTTTTGAAAGCCATTAATGAGAAGGAAGTCAAGAATACATTCATAGCAATCACTAGGTGCTTTCTTAAACCCATAGAGTGTCTTGTGAACCTTGAATACATGATTTGGGTATTTCGGATCTTCCAAGTCTGATGGTTGCTTAACACACACCAACTCCAATATAGGCCCATTCATAGATTCACTCTTCAATCCATTTGATAGAGCCTAAAGTCATGGTATGTGGCATATGCAAATAATATTCAAATTGACTCAAGGCAAGGAACTGGTCAAAGGTTTCCATGAAGTTGAGTCCTCCGACTTGAATAAACCCTTGAGTGACTAAACATGCTTTGTTGCGGTTTATCACTCCACTATCATCTTTGTTGCGTAATATCTATTTGGTACCGATCAAGTTTGATTAGGTCTCTTCATTAATGACCATACTTGATTTTGGGTGAAATTGTTCAATTCCTTTTACATGAGCATCTCCCAATTCAAGTCATTAAGGGTTAAGGGCATTTCAACCCTAGTTAGTTCCAAGAGGAGACAAATGAGTAATACTTCCAAAAGTTTACAACATGAGCATGAGTAGGTACGTATTTGCGAATGTCTCCAAGAATGTTGTCCACCTAATGGTCCCTTTGCATGGTTTGATGATTCTTTAATGGTGCATCCGGGGGTTTGAGCTTGCAGGATGTCTATTTGCTCTAAAGCATTCTCGGCATTGATCCCATCCACTTGACTTGTGCTTGAAGAAGGTATATCCATTTGAATGGAAGGAGCTTCTTCGATGCCTCTTTACTCCTCCTTAACTTCAAATAATTTCATGTCACATAATGCTATTTTGTCAATGCCCTTGTGTTTCAATTCAAGTCCTATAACATTATGTAGCATCCCGAGTTTCGCCCTAAGACAATAAATCATTTTCCTAAATTGAATTACAAGAAGTCATACTGGTTTAGCCAGGAGTTAATTGATCAAAAGAAATTGTTTAGTTAATTAATCCAAAAGGCCATCAACACATGTTTTCGTATTTTGCCATATGGAAATCGATTAATTGAACGTAACGTTGAAATTTCAGAAAAAACGTATTAAAAGTTCACCGAATAAAAGTCATTGAAACTTTAACAGAATTCAGCAACCGTTCGAGTCATTCTCTTTTTGTTTAGACGTAGGGAGTCGTTCTTGGGCCAAAAGTCATGTTTGCGTGCGAGCCCGACCCAAAAACCCAGCCGGCCATTCCTTCCCCCCTGGCCCAGTTGGCCTAAGGCTGGCTGAGCCCAAGCCCTAGCCGTGGCCAGCCTCCCCTACCCCAGCCGTGTGGCCTCCCCCCCAACCATGGTTGCCTCTCCTTGCTCACGAATTCCCAATTCACATAGGACTCTAGTCTTTTTCTTCCCTTGGACTCTTATCATGTCCTTTTGTTTAGGGATTGGACTCCTAGGTCTGTTAGTGATGAGGACATCACTCCTTTGGATAAATATAAAAATCCTCCATTGACTATTTAAGGTCTAATTACAAGAGCTCGCATACAATTGAAGTTCTAGTTCGTGTGATTTTGAGAATAGATTGCTACCTAATGATTATATAATGATTAGAACAATGAATAGGACAAGGAGACACTTAGGAAGGTACTTACAGGCATGGAGAATTAGCAAGGACATCCAAATCAAGATGTAAGCCCAAATCAAGTACGATTCGGAGTCCAGAACCAGTTTGCACTAAACGGGCGCCCATGTCATATATGAACTTGGATTGGGGCGTTCTTATACGGATGGAAAGCTAAGAAGATAAAATTTCCAATGGTTCTGATCCCACGTCCAAATTAATTACGAGTCAACAGGAATCGTGTGAACAAGTTGACGTTCAGAATCTATCCCAGTGCTGCGTCACCGATTTTTGGGCCTTTGGGCTATGTATCATGTTGGAATTGAAAGTGCATCTAACCTCTAAAAGAAGTTTTGGATGATTAATGACAATGCTAGGCAAGCATGTGCACGCTAATGAGTTGTGATTGCAGAGAAGATAAGGGATCAACTCATTTGAAGGAATACGCGATCCAAGTTTGAAGCATAAGTGACCCAAAGCGAAGATACTACGGAGTTGAAGGCGTTCGAAGGCGGAATTATTTTTTGTTTTTGAGTCGTAGGAACTACGTACGTACTATTAAGAGGGGTCATTAGAAGCTTTGCATGCATCCAAGAGTAGTTAGGGTTGAGTCTAAGTCGAAGTCGAAGTGGAGGCTTGTTGCTGTTTCATGAGAAGCAGTGACAGGACAGTCCAGCCCCCTGGCCGGACAGGTGGCAGGACGGTCCGGACCTTGGTCCTACTCCTGCTCAAACTGAGTGAGTTAAGTGTTGGCTGGACAATCCGGCCCCCTGGCCAGACAGTCTGGTTAGGTTTCTTTTCCAACGGCTAAGTGACGTCTGTCAGCCTATATAAGGCGCCCTTTCGATCTAGCCGTTGGTGAGGCTTTCTGTTCGAGTTCATTGGTTCCTACGGCTAACCTATCACCTCTCAAGCCTCCCCACTAACCACTAACCCAAAACACTTCCCAGAGAGTTTAATCCGTGGATCATATCTTAGGGAGAATGTTTAGGCTAGTGAGTAATTGAGTGATTGTTCTTGGGTGAAGATGGATGCATGCGGAGTCAAAGTGGTCTATTACTCTTGGAGATTGATCTCCTAAAGGGATAGACGTTGTCCGCGAGCCTTCGATTCTTGTGGATCCCCTGAGAACAAGTTGTGGAGGTTGGTGCCTAACCTCCGAAAGGAAATAGGTAAGAATTGATAGTGGATTCTTGTGCTTCTTCGTAGAGAGCTGCAGGGTGGAGCGGGTTGCAACCTAGGGCTAGGCAAGCCCCCTTGATCTTGACCTTGGTGGTTGATTGAGTTGTTGCTAGTCCTTAGGTGTGAACCCGGAGACCCGTGTTAGCCTTGTGGGAGGAAGCCAAGAGAGGGAAAGGATTGAGAGAGATCCCGCTCCCAGTAGCGCCTCAACGGAGAGTAGGATCGAAAGATCCGAACTTTGGGATAAATCTCTCGTGTCTTTGTTCTTGTTATTTATGTATTCTTTCTATTCCTATGATCTTTCTGCATTTATATTCTGCACACTATCACTACATATTCGTAGGAACATCACTGAAAAAGGAAACTGTCAAGTCTGCATTTTTCACTGACTGGACGGTTCGGTGTTCAAACCAGGACGGTCCAGCCAGAGCTCTCGGCCCAACCCAGGAGTGCAGACCGAACGGTCCACCCCTACTAACTGTTGTTGTTTCAATGAAATTTTCAGGACACCTATTCGCCCTACTCTAGGCTGTCTCCCTAGGACTTCAATTGGTATCAAATGTTCTTCTGAAGAGGCTTAAACGCGTGAAGTGATCCAAGATTGGAGACAAGGCTAGTGACGCTTCCAACAACAACCATGAGGGCGGAGAAGGTGGAGAAGGCTCTTCGGAGAAATCACAAACCACCAAAAAGGGAGTTTCTATTGAGTTTGACTACTCTAAACTCAACACCTCTTCTTCTAATGTGTCTTTACCTCCCGGCCGCACTCCCCACTTTGATTGTACTCATTATGGGGCGTGGAAGCACAAAATGAGGCTTTACCTAATCTCTTTGCATCCAAGTGTTTGGAAAGTTGTGTGCACAAGAGTAAATGACATGCCGGATGAAGAAGAGCTCACTCCGGCACAAGAACTACTCATCCACCGCAATGCTCAAGAGGCAAGTGTGATCCTCAACTCCTTGAGCCTAGAGGAGTTCAACAAGGTTGATCAACTTGATGAAGCTAAGGAGATTTGGAACACCCTCCGAGTGGCCCATGAAGGATCAAGAGGGGTTCAAGAATCAAAAATCGAACTGCTTGAAGAAAAGCTTGGAAGATTCATCAAGAAGGACGATGAGACGCCACAAGAAATAAATGATTGGATGGTGGTCATTGTGAACAAGATTCATGGTCTCGGAGGTGAAGACAGGACGGATCACGTGTGGTGAAGTGTTTGCTTCAGGCCATCTCATGAAGGAACCCCACCTTGGTGACCTTGATCCGTGAGTCAAGCGGGTTCAAGAGGATGACTCCTAGCGATGTGCTCCGAAGGATTGTATCACATGATCTCTTGGAGGAAGAAGCTAAGGAGGTCAAGAAGTTTGGTACCACCGCCGCTCAAGGCAAGAACAAAGAAGTGGCATTCAAGGCGAAGAGGGGTAGCTTCAAGACTCAAGAGGAGAGTTCAAGTGACTCAGAGAGCGAAGATGAAGAACTCGCTCTCTTGGTCCACAAGTTCGAGAAGTTCCTCCGTAAGAAGAGGCATGGAAGAAAAGATGAAGATCGATCCAAGTGAAAATCCAAGAAAGCTGGCTATGAGTGCAAGGAATTTGGGCACTTCATAGCGGATTGCCCTAAGCTCGCCAAGAACAAGGAGACCAAGCCCAAGTACTTCAAGAGAAGACTCGGGAGGGTGCACATTGGGGAAGAATGGTTCTCAAGTGATGATGAGGACAAGAAGGAAGATGAGTCCAAGGCAAGTGGGTCCAAGGGCGGAGGCGTCGCCACCGTGACTATCTCTTCATCAAGCACGGAGTGGCTCTTACTCAACATGGGCGATGACGACAACGACCATACGCCGTTGTGCCTCATGGTGCAAGGGTGCAAGGTATTTCTTGCTCCTAAGCATAGTGTTGATACTAGTGATGATGATGATGTAGAACATGATGATAATGATGCTATGCTTAAGAATTTTAGCAAACCCGTGCTCATTCATATTGCCATACTCATGAAAGTCCTGAAAGAAAAGGAAAACTCACTTGAGAGGCAAGAGGATCTTCTAGTTTAAGAGAGAATGAAAAATGACTCTCTTGAAGGAATCCTTGCCAAGAATGAAGAGAAAATGGATGATTTGTCTAAGCAGCTCAAGTTAGCAAATCAAACCATAACCAATCTTAAGGATGTCAATGGAATTCTCCAGGAAACTATTGTGTCCATGAATTTGAGGCACAATGGTCTTGAGAATGAAATTGACAATCTTAAGCGCAACCTCTACAACTCTAAGGATAACATGATAATCAATATCATCTTTGATTGTGAAAAAAACAAAACTATTGATTTAAGTGTTGTTGAGACTAACAATGCAGCTCTCAAGGAGTTGAATAAGGAGAATGAGAGGTTGGAGACCTTGGTGAAGTTTGGATGCATTCAAACTTACCAATCCAAGGATGCCCTTTTCAAGATGATCACCTCTTATCACAACAAGGATAAGATGGGTCTTAGGTATTCCCCTGATTCAAATGCAAGCTCAAGAAGGGTCATGATCATTGGTAAACCATGTCTTACATTTGTGAAGGAAGGCGAATCAATTGGTGAAGAGGGAGGCAAAACCAGCCCTAGGGACAGACAGTTCGGACATGGTCGGATAGTCCTGCCTGAGCCCTCTGTCCAACAGAGAAGTCAGACCGGACGGTCCGGTCCGGTCCCTTTGTCCTACAGAGAGGGTAGACCAGGCAGTCCAGTCTGGGTCGGCCAGTCCGATCAGACTTCTTGGTCTAGCAGAAAGGTCTGGTCGGACGGTCCAGTCCCAAAGGCCGGACGGTCCAACCTGAATTGTCTGCCTGGTAGAGAGGACCAGCTGGACAGTCCGGTCCCAGGGGCAGAAAGACTGTTTCTGAGCTCTCCCCAATTCATGAGGATCCAACTCAGATCAGGCTTATCTATGGCTCTCATGAGATCATGAAAAATAACCATGGACACGTGGTTGCTATCTTCATTAGATCCAATCAAGAGAAGCGAAGGTCAAACATATGGATTCTAAAGGAGTTGATCACTATTGTGTAGGGACCAAAATTGCATGCTTGATCTGTCTTTTGTAGTCATACTCTCCGGTGGCTCAAGTTGGGTGATCGATAGTGGATGCACAAACCATATGACCAGAGAAAGGAGTATGTATACTTCACTCGACGAGAACGGCGGAGATCACAATATAATCTTTAGAGATGACAACAAAGAGAAGGTAATGGACTTAGGTAAAATTGCAATCTCCAAAGACCACTCTCTCTCAAATGTTCTTCTTGTCCAGTCCCTTAGCTATAACCTACTCTCGGTTTCTCAATTATGTAAGCTTGGTTTAATTGCCTTTTCATGGATATAGATGTTACCATCTTTAGTAGATATGACAAATCAGAGGTGTTTAAGGGTAGATTAAAGGGGGGTCTCTATCTTGTCGACTTCGACAATGATAGAGTTATCCCTGAATCTTGCTTAATCGCCAAATCGACCCTAGGATGGCTTTGGCATCGTCGCCTTGGCCATTCCGGGATGAGAAATTTGTCAAATCTTCTAAAGAGGGAGCACATACTTGGCATATCTAATGTATCTTTTGAGAAAGACCGTGTATGTAGCTCTTGTCAAGCGGGTAAGCAAGTCGGAACATTCCATCCCACAAAGAACATCATGACGACAACAAGACCATTGGAATTATTGCACATGGACCTCTCCGGACCGATAACTTATCTAATCTTGGGAGGTAACAAACATGGTCTCATCATTGTTGTTGATTTTTCTCGCTTCACTTGGGTTTTCTTTCTCCATGACAAAAGCGAAACTCAAGAAATCTTCAAGAAATTTGCCAAGAGGGCACAAAATGAATTCAATGTGAAGATTAAGAGGGTTCAAAGCGACAACGACGGAGATTTCAAGAACACCCAAGTTGAAGAGTTCCTTGAAGAAGAGGGAATCAAGCACGAGTTCTTCGCTCCATATGACCATCTCAAAATGGGATTGTGGAGAGAAAGAACCGGACACTCATTGAGATGGCTCGGACAATGCTTGATGAGTACAAGACACTGGATGTCTTTTGGGCCGAAGCCGTCAACACCGTGTGCCACTCCCTCAATCGTCTATACCTCCACAAGCTTCTCAAGAAAACTGCATATGAGCTTCTTATCGGTAAAAAGTCTAACATTTCCTACTTTCGAGTCTTTGGTTGCAAATATATCATTCTTAGCAAAAGGCCTAGATCTTCTAAGTTTGCATCCAAAGTAGATGAAGGTTTCTTATTAGGATGTGAGGCGAACGCATGTGCCTACCGAGTTTTCAACAAATCCATTGGAACTGTTGAAATCTCAAGGGACGCGATGTTTGATGAATCTAACGGCTCTCAAGTAGAACAAGTTGAAGTGAATGATGCAGAAATTGAAACTTCAAGGGTGGACATAGACAACAAAGCAATTGGAGATGTGAGGCCCGAGAGGTTGAGGGGAAGCAAGAGAAGGAATTACAACATGACCCCTCAACCCAAGTAGATCAAATATAAGTTGGTGATGGTGGTGAAAATAAAGACCTTGAGGATGTGATTGATGTCGTGGGCGCAAGTGAGCAAGGAGACACCGAAAAGGCTCATGCCCCCACGGTGCACTATCCCCGAATTCACCAAATTGTACAAAGGGATCATTCGGTCGATAATATCTTCGGCGACATGCGCAAAGGGGTAACAATTCGATCTCGTATTGCAAGCTTTTGTGAAAATTACTCCTTTGTTTCATCTTTGGAACCAGTAAAGGTGGAAGATGCGCTTGGTGACCCGGATTGGGTGATGGCCATACAAGAAGAATTGAATAACTTTAAAAGGAATTAAGTACGGTCACTTGTGGAGAGACTCAAGCAAAACGTCATCGGCACCAAGTGGGTTTTACGCAACAAGCAAGACGAACATGGAGTTGTCACCTACAACAAAGTCCGGTTAGTGGCTCAAGGGTTCACCCAAGTCAAAGGACTTGACTTTGGTGAAACCTTTGCGCCGGTTGCTCGCCTTGTGTCCATTCGAATTTCATTAGCTTGTGCCACTAACCACAATTTCATGTTGTATTAAATGGATGTCAAGAGTGCTTTCTTGAATGGGTCTGTCACACCCAGAAATTTACACCAAATTTCTGAACAATAGCATGTATTAAATCTCGGTCCAGGCATCAGCCCAAGTACACACTATGACAAATCAATACATAGTTCCACGACTTAAAAACAAATAAAAACACTTATCTATCGAAATGCAGCGGTAAAAGAAAAACAAGACTAGACCATCTAATCTTCAGCTTCAGCTGGCGATGACGGCTCCACACCACAGGTATTCTCGACGGTGGACTGAACCTCACTTGAACCTTGGGAACAACCTTCTTCTGACTTCTGACTCAGGCTCTGGCACTTGCTCTGGTGGGGAAAAAATTAAGCAAGACTGAGTACAAACCACCGTACTCAACAAGTAACACCCAAGAGAGGGAGAATAATGAATGCAATAGGGTATCAAGGGATAGGCTAAGGTTAAATTGCACAAAGCTGCAGTAATTTAGCAAAACAGTAGATAAAATAGACTGAAATAAAAGTAAAGTAAACATTTAAAATAATCATCCACTGTTCAACGTTACACCACGTTGCAACAGGCCCAGACCACTGTCGAACGTTACACCACGTAGCGAAAGGGTCAACCCTCTGTCCAACGTTAAACCACGTTGCGACCCACCCAAACCACTGCCAACGTTACACCACGTTGCGCAGGGTCAAACTGGTTCCAAGATTAATCCAATTATAAAAGGTTCAACTAATCCCAGTGAATCTGTCAGTTCGCCCAATAACTGCGGGCACGGCTATTCGAATAGTTTTACTCTGCAGAGGTGTACAACTTTACCCACAAGACATGGCTCCCAAGCATGTTACCATGCCCCAACGTATCACCACAATACCTCAGTACGGAAACCATGATAAGACCTTTCACCTAACCCTCCCTAGACAATCGCACCGCACTTCAGGTTTCACCCCCTCCTTTACACCAAGTCGGGCAGTCCCCTCTTGTGCCTTGGTGAAGCCGAAAGCAGCAGAGGCTTTCGTTACACCATGATTGCCCGTCCATACTCCATCACACTCACCCTTGCCTTGGTATGTCGAATAGGGACAAGGTAGATTACGAGTCTCACCGTTGCCCATTCTGACTTGTGGTTAGTACGTGTAAGACTTTTAGGGTTTCCTGAGAACCGGTCCTTAATTGCCATGGGCACGACTCTCAAAACCATGCACCCACAGCCCACCATAAGCAATATTTTAGTTCTATTAATCCACATCGGGAAATGGGTAATAATCACAACCATTAAAGGTCTATCAAGTCTAACAAATAATTAAATAAGAATTGGTGAGCTAGTTGAACTAAGCATGTTAAGCATTTCCTAAGCCTATTTCTAGTCAAATTAACCCTGGGATGTCAATAATAAATGGGAATCAATGGATGTAAACTAAGCATGTTAAGCATTTCCTAAGCCTATTTCTAGTCAAATTAACCCTGGGATGTCAATAATAAATGGGAATCAATGGATGTAAAGGTACATGCCCAATAGATAAATAAAATAAATAGATTTACATAAACCAATGCACGTTTGAATGTAAAGCGAGGAATTTTATAATCTTGGGATCAATATGATCAAAGGAGGGTGCCACTTGCCTTGCTTAGACCCACGAGGAACTTCAACGACGACTTCGGGAACGAACGGCGCTGCGACGGGGGAAAAACTTACGACAAACAAGGCAATACAAGCAAAAACAGACTATAAAACTACTGAAACAGAGAAAGAAACTATTTTTAATGGATTCTTGGTATTTTTCTGGATTTAATGAAACTTGAATGGACCTAAACAGAGACTAGATGAATTACTTATGAATTTTAGAACATTAACTGTGTTTCTAAACTAAACAGGAAACCTTAATGATTTATAGCGCAATTAATTGGAGGAGCTGACGTTAGCAAGGAGAGAGAGGGAATGCTGACGGACAGGACCCACTGGTCAGTGGCACGATAGAGGGGAAGTGTCACGCCCGGAGTTTTGTCCTAAGCCTAAAATCGTAAAAAGAAATCCGTAAACAACAATTGGCTTAATTAACTCAGGAAAAATCGCTCTAAAAGAAATTAATTCAATTAAATCGAGGCTCGCAAATCGACTAACTGGATTTAAATTCAAATTGCAGAAGTATAAAATTTGGCCAAACAAATTAATTTAAAACTCGGCAAAAGTGGGGCTATCCTTTTTCCTTTCTTTTTCCCTTCCTTCTCAAATTAGGCCGAAGTCCAATTTTCCTCCCTTCCTTTTCTTTTTCTTTTTTCTTTTTCCTCTCCTCCTTCCCGAGCCAGCCCATCTCCCCTCGGCCGGCCCAGCCGACCGGCCTTCGGCCTTCTTCCCCGCGCGCGCGCCTCCCCTCCGCCTGGCCCGCCGCCTCGGCCCAGCTCGCCCGCGCCGCGCCCGCGAAGTCCGTTGCCGCCTTCCTCCTCCCTCGCGCCACTGATAGGTGGGGCCCACCTGTCAGCGACCGAGCCCTCGCCCGCGCGCCACGGCGCGCCGGCCGAGTCCGAGTCCGCCGCCGCGCCGCGACGGCCGCAGCCGAGACCTCGCGGCGCCCGACTCGGTCTCCAACCTCCGTCCTGCCCTAGCCGGCACCGCCATCC
This sequence comes from Oryza brachyantha, assembly GCF_000231095.2. Lineage (NCBI taxonomy): Eukaryota > Viridiplantae > Streptophyta > Magnoliopsida > Poales > Poaceae > Oryza > Oryza brachyantha. The sequence goes on from NC_023174.2 coordinate 6,129,168, forward strand.
TATAAATCCCCTCCCCGCCGCCGCGTCGCAGCTGTTTTCCCCTCCGCCACCAAGCCGCCGCTGTGCCCCGCCGTTCGCCGCCGACGTGCGACCGCGCCCTCTGTCGCCCGTCGTCGCCGTCCAGCCGCGCCGTCGACTCCGCCTCGGCGTCGCCAACCCTCCTCCGGCTCCCGTCGCCGCCGGAGGGCACCCCGCGCCCTTCGCCGCTCCTTCATCCTCTCCACCGCCATGCCTCGTCGCCTCGCCGCCGTCCGCCGATCTCATCACCGCACGTCGCTAGGCGCCGCTCGTCTGCGTCACAACCTCCGCCTCGATCTCGCCGACTCACCCGCTGTCACGCCCGAAGTTTTGTCCCAAGCCTTAAATCGTAAAAGAAATCCGTAAATAACAATTGGCTTAATTAACTCAGGAAAAATCCCTCTAAAAGAACCTAATTTAATTACTCGCAAATCGATTAACTGGATTTAAATTCAAATTGCAGAAGTATAAAATTTGGCCAAACAAATTAATTTAAAACTCGGCAAAAGTGGGCTTTCTTTTTTCCCTCCTTTTTTTTCTCCTTTCTTTTTCCCTTCCTTCTCAAATTGGGCCGAAGTCAAATTTTCCTCCCTCCTTTTTCTTTTTCCTTTTTTCTTTCTCTCTTTTACTTCCCGGGCCGGCCCAGCCGAGCCGGCCCACTTCCCCTCGGCCGGCCTAGCCGACCGGCCCCGGCCTCCTCCTCTCCGCGCGTGCTCCGCCTGGGCCGCTGCCCCGGCCCAGCTCGCCGCGCCGCACTCGCCCGCGTGTCCGCGCCGCCTCCCTCCTCCCTCGCGCCACTAGCAGGTGGGGCCCACGTGTCAGCGATCGAAAGCCCGCCGCCGCGCTAGCCCGCGCCGCGCCGCGCCGAGTCCGAGTCCGCGCCGCCGCCGCAACGGCCACCGCCGAGACCGCGTCGCGCCCGACTCGGTCTCCAACCTCCGCCCCGCCCTAGCCGGCGCCGCCACCCTATAAATCCCGAGCCGCCGCGCGCCGTCACCCACTTTCCGCCTCCGCCCGAGTCGCCACCGCACTGTCGTCGTTCGCCGCCGCCGGTTGATCTCGCCGCCGGTCGCCGGTCGTCGTCGTCCAGCTGCGTCACCGCCTCCGCCTCGCTGTCGCCGACTGGTTGCCGCCCCGTCGTCGCCGGTGAACATCCCCAGCGCTGCGCATTCCTTTGCCGCCCGGTCGCCGTCGCGTCCGACCTCCTCACCGTCGCCAACCGATCTCCGCCACCACCGCCGAGCTTCCGCTCCTACCCGCATCGCCACCTCCGTCTCGATCTCGCCGACTCGTCCGCATGGTCGCCGCCGCCGGTGAGCGTCTCCCTTCACCTCCCCTCTCTCTCTCCCTTCCCGGCCGACCGCCGCCGAGCCGCACGCCGTTGCAGGACAGGTGCGGAGCTCGTCCTCGCCGTCGCCTGCTGCGGTCGTCGTCGCCTTCGCGAGACCATCGTCAAGCCGCCACCATCCGCGCCCGTCCCCGTCCACGCTCGCCGCGTGGTCGTCGTCGTCACGCCAGTCCGCTGCCGCCGCCTTGCTCGGCTGCGCCGCGTGCGCCGCCGTCTCGGTTGTCCGCCGCGCGCCGTCGCCGATCGCCGGTCATCGCCGCTGCGCCGCCGCGCCGTCGTCGCCGTGCCGTGCGCCGTCGTCCGCGTCGCCCCTGCCGCCGCCGCCCGCTCTCGCCGCCGGCCGTGCTCTCCCCTCCCCCTCTGTTCCCCTCTCGCTGACTGACGGGGCCCACCCGTCAGTCACCCCGCGCCTCTCTCCTCTCTCCTCGCTGACGTCAGCAGCCCCATTAATTGCGCAATAATTGATTTAGGACTTTTCTGTTTAGCTAAAAACCCAGAAAACTTCTAAAATTCATAAGTAATTCATCTAGTCTCCGTTTAGGTCCATTCAAATTTCATTAAATTCATAAAATTGTCAAGAATCCATTAAAAATACTTTCTTTTGCTGTTTCAGTAGAGTTTGTGCTTGTTTTATTTATTTTTGTGCTTTGTCGCTTAGATTCGGACCCCGCCGAAGAGCCGGTTTACTTCGAGATCGTCGCCGAAGTTCCCCAGGGGCCAGAGCAAGGCAAGTGACACTCATCTTTGATCATATTGAACCCATTATTGCAAACTCCCCGCTTTATTAATTCAAATGTGCATTGTTTTAACTAAAGTATTTACTGTATTTATTTTCTTCGGGTAAATCTTATTATTATGCCGTTGATTATCCAACTTTATTCCTTGCTGGACCAAGGGTAACTTGATTAGGGTTAGGCTTAGGTTAATGCTTAGCCGTGCTTAGAACAAATAGCTCATGGGATCACATTAAATCATGCTTAGTTCTGAATAGCTGAGATATTGATTCATTACCCGGTTCGGGCTAATGTCAACTAAAATATTGATAATGGTGGGCTGTGGGTGCATGGCTTTGAGAGTCGCACCCATGGCGATTAAGGACCGGTTCACGGGAAACCCTGGAAGTAATTAAGTGCTAACCACATGCCGAAATGGGTAAGGTGGGATTTGAAGCATGACTTCGAACTATTTGACGTACCCAGGCAAGGGTAGGCGTGATGGAGTATGGACGGGCAATCGTGGTGTAACGAAAGCCTCTGCTGCTTCTGGATCTACCAAGGCACAAGAGGGGACTGCCCGATTTGGTGTAAAGGAGGGGTGAAACCTGAAGTGTGGTACGATTAAATAGAGAGGGTTGTGTAACGGGTCCTATCACGGTCTCCTTTCCGGTATACCATGGTGGTATGTCGGCGCACGTTCAAGTGTAGTGGAGTCGTGTCTTGTGGGTACAGTAGTACACCTCTGATCAGAGTATAAACTATTCGAATAGCCGTGCCCACGGTTAAGGGCGAACTCCCAGCCTCACTGTGATTAGTGAACCTTTAATAACTTGAGTAATTGGTTTTTCACTCGGGACTACTGGAACGTGGTGTAGCGTTGAGTAGTGGTTGGGCCTGTCGCAACGTGGTGTAACGTTAGACAGTGTTGTGGTATTTTACAACTGTTTTTTACTTATGCTTTACTGTATTCAATTACCTTTATTCTTTTAATCTCTGTTATTTGTTTAACCGCTGCTTTATTGCAACTAACTCTAGCCTGTCCTTGTTAGTCCCTATGCATCATTTATTTCTCCGCTTTCCGTGTTACTTGTTGAGTACGGTGGTTTGTACTCAGCCTTGCTTAACTTTCCCACCCTAGAGCTAGAAGTTGAGTCCGATGGAGGTGCCTCTCAGGAGTGAGCTGATCCGCCGTCGAAGCTTTGCCTGTGGACTAGAGCCGTACCCGCTGGAGCTAGTCTACCTTTTCCTTTCCGCTGCATTTCCGCTAGAATAAGTGTAATTTTCAGTTGTTTCTAAGAACGATGGTTATGTAATCAACATTGTCTTTTTGTGTACCCTGGCTGGTCCTGGATAGGGATTTAATACACAATTAAGTTCAGAAATTCGTGTGAGGAATTTCTGGGCGTGACAAGTTGGTATCAGAGTCTCCTTTGACCGTAGGATCAGGCCAATGGAAACCCTAAGAACCCTCTGCTTTTCATGTTTGTGCATTGTTTGCGAAAGTGGGAGCGTTTTGAAAATGGGTTAGTGCTTTTCAAAAGCGTGAGTGTTTTAAAAAGACGAAACCCCTTTGATTGAAAAACGTGAGTAAATCGATTTACGGGTAAAACTTTATTTACTTTCTTTCTTTTATGATTTATTTATCTTGAAATAAAATGTTGCATCTATTGATTCCAAATCCTTGTGCTCTTTAGATGGCTGACCACCCTTTGTATCATCGTGGAAACGGGATGGCTGGATTCGTGGCAGAGTTGGCAAGAGTCTCGTTCACGGTAGGATACCCCTACGAGCCGGAGTACACCACGATCCACCCTCTTGAAGGCGAGTTTCCCCACCGAGTATGATTGGAGCTACATGGAATCCCCGGTTTCCTCCCTAACTTGGAAGCAGAAGGAGCTGGAGGTTCGCATGAGCATGCCTGCCAGGAAGCTGCTTACAGTCTGATGACAACGCTCAGGGCCAGGCACGACCTGATGTTTCGGCATTCGGCTTACCGGTATCACCCTGGTCGTGGACCCAATTCCATGGTCAGTAGGTTTCGGTCTGCCCGAAGTGAGCAAGACCCTACCTTCGGTAGGATGTGCACGGTGCTGCGGGGCCTCGACCAGATGCATCACGATCTCCACGAAGCGTCCAAGGCCTTGAACGACGCCAAGCTCACTCAGATCGTCCGTCTGCAGGATGTGGTCGATCGGTTGAAGAAGGAAAGCCCCACTTTTGCTGAGTTTTAAATTAATTTGTTTGGCCAAATTTTATACTTCTGCAATTTGAGTTTAAATCCAGTTAGTCAATTTGCGAGCCTCGATTTAATTGAATTAATTTCTTTTAGAGGGATTCTTCCTGAGTTAGTTAAGCCAATTGTTATTTACGAATTTCTTTTTACGATTTTAGGCTTGGGACAGAACTTCGGGCGTGACAGTCGGTGAGGTGGTGGCACACGCGGTGATGGCCGGCGGTGAGGTAGATCGGCGGCGGCGACGGAGATCGCTCCGCGCGGGCGCGACCCGAAGGGGAGCGAGCGGTGGCCGAGGGAAGGATTTTATGGTGGCGGCTGGCATGTGGGGGAGGTGGTTGCGACGGCCGGCGTGGGCGGGGAGGTGGTTAGTGGCGGCGCCGGGAAAAGCGGCATGGGCAGTGGTTACGCCGGGCGACGGATTTGGCGGCGACCGGGGAAAGCGGAGTGGTGGTGGCGCCGGCGTGAGGGAGCGGGGCGGCGGCGCACGGTGAGGCGTGACAGCGGCGCAGCGCGATGGCGCCGGCGCGGTGGCTGGCAGAGGAGGCACTCGGCTCGTGCCGCAGCGGTGAGGGGTGAAGGCAAAGGAGGGCGGCGACGCACGGTGGGAGCGCGACGCGGCATGGGCGAGGCGGCGAGGCAGCGGCCAACGGCAGCCACGGTGAGGCGGTGGCTGGTGGCTCGGCGCGGCATCTTGACACAAGGGAGAGGCGGGCACCGGAGGATGAAGACGCCTCCAAAGACGGCGGGGTCGCGTTGGCGACGGCGAGGCGGCGAGGCAACTTGACGCAACGGACGGAGGCACGACGTCACGGCCGAGGCACGGCCAGCGCGGCGAGCGACGTGAGCGGGTGCGGCCAGAGGAGCTAGACGGGCCCGACAGGTGGGGCCCACCTGTCGATGTCCTGGGAGAGGGAGAGGTAGGCGAAGAGGACTAGGGCGCAAGCGCGATGGGCCATAGCCCCCAGAGAGGAAAAGAAGAGAGAGGAGGGAAGTGATGGAGACTTAGAGTGCGGGTTGGGCCACAGCTCGTGAAATTGCGAACAGAACGTGTACTCGCGAAACGGAACTAAAACATGCGCGAATATAGATTCGCACGACGAATTAGATCCGAAACACGAAACCGTGCACTGTTAGCGAAACAACGACGGGAATTAACGACTCGTTAAATTGAGATTTAACGACTCGCTAACTAGAAACTAAACAACTCTAACGTAAAACCAATCTACGTGTACGAAATTGAATTTCATACTGTAGATCAACTTCACGCTAGCTAATAGATTGAAAAACCTAAGCAATTACACGGTAGATCAAAAATAGACTGATTCGTATGAGTGAAACGTATGCGAACCTGAGATTTGGTGGAGAGATCAGCGACGGATTGCGGTTGTTCCTCACTGTTTGGCTAGAAAACCTGAACAATTAAACGGTAGATTAATTTAGATTGATTCACAAGAATAAAATAGATGCGAACCTGAGATTCGGTAGAGAAGACCTGACGAACGGCTGCTGCGAATAGGAACAGCAGCGCTGCCGATGGCTTGCTGCTAGGAGAGGGGCGGCTAGAGGCGGCCGGAGGAGCACGAGAGAGGGAGACGGGGAAAAGAAGCAAGGCTCTAGGGGGTATTTATAGGGGGAGCTAGAGATAGATCTAGTTATCTATCCCCTATTAAAAAGGAATAGATAAGGTTTCAAAGGGATAAGAAATAGAATTCCAATTGATAGGAATTAATTTTCTAGATGGAGATAGAGATGTGGCTGTTTGTTTGGCCGTGGGGGAGGGAGTTGGGCTGGCTCACGGTAAGGAGAGGAGGAGGAGACCGTGCACACGGGGGAGAGGCAGAGGAGCTCGGCCAGGAAGGAAAAAAAAGGAGAAGGGGAAAAGAAAAGGGAAAAAGGGAAAAAGAGAGAAGGGAAAAAGAAGAAAAAGGAAGGAGGGAAAAAAAAGAAATTGCCTCCAATTTTGCTGATTTTTATTATGTTTATTAGAGCAAATTTTATTCTCTGAAATTCAAATATAAATCCTGTTAATAATTTAAAATGCTTTTGGGACATTTTAGAATGTACGAAAAGCTTCCAATTTAGACTGCTTTTCTCCTGAACTTTAATTAAACAAATTATTTTTAATACATTATTTAATTAATTCTTGGCTTGGGTAAACTCAGGGCGTGACAGGGTCAATCTCCGAATTGGTGTATGTGGAGCAACCACTGGAATTTGAAGATCCGAAGCACCCTGACCATGTCTACAAGCTTCACAAGGTTCTCTACGTGCTCAAGCAAGCCTCTAGGGCATGGTGTGAGTGCCTTCGTGATTTCCTAGCTAAGAATGGCTTCGAAATCGGGAAGTCCGATACTACTCTCTTCACTAAGAAATTCAAGAGTGATTTATTTGTGTGCCAAATTTATGTCGATGACATAATTTTTGGTTCGACTAACGTTTCCTTTAGTGAAGAGTTTAGTAGAATTGTGAGTAAGAGGTTCGAGATGTTGATGATGGGGGAGTTGAAGTTGTTCCTTGGATTGCAAGTGAGACAACTCAAAGACGACACATTCATATCGCAAGCAAAGTATTTGAAGAATGTACTCAAGAAGTTCGATATGGATGGCGCCAACCCATTAAGACACCAATGCCAATTAATGGGCACCTCGACCTCGACATCAATGGTAAGGATGTGGATGTGAAGGTATACCATTCTATCATCGGCTCACTCCTTTACCTTTGTGCATCTAGGTCATGCTTAGCATTTGCATGTGCGCTAGATTTCAAGCCGCTCCCAAGGAGTGTCACATGATGGTCATGTAGAGAATCTTAAGATATCTAGTTCTTACTCTAAACCTAGGGCGCCTTTGGTATCCTAAAGGGCGTAATTTTGAGCTAGCGGGCTATTCCGATTCGGATTATGCCGGGTGTAAGGTTGATAGAAAAAGCACTTCAAGGACATGTCAATTCCTTGGGCGGTCCCTGGTCTCATGATCCTCCAATAAACAAAATTCCATAGCCTTATCCACCGCCAAAGCCGAATACATAGCCGTTGGTGCGTGTTGTGCACAACTCCTATAGATGAAACAAACCCTCCAAGACTTTGGATACACCATGACTAGGATCCCCCTCCTTTTTGATAATGAGAGTGCTATCAAAACAGCCAACAATCCGGTCCAACACTCAAAAACCAAGCATATAGACATTCAACACCATTTCTTGAGGAACCAAAGGAGATATTACCCTAACCCATGTGACAACCGAACACCAACTAATTGAAATTTTCACTAAGCCATTAGATGAGAAGAGGTTTTGAGAGTTGAGAAATGAGCTAAATATCTTGGATTCTGGCAACATTGCATGAAAACCGGCTTAACTTCTCAATAGTTAAAGTCAATTTCATGCACATGGTAGAACGACATGAGTCTTCGTATTTTTAGGGGTCAATTCTCCTATAGAATTAGTCTTAAATACCAGGAGTAAGGCTTAAACATTTCCAAAATAAAACTTCAAAAGTCTTGTTTTTGAACTTGTTTGCGAAAATTTTGAGTGGTTTGCGAAAATTTTGAGTGGTTTGTGAAAATTTGATTTCTAGATTGCGAAAAGGGTTGTTTTGAGTTAAGGATCATAGCTTTGTATTAATGTTTGTCATGTTCCTCAAGTTGAATCGCCAAATTTCTTAGAGTTAGTTTCGCTTCAGCCTCGTTTGTTTTCTCCTGAGTCCTGAGTGACCGGACAGTCTGCCCTAGCCGAACTGTCCGGTCGGCTCCCTCGGCTTGTCCCTCAAAGTCCCAGTCGGACAGTCTGGCAGGCTACTCCTATAACCGTTCCAGGCCGATCAGAGAGATCAATTTCTCTCTCACTCCTCTCACAGCAAACCCTAAGTCCCTCTCTCCCCCATAGAGGCGATTTTTAGTTTCCATCGCTGAAAAGCTTTCGACCTCCATGTTTTTCACTGCATTGGTAGTGAGGAACTCAACCCTGAATGCGGAATCGATGACTCCAAACTCCAGGTATTGGTTTCAATCTGTTTTTAGTTTTTTCGCCTTATTTTGGGCCAATCTCTAAATCTGTAAGGTTCTAGCATCTTTCGACCATAGAAAATCACCTAGTTAGATGTCTAGTTTACCGATCCACTGCCTAAAATCACATGCACCAATATCTGTTCTAATTTGGACCATCCACCATTCTAGGCCGGACTTCTCAGTCCTGACCGAGGACTTAGACTGGACGGTCCAGGTCAAGTCTGCTGGCCAGACAGAGAGCTCCGACTGGACTGTCCGGTCCCTGACCAGACTATCCGATCCATAGTCAGCCAGTGCCCATCCTTTGACTCCACCTCACACCATATATCTGTTTGTTTTGTGTTTTTGATTCATATACTTTGTGTTCTCAGTATGACTCATGAAAAGAGACAAAAGGCCTGATAGGACATTACCACACCAGATACTGACAGTGGAGAGGAAACACCTCCTATTGAGCTTCCAAGAAGCAAAATGACAAAGCTGAAGAAAGTGGCCACTAAAGGAGGTGGCAAGCAAGCTGCTATCCGCAAGAGGACCTCAGGGATTGTGATTGGGACCCCTCCCCCATCACCACCGTGCTCGCAGTCATGCAAGGAGAGAGACTACATCTCCCGTCTCTCCCTCACTCCCTCGCAGCAAGAGCAAGAAGGGTAAAAATGTAAAGAAATCAAAGAAGTCTAAGAAGGGGAAGGGGAAGGTGAAGGATGTGGCTGGTGGGAGCTCCTCACGACGCCCCCATCATGAGTCGAGCGGCCGCCCTGTTGAGCTAAGGAAGATAAGGGTTGTGCTCTCCTGCAGTCAGTTTGAGACCCCAAGAAAGAGTGTCGACTATCTGCGTTGCATGGGGAAGACAAGGGCAGATCGTTTGAAGGCTCATTGTCACGCCCAGAAATTCCTCACACGAATTTCTGAACTTAATTGTGTATTAAATCCCTGTCCAGGACCAGCCAGGGTACACAAAAAGACAATGTTGATTACATAACCATCGTTCTTAGAAACAACTGAAAACTACACTTGTTCTAGCGGAAATGCAGCGGAAAGAAAAACAAAGGGGCAGACTAGCTCCAGCGGGTACGGCTCCAGTCCACAGGCAACACTTCGACGGCGGAACAGCTAACTCCTGAGAGGCACCTCCATCGGACTCTGCTTCTAGCTCTGGGTTGGGAAAGTTAAGCAAGGCTGAGTACAAACCACCGTACTCAACAAGTAACACGGACAAGGGGAAAATAAATGATGCAACGGGATTTGCAAGGATAGGCTAGGGTTAGTTGCGATAAAGCAGCAGTTTAAATAAATAACAGAGCTTAAAGAACAAAGGTAATTAAGTACAGTAAAACATAAGTAAAGTAAGCAGTTGTAAAGTACCACAACACTGTCCAACGTTACACCATGTTGCAACAGGCCCAACCACTACTCAACGTTACACCACGTTGCAGTAGTCCCGAGAGATAACCAATTTATTCAAGTTATTACGGTTCACTAATCACAGTGAAGCTGGGAGTTCGCCCTTAACCGTGGGCACGGCTATTCGAATAGTTTATACTCTGATCAGAGGTGTACTACTGTACCCACAAGACACGACTCCACTACACTTGAACGTGCGCCGACATACCACCACGGCATACCGGAAAGGAGACCGTGATAGGACCCGTTACACAACCCTCCCTATTTAATCGTACCACACTTCAGGTTTCACCCCTCCTTTACACCAAGTCGGGCAGTCCCCTCTTGTGCCTTGGTAGATCCGGAAGTAGGAGAAGCTTTCGTTACACCACGATTGCCCGTCCATACTCCATCACGCCTACCCTTGCCTGGGTACGTCAAATAGTTCGAAGTCATGCTTCAAATCCCACCTTACCCATTTCGGCATGTGGTTAGCACTTAATGACTTCCAGGGTTTCCCGTGAACCGGTCCTTAATCACCATGGGTGCGACTCTCAAAACCATGCACCCACAGCCCACCATTATCAATATTTTAGTTGACAATAACCCGTACCGGGTAGTGAATCATTATCTCAGCTTATTCAGAACTAAGCATAATTAAATGTGATCCCATGAGCTATTTGTTCTAAGCATGGCTAAGCATTAACCTAGGCCTGACTCTAATCAAGTTACCCCTGGTCCAGCAATGAATAAAGTTGGATAAACAACGGCATAATAATAAGGTTTACCCGAAAATAACATAAAGTAAGCACTTTAATTAAAACAATGCATATTTGAAATAAATAAGCGGGGAATTTGCAATAATGGGTTCAATATGTTCAAGGATGAGTGTCACTTGCCTTGCTCTGGCCCTTGGGGAACTTCGGCGACGATCTCGAAGTAAACCGGCTCTTCGGCGGGGTCCGAATCTAAGCGACAAAGCACAAAAATAAATAAAACAGGCACAAACTCTACTGAAACAGCAAAAGAAACTATTTTTAATGGATTCTTGATAATTTTATGAATTTAATGAAATTTGAATGGACCTAAACGGAGACTAGATGAATTACTTATGAATTTTAGAAGTTTTCTGGGTTTTTAACTAAACAGAAAAGTCCTAAATCAATTATTGCGCAATTAATGGGGCTGCTGATGTCAGCGAGGAGAGAGGAGGCTGACGGCTGACAGGTGGGGACCACCTGTCGGTGAGAGAAGGGGAGAGGGAGAGACTGACACGCGGGTCCCACGGGAGGAGAGAGGAAGGAGGGGCGCGGGGTGACTGACGGGTGGGGCCCACTCGTCAGCGAGAGGGAACAGAGAGGAGGGGAGCAGAGCGCGGCTCGGGCGAACGGCGGCGACCGGCGGGAGCGGCGGGCGACGCGGCGGCGGCGGCGCACGGCGACGACGGCGCGACGGCGACGACCGGCGAGCGGCGACGGCGCGACGGCGACGACGGCCGAGGCGGCGACGCACGGCGACGGTGGAAGGATAGCGGCCACGGCGACTGGCGAGCGGCGACGGCACGGCACGCGCGGGCGCAAGCAACGGCGGCCAGACGTCGGCGACGCGGAGGCGACGACGACCACGGCGGCCGGCGGGAGCGGCGAGCTTCGGCCTCGTCCGACGACGGCGCGCGACTCGGCGGCGGTCGGCCGGGAAGGGGGAGAGAGAGGGGAGGAGGATGGGGATGCTCACCGACGGCGGCGAGAGCCGCGGACGGGTCGGCGAGATCGAGGCGAAGGTGGTGACGCGGGTTGGAGCAGGAGATCGGCAGCAGCGGCGGAGATCGACGGGCGGCGGCGAGGGGGCGAGACACGGCGGCGGAGAGGTTGGAGGAGCTGCGGCGGGCGCGAGGCGTCCACCGGCGACGACGAGAGCCCGGGAGAGGTTGGCGACACCGAGGCGGAGGCGATGACGCGGCTAGGCGGCGACGACCGGCGACTGGTAGCGAGATTGCGGCGGCGGCGAACGGCGGCAGCGCGGCGGTGACTCGAGCGACGACGGAAAGTGAGCGACGGCGCGCGGCGGCTCGGGATTTATAGGGTGGCAGCACCGGCTAGGGCGGGCGGAGGTTGGAGACCGAGTCGGCGACGACGCGGTCTCAGCGGCGGCCGTTGCGGCGACGGCGCGGAGTCCGGCTCGGACTCGGCGCGGCGCGGCACGGGCGCGTGAGCTGGTGGAGAGGCGGCGAAACGGTCACTGACAGGTGGGCACCACCTGTCAGTGGCGCGAGAGAGGAGGGAGGCGGCGCGGGCGAGCGGGCGACGCGGGAGCTGGACCGAGCGGCGGCCCAGGCGGGGCGCGCGCTGGCGAGCGGAGGGAGCCGGCTCGGCGGGGCCGGCCGAGGAGGAGGCTGCGGGCTGGCTCGGCTGGGCCGGCCCGGGAAGGAAAAGAAAAAGAAAAAGAAAAGGAAAAAGAAAGAGGGAGGAAAATTGGACTTCGGCCCAATTTGAGAAGGAAGGGAAAAAGAAAGGAAAAAGGAGGGAAAAAGGAAAACCCCACTTTTGCCGAGTTTTAAATTAATTTGTTTGGCCAAATTTTATACTTCTGCAAATTTGAATTTAAATCCTGTTAGTCGATTTGCGAGCCTCGATTTAATTGAATTAATTCCTTTTAGAGGGATTTTTCCTGAGTTAATTAAGCCAATTGTTATTTACGGATTTCTTTTTACGATTTAGGCTTAGGACGAAACTCCGGGTGTGACAAACCTACCCCCCTTAAACGGAATCTCGACCCCGAGATTCGGAGGCACTGGCGAAGAGGTGCGGATGGGCGGCCTTGAGCTCATCTTCTCTTTCCCATGTTGCTTCTTCTTCTTAGTGGTGACTCCACTGAACTCTGCAGAATCTGATCACACGGTTCCGAGTCTTCCTTTCACTGGTTTCTGGAATCCGTGCTGGCTTCTCCACATAAGTTAGATCTTCCTGCAGATCGATGTGCTCGGTGTTGGTCTGTTCTTCAGGCACACGGAGACACTTCTTGAGCTGCGACACATGGAACACGTCATGGATTCCAGCCATGTTAGCGGGGAGTTCCAACTGATACACAACTTCTCCCCTGCGTTCCACTATCCGGTATGGTCCCACGAAACGTGGTGCCAATTTTCCTTTAGTCTGAAACCGGTGCACTCCTCGCAAAGGTGTGACGCGGAGGTACACATAGTCTCCTGCTTCGAAGGCTAAGTCCCTTCAACGATTATCTGCATAACTCTTCTGTCTGGTTTGGGCCGTTTTCAACCTTTCGCAGATTATTCTGACTTTCTCTTCGGCCTGGCTTAAAACTTCAGTCCCGAAAACTTGACGTTCTCCTGTTTGATCCCAGAAGACGGGTGTATGACACTTTCGTCCATACAATGCTTCAAAAGGTGCCATCTGCAGACTGGCCTGATAACTGTTGTTGTAAGAGAACTCTGCATACGGTAGGTTCTTATCCCAAGTTCCACCAAAGTCGAGAGCGCAAGCTCTGAGCATATCTTCAAGAATCTGATTTACCCTTTCCGTCTGACCATCTGTCTGTGGATGATAAGCCGTACTGAAATTCAGTCGGGTTCCCAATTCTTCTTGCAGCAGTCCTTGGTAAACCAGTGATGAAATCCATCCCGATTTCTTCCCATTTCCATTCTGGAATCCGGAGAGGTTGCAATAGTCCTGCTGGCCTTTGGTGTTCTGCTTTGACTCGTTGACAAACATCGCACAAGGCGACGTATTCTGCAATTTCTCTCTTCATACTAACCCACCAAAACTTTTCTTTGAGGTCCTGATACATCTTAGTACTCCCAGGGTGAATAGAGTACTGGGTTTGATGAGCTTCTTGGAGTATCAACTCCTTCAACTCCCTGCTATCTGGTATGCACAACCTGTTTCCCATCCAGATTGTTCCATGTTCATCTTCTGATAAATCTCGGGCTTTACCAACTCGCATATTTTTCTTTAGCTCGGCTATCTCCGGATCATTTGCTTGAGATTGGCGAACTTGATTCACCAAAGTGGGCTGCGCTTCTAGAGCTGCCACAAGACCTTCTTCGACTAAACTCAAATTTAGTCGTTCAAACTCCTGTCGTAACTGCTCACAAACTTCCGTTGACATCGCAGAGCTGCAGTAATTCTTCCGGCTCAAAGCATCTGCAACTACATTTGCTTTACCTGGATGGTAATGGATACTTAGATCATAATCCTTGATCAATTCCAACCATCTTTGCTGGCGGAGATTCAAATCTGGTTGTGTAAAGATATACTTTAAACTCTTATGATCCGTATATACTTCACACTTGTTACCGATCAAGTAGTGTCGCCAAATCTTTAGGGCATGCACCACAGCTGCTAATTCCAAATCGTGAGTCGGGTAGTTACCCTCATGTGGTCTCAATTGACGAGAGGCGTAAGCAACCATCTTTCCTTCTTGCATTAGCACACATCCCAGTCCTGTTCTGGATGCGTCACAGTAAACCTGGAAGTCCTTCGTTTGATCCGGCGAAACTAACACGGGTGCCGAAACCAACCTTTGCTTGAGCTCTTCAAAACTCCTATCGCAGTCACTTGACCACTTGAACTTCTCTTCCTTTTTCAACAACTGTGTCATTGGCTTGGCTATCTTCGAGAAATTCTCAATGAACCGGCGGTAATAGCCCGCAAGTCCTAAGAAACTCCGGATTTGGGAAACCGTCTTAGGCGGGGTCCACTTGATCACTGACTCCACGTTACTGGGGTCTACTGCTACACCTTGGGCATTGATCACATGGCCAAGGAACTTCACTTTATGCAGCCAAAACTCACACTTGCTGAACTTGGCATACAACTGGTGTTCTCTTAGCTTCTCTAGCACAATCCGCAAATGTTGCTCGTGCTCTTCTTCTGACTTGGAGTAGATAAGAATGTCGTCGATGAAGACAACCACAAACTTATCCAGGTATTCCATGAACACCTTATTCATGAGATTCATGAAGAATGCCGGGGCATTAGTAAGTCCAAAAGACATTACCGTACACTCATACAAGCCATAGCGAGTAGTGAATGCCGTCTTAGGGATATCTTCTTCCCGAATTCTCAACTGGTGATACCCTGATCTCAAATCGATCTTGGAGAAAACTTTGGCTCCCTTCAACTGATCAAATAGGTCATCAATCCTTGGCAGAGGATACTTATTCTTGATAGTGACATCGTTCAAAGCACGATAGTCCACACACATTCTCTTAGTTTTGTCCTTCTTCTCAACAAAGATAACCGGGGCACCCCAAGGTGAGGTACTCGGTCGGATATAACCTTTCTGGAGCTGTTCATCCACTTGCTTCTTCACTTCTGCCATCTCATTGGCGGCCATCCTATAGGGTCTCTTATAGATCGGTGCGGTTCCGGGTACCAAGTCGATACGGAACTCGATCTCTCTTTCTGGCGGCATCGTTGTGAGATCATCTGGAAACACCTCCGGATACTCACAAACCACTGGCATGTCTTCCAACTTCTTTGGGTCTTTGACTTTTTCCGAGGGCTGCTCTTCGGCTTCCATCTGATTCAAACATGTCCTGGTTGTCACTGACTCCAGCGACTGATAAGTCACCACTTTACCCTCTTCACTGGTCAAAGTGATTGTACACTTGGCACAATCAATCACTCCTTGATGCTTGGTAAGCCAGTCCATTCCCAAAATGACATCTAGGTCTTTAGATTCGAGGAGGACGAGATTGGCTAGAAAGGGTGTCCCTTGGATTTCTATGGGCACATCAGGGCTATAAAGGTCCGAAAGCATACTATGCCCTGGAGTATTAACCCGCATCAGGTCTCTTAACTTTTCCCTTTTTAACCCAAGCAATCCCACAAACTTCCTTGAAATAAAAGAGTGTGTAGCACCAGAATCAAAAAGTACTGTAGCAGGTACGGAGTTGACAGGAAACGTACCCAGTATTACTTCTGGCGCAGCCTGTGCTTATTCGGCGGTGACGTGATTCACGCGAGCTTGCACGAACCTTTGCCCACTGCGCTTCGACTTCGGGCACTTGTCAGTAAAGTGACCTGGGTCGCCACAGTTGTAGCACACCCCAGGCTTTGCACCTGCATCCTTCCTAGCTGGAGGAGGTTGAGCTGTCGGTGGAAGAGCATTCTGTTGCCGGGGAGCTGGTGCTGGAAGAGCGCGTTGAGGTGGAGCACGCTGGGATGAGCCGCTGGAGAAGTTGTTGGGATTGTAAGGACGATGTTGGCGGACAATGAAGGTTGATTGCCCGTGCTGCTGATTCTGAGGATAGGAGCTGGTGTGGAACCGGGGCTTCTGAGGAGGCGGCTGGTTAGACCTGGACTGCGAAGCCTTCCTCTTTCTATCCATCTGGAGGTGCTGGTCCTCTTGACGGATGGCCTTGTCTACTAGTTTCTCAAAATCAGCATAGTCGCCCGAAAGCAACTGCTTTTTCAGTTCATCATCCAAGCCTCCGAGGAACTTTTCTTGTCTTTCGGCGTCAGTGCGGACGTCCTCGGGAGCGTATCGCGCTAGGCGATTGAACTCATGAAGGTACTCAGTCACCGTCTTGGTACCTTGCTGCAAAGCGCGGAACTCACGCTTCTTCTGTGTGACTATCCCATCGGGGATATGGGCCTTGCGGAAGTTAAGGCAGAATTCCGCCCAAGTCACTTCCGTGGTAGCGGTGCGGGTAACCAGGAAATTATCCCACCAAGCAGAGGCGGGACCCATCAGTTGATGTGCGGCGAAGGAAACCTTCTCTTGGTCAGTGCACTGCAGTAGATTGAGCTTCTTCTCGATGGCATGGAGCCAATCACTTGCCTCCATGGGGTTGGTGGTGCTTGAGAAGGTTGGGGGACGAACACGGAGAAACTCTGGTAACTTGGACTGCACAGGGGGTCGTCCATGCTGTTGCTGGTTGTTCTGGTTCTGGTTTAGAAGCTGTTATAGCACCTGCTGATGTTGCTGCTGTTGCTGTTGCATCTGCTGCATCATCCAAGAGAGCATCTGCGTCTGGCTAGCAAGAATCTGGGCAAGCGACGGGTTCTTTGGTGGAGGCGGTGGGGGTGGTCCTCCGGTACTGGACTGGTCGGTGTCGCGGTTGCCATGGCGGGTGTTCACCATCTGCGGGGCGGGAGGAACAGAAAGAGAAAGAAGAAAAAGAAACGACTAAGCAAACAGGGGCTTTATTTAATTAGTGAACTGTAATTGTCTTGCTTAAGAAGCACACTTAAAACCACACAACTCCTGGCGGCACAACCATAACCCCACTACTGCTATGGTTCACCACTAGCCCCAAGCGAAGCAAACCTAACACACCAAAACTAGCACACAACGACTAAAACGAAGCTAAGGGCGGCGTCTAGGGCACGGAAGGAGAGCGACGATCGACGACGGGAGATGGGTCTTCTTCCTCGTCTTCAGAGCGGCTTCTTGAGTTGCTGGGGAGACCATCTTCATCTTCACCAGAAGCGGACTCGCTGCTGCTAGAGACCGAGACGACCCTCTTGCGGTTCCTTGCAGCGTTGAACGGGGAGACACCTTCCTCGGGCACTGGGGTCGGAGAGGTTGGCACCATCTGCATCAGGGGTCTTGGTTCATCCGGGGCACCAGGGTAAGACTGAACTCTTGGCGGCCCACGGGTTCGCTTCCTTGCCGTCGTGCGACACCTTGCACCTCCGGGCTCTGGGAGTCCTTTGAGCCTGGCGTTCTCCTTCTTCAACCGATCGACCTCATCTTGCAGGCGAACGATCTGGGTGAGCTTGGCGTCGTTCAAGGCCTTGGACGCTTCGTGGAGGTCGTGATGCATCTGGTCGAGGCCCTGCAGCACCGTGCACATCCTACCGAAGGTAGGGTCTTGCTCACTTCGGGCAGACCGAAACCTACTGACCATGGAGTTGGGTCCACGACTAGGGTGATACCGGTAAGCCGAATGTCAATACTTCAAGTCATGCCTGGCCCTGAGCGTTGTCATCAGACTGTAGGCAGCTTCCTGGCAGGCATGCTCATGCGAACCTCCAGCTCCTTCTGCTTCCAAGTTAGGGAGGAAACCGGGGATTCCATGTAGCTCCAATCTTACTCGGTGGGGAAACTCGCCTTCCAGAGGATGGATCGTGGTGTACTCTGGCTCGTAGGGGTATCCTGCCGTGAACGAGACTCTCGCCAACTCTGCCACGAATCCAGCCATCCCGTTGCCACGATGATACAAGGGACGGTCGGCCATCTAAAGAACACAAGGATTTGGAATCAATAGATGCAAAATTTTATTTCAAGATAAATAAACCATAAAAGAAAGAAAGTAAATAAAGTTTTACCCGTAAATCGATTTACTCACGCTTTTCAATCAAAGGGGTTTTGTCTTTTTAAAACACTCACGCTTTTGAAAAGCACTAACCCATTTTCAAAACACTCCCACTTTCGCAAACTATGCACAAACATGAAAAGCAGAGGGCTCTTAGGGCTTCCATTGGGCTGATCCTACGGTCAAAGGTGGCTCTGATACCAACTTGTCACGCCCAGAAATTCCTCACACGAATTTCTGAACTTAATTGTGTATTAAATCCCTGTCCAGGACCAGCCAGGGTACACAAAAAGACAATGTTGATTACATAACCATCGTTCTTAGAAACAACTGAAAATTACACTTGTTCTAGCGGAAATGCAGCGGAAAGAAAAACAAAGGGGCAGACTAGCTCCAGCGGGTACGGCTCCAGTCCACAGGCAACACTTCGACGGCGGAACAGCTCACTCCTGAGAGGCACCTCCATCGGACTCTGCTTCTAGCTCTGGATTGGGAAAGTTAAGCAAGGCTGAGTACAAACCACCGTACTCAACAAGTAACACGGACAAGGGGAAAATAAATGATGCAACGGGATTTGCAAGGACAGGCTAGCGTTAGTTGCGATAAAGCAGCAGTTTAAATAAATAACAGAGCTTAAAGAACAAAGGTAATTAAGTACAGTAAAACATAAGTAAAGTAAGCAGTTGTAAAGTACCACAACACTGTCCAACGTTACACCACGTTGCAACAGGCCCAACCACTACTCAACGTTACACCACGTTGCAGTAGTCCCGAGAGATAACCAATTTATTCAAATAATTACGGTTCACTAATCACAGTGAAGCTGGGAGTTCGCCCTTAACCGTGGGCACGGCTATTCGAATAGTTTATACTCTGATCAGAGGTGTACTACTGTACCCACAAGACACGACTCCACTACACTTGAACGTGTGCCGACATACCACCACGGCATACCGGAAAGGAGACCGTGATAGGACCCGTTACACAACCCTCCCTATTTAATCGTACCACACTTCAGGTTTCACCCCCTCCTTTACACCAAGTCGGGCAGTCCCCTCTTGTGCCTTGGTAGATCTGGAAGCAGGAGAAGCTTTCGTTACACCACGATTGCCCGTCCATACTCCATCACGCCTACCCTTGCCTGGGTACGTCAAATAGTTCGAAGTCATGCTTCAAATCCCACCTTACCCATTTCGGCATGTTGTTAGCACTTAATGACTTCCAGGGTTTCCCGTGAACCGGTCCTTAATCACCATGGGTGCGACTCTCAAAACCATGCACCCACAGCCCACCATTATCAATATTTTAGTTGACATTGACCCGTACCGGGTAGTGAATCATTATCTCAGCTTATTCAGAACTAAGCATAATTAAATGTGATCCCATGAGCTATTTGTTCTAAGCATGGCTAAGCATTAACCTAGGCCTGACTCTAATCAAGTTACCCCTGGTCCAGCAACGAATAAAGTTGGATAAACAACGGCATAATAATAAGGTTTACCCGAAAATAACATAAAGTAAGCACTTTAATTAAAACAATGCATATTTGAAATAAATAAGCGGGGAATTTGCAATAATGGGTTCAATATGTTCAAGGATGAGTGTCACTTGCCTTGCTCTGGCCCTTGGGGAACTTCGGCGACGATCTCGAAGTAAACCGGCTCTTCGGCGGGGTCCAAATCTAAGCGACAAAGCACAAAAATAAATAAAACAGGCACAAACTCTACTGAAACAGCAAAAGAAACTATTTTTAATGGATTCTTGATAATTTTATGAATTTAATGAAATTTGAATGGACCTAAACGGAGACTAGATGAATTACTTATGAATTTTAGAAGTTTTCTGGGTTTTTAACTAAACAGAAAAGTCCTAAATCAATTATTGCGCAATTAATGGGGCTGCTGACGTCAGCGAGGAGAGAGGAGGCTGACGGCTGATAGGTGGGGACCACCTATCGGTGAGAGAAGGGGAGAGGGAGAGACTGACACGCGGGTCCCACGGGAGGAGAGAGGAAGGAGGGGCGCGGGGTGACTGACGGGTGGGGCCCACTCGTCAGCGAGAGGGAACAGAGAGGAGGGGAGCAGAGCGCGGCTCGGGCGGACGGCGGCGACCGGCGGGAGCGGCGGGCGACGCGGCGGCGGCGGCGCACGGCGACGACGGCGCGACGGCGACGACCGGCGAGCGGCGACGGCGCGACGGCGACGACGGCCGAGGCGGCGACGCACGGCGACGGTGGAAGGATAGCGGCCACGGCGACTGGCGAGCGGCGACGGCACGGCACGCGCGGGCGCAAGCAACGGCGGCCAGACGTCGGCGACGCGGAGGCGACGATGACGACGGCGGCCGGCGGGAGCGGCGAGCTTCGGCCTCGTCTGGCGACGGCGCGCGACTCGATGGCGGTCGGCCGGGTAGGGGGAGAGAGAGGGGAGGAGGATGGGGATGCTCACCGATGGCGGCGAGAGCGCGGACGGGTCGGCGAGATCGAGGCGAAGGTGGCGACGCGGGTTGGAGCGGGAGATCGGCAGCGGCGGCGGAGATCGACGGGCGGCGGCGAGGGGGCGAGACACGGCGGCGGAGAAGTTGGAGGAGCTGCGGCGGGCGCGAGGCGTCCACCGGCGACGACGAGAGCCCGGGAGAGGTTGGTGACACCGAGGCGGAGGCGATGACGCAGCTAGGCGGCGACGACCGGCGACTGGTAGCGAGATTGCGGCGGCGGCGAACGGCGGCAGCGTGGCGGTGACTCGAGCGACGACGGAAAGTGAGCGACGGCGGCTCGGGATTTATAGGGTGGCGGCACCGGCTAGGGCGGGCGGAGGTTGGAGACCGAGTCGGCAACGACACGGTCTCGGCGGCGGCCGTTGCGGCGGCGGCGGTTGCGGCGACGGCGCGGAGTCCGGCTCGGACGCGGCGCGGCGCGGCGCGGGCGTGCGAGCTGGTGGAGAGGCGGCGAAACGGTCACTGACAGGTGGGCACCACCTGTCAGTGGCGTGAGAGAGGAGGGAGGCGGCGCGGACTCGCGGCGCGGGCGAGCGGGCGACGCGGGAGCTGGGCCGAGCGGCGGCCCAGGCGGGGCGCGCGCTGGCGAGCGGAGGGAGCCGGCTCGGCTGGGCCGGCCGAGGAGGAGGCTGCGGGCTGGCTCGGCTGGGCCGGCCCGGGAAGGAAAAGAAAAAGAAAAAGAAAAGGAAAAAGAAAGAGGGAGGAAAATTGGACTTCGGCCCAATTTGAGAAGGAAGGGAAAAAGAAAGGAAAAAGGAAAACCCCACTTTTGCCGAGTTTTAAATTAATTTGTTTGGCCAAATTTTATACTTCTGCAAATTTGAATTTAAATCCTGTTAGTCGATTTGCGAGCCTCAATTTAATTGAATTAATTCCTTTTAGAGGGATTTTTCCTGAGTTAATTAAGCCAATTGTTATTTACGGATTTCTTTTTACGATTTAGGCTTAGGACGAAACTCCGGGTGTGACACTCATGACATCTGTGAAGCGGACTATATGTTAAAGACTATAGTACAGGTGGATTGGTACAGTTCTATTTTTCTTGGGAGGACCAACTCTTTGATAGAAATGAACTGGATTGACTGGGACCACTTGCAGTCGTCCCCCAATGTAGTGGCCAAGACGGTGGTCAAAATGTGCTTGGACAAGGATGTTGGTGGCATCATGTGCTTGGAGAAGAACTGGAGTGAAGAGCACATCAGCCAGTTCTATGCCACCATTTTCTTTGAGGATTTAGAGGACGACACGAGCAGCAGATGAGGTGGCTAACAGAGGGGTTTGTGTCACACCCGGAGTTTTGTCCTAAGCCTAAAAACGTAAAAAGAAATCAGTAAATAACAATTGGCTTAATTAACTCAGGAAAAATCCCTCTAAAAGAACTTAATTTAATTAAATCGAGGTTCGCAAATCAATTAACTGGATTTAAACTCAAATTGCAGAAGTATAAAATTTGGCCAAACAAATTTATTTAAAACTCGGCAAAAGTGGGGCTTTGCTTTTTCCTCTCTTTTTCCCTTCCTTCTCAAATTGGGCCGAAGTCCAATTTTCCTCCCCCTTCCTTTTCTTTTTCCTTTTTCCTCTCCTCCTTCCCGGGCCGGCCCAGCCGAGGCGGCCCACCTCTCCCTCCAGGCCGGCCCAGCCGAGCCAGCTCGCTCGCCCGCGCGCGCCTCCCCTCCGCTTGGGCCGCCGCCGCCGGCCCAGCTCGCGCGCCCGCGCTCGCCCGCGAAGTCCGCGCCGCCTCTCTCCACCTTTGCACCGTTGACAGGCGGGGCCCACCTGTCAGCGACCGCGCCTGCGCCGGCCGAGTCTGAGCCCGCGCCGCGCCGCCGCCGTGTCGCAACCGCCGCGCCGCAACCGCCGCCGCCGAGTCCTCGCCGCGCCCGACTCGGTCTCCAACCACCGCCCCGCCCTAGCCGGCCTCCCCTGTCGTGCCCAGAAATTCCTCACACGAATTTCTAAACTTAATTGTGTATTAAAATCCCTGTCCAGGACCAGCCAGGGTACACAAAAAGACAATGTTGATTACATAACCATCGTTCTTAGAAACAACTGAAAATAACACTTATTCTAGCGGAAATGCAGCGGAAAGAAAAAGGTAGACTAGCTCCAGCGGGTACGGCTCCAGTCCACAGGCAAAGCTTCAACAGTAGATCAGCTCACTCCTGAGAGACACCTCCATCGGACTCAACTTCTTGCTCTGAAGGGGGAAAAAGTTGGGCAAGGCTGAGTACAAACCACCGTACTCAACAAGTGACATGGAAAAGAGGGTAATAAATGATGCATAGGGATTATCAAGGGCAGGCTAAGGTTAGTTGCAATAAAGTAGCAGTTTAAACAAATAACATAAAGGTAATTGAATACATTAAAGGATAAGTAAATAACAGTTGAAAAATACCACAACACTGTCCAACGTCACACCACGTTGCAACAGGCCCAACCACTACTCAACGTTACACCACGTTGTAGTAGTCCTGAGTGAAAACCAGTTTACTCAAGTTATTAAAGGTTCACTAATCACAGTGAAGTTGGGAGTTCGCCCGTGACCGTGGGCACGGCTATTCGAATAGTTTATACTATGATCAAAGGTGCACTACTGTACCCACAAGACACGACTCCACTACACTTGAACGTGCACCGACATACCACCACGGCATACCGGAAAGGAGACCGTGATAGGACCCGTCACATAACCCTCAATTAATGGGGCTACTGACGTCAGCGAGGAGAGAGGGGGTGCTGACGGGTGGGGGCCACCTGTCGGTGGGAGAGAGGGGAGAGGAGAGGCTAACAAGTGGGTCCCATGGGAGGAGAGAGGGAGGAGGGGAGCAGGGCAACTGACGGGTGGGACCCGTCGGCCGGCGAGAGGGGAACAGAGAGGAGGAGGAGAGCGTGGCCGGCGGCAACGACTCGGGCGACGCGGCGGTGGCGCGAGCGGCAGCGGTGACGACGCGACCGGCGGCAACGGCGCGGGACGGCGGCCGGGGAGCGGGGACGTCGGCGGCGCGAGCGGCGGTGGCCGAGCGCGGCGCACGGCGACGACGGCGTGGCGGCACGGTGATGGCGACGACGGCGTGGCGGCACGGTGATGGCGGGCGAGCGCAGGAAGCGGCCACGCGGGAAGGCGCGGGTGGCGCGACAACAGCGTGACGACGGCGGAGCTGGGCGACGGTCTGGCAGGGACTGCCGGCGACCCGCGGAGTCCGACGATGACAGCGAGGGGAGAGCTCGGTGGCGGTGATGGAGGGAACGGGAGAGGGAGGAGGGGAAGCGCTCACCGGCGGCAACGGAGACGGCGGCGCGTCGGCGAGGGCGAGGCGGAGGTGGTGACGCAGACGAGCGGCGGCTGGTGAAGCACGGTGACGAGATCAGCAGACGGCAGTGCGGCGACGAGGCGCGGCGGTGGAGAGGATGAAGGAGCGGTGAAGGGCACGGGGTGGCCACCGGCGGCGACGGGAGCCGGAGGAGGGGTTGGCGACGTTGAGGCGGAGGCGACGACACGGCTGTACGGCGGCGAAGGGTGTCCGGTAGCGAGATCGAACGGCGGCGGCGACGAGGCAGCGCGGCGGCGGCTCGGGCGGAGAGGAAAAGTGAGCGACGGCGCGGCGGTGGTGGAGATTTATAGTGCGGGGAGGCCGGCTAGGGCGGGGCGGAGGTTGGAGACTGAGTCGGGCGCGGCGAGGTCTCGGCGGCGGCGGTTGCGGCGCGGCGGCGGACTCGGACTCGGCCGGTGCGGTGCGGCGTGCTGGCGAGGCACAGTCACTGACAGGTGGGCCCTACCTGTCAGTGGCGCAAATAAGGGGGGAGGCGGCGCGGACTTCGTGGGTGCGGCGCGGGCGAGCGAGCTGGGCCAAGGCGGCGGCCCAGGCAGAGGGGAGGCGCGCGCATGGGAGAGGAGGCCGGTCGGCTGGGTCGGCCGAGGGGAGATGGGCCGGCTCGGCTGGGCCAGCCCAGGAAGGAGGAGAGGAAAAAGAAAAAGAAAATGAAAAAGGGAGAGGAGGAAAATTGGACTTGGGCCCAATTTGAGCAGGAAGGGAAAAAGGAGGGAAAAAGGAAAACCCCATTTTTGCCGAGTTTTAAACTAATTTGTTTGGCCAAATTTTATACTTCTGCAATTTGAATTTAAATCCAGTTAGTCAATTTGCGAGCCTCGATTTAATTAAATTAAGTTCTTTTAGAGGGATTTTTTTCCTAAGTTAATTAAGCCAATTGTTATTTACGGATTTCTTTTACGATTTTAGGCTTAGGACAAAACTCCAGGTGTGACATCCCCGCGCTATAAATCCTCACCGCCGCCACGCCGCCGCTCACCTTTTCCCTCTCCGCCCGAAGCTCTTGCCGCCGCCGTGCTGTCCTCCTCCGCCGCCGATCGATCTCGCGTCTCATCGCCGGTCGCCACCGCGGAGCATTGTCACCACCTCCGCTCCGCTGTCGCCGACTGGTTACGCCCCTGTCGTCGCCGGAGAGCATCCCTAGCGCCGCGCATCCTCTCGCCACCCGATCGCCGCCGCGCCCGACCTCCTCACCGCCACCGATCGATCTCCGCCGCCATCACCGATCGACCGCGCCTACCCGCGTCACCACGTCCGCCTCGACCTCGCCGACTCACACGCACGGTCGCCGCCACCGGTGAGCGTCTCCTTCCTCCTCCCCTCTCTCTTTTCCTTCCCGGCCGACCGCCACCGAGCTGCACGCCGTTGCCGGACGTGTGCGGTGCACGTCGTCGCCGCCACCCGCCGCTGTCGTTGTCGCCTTCGCGACGCCGTCGTCAAGCCGCCGCCACCCGCGCCTGTACGCGCCCGCGCTCGTCGCCCGGTCGTCGTCGCCGCGCCAGTCCATCGCCGCCGCTTTGCCCGGCTACGCCGCGTGCGCCGGCGTCTCGGTCGTGCGCCGCGCGCCGTCGCCGGACACAGGTCGTCGACGTCGCGTCGTCGCCGCCGTGTCGCGCGCCGTTGCCGTGCGCCGCCGCCGGCTGCCGCCGTCGGCCGAGTTGCTCTCCCCGCTCCCCTGCTCTCTCTCCCTCTGACCGACAGGCCCAACCTGTCGGCCAACCCTCCTCATCCTTTCCCCTCTCCCCCTCTCACTGCCAGGCGGGCCCGCGTCGTCAGCCGCCGCCGCGCCCTTCCTCTCTCTCTTCCCCGGGACCCACCTATCAGCCCCTCATCCTCCCCTCTCTCCCACCGACAGTTGGACCCCACCCGTCAACGCCTCCTCTCCTCGCTGACGTCAGCAGCCCCATTAATTGCGCAATAATTGATTTAGGACTTTTTTTAGTTAAAAACCCAGAAAACTTCTAAAATTCATAAGTAATTCATCTAGTCTCCGTTTAGGTCCATTCAAATTTTATTAAATTCATAAAATTGCCAAGAATCCATTAAAAATACTTTCTTTTGCTATTTCAGTAGAGTTTGTGCCTGTTTTATTTATTTTTGTGCTTTGTCGCTTAGATTCGGACCCCGCCGAAGAGCCGGTTTATTCGAGATCGTCGCCGAAGTACCCCAGGGGCCAGAGCAAGGCAAGTGGCACTCATCTTTGACCATATTGAACCCATTATTGCAAATTCTCCGCTTTATTTATTCAAACATGCATTGTTTTAATTATTTTATTTACTGTATTCATTTTTTGGGTAAACCTTATTATTATGCCGTTGTTTATACAACTTTATTCATTGCTAGACCAGGGGTAACTTGATTAGAGTTAGGCCTAGGTTAATGCTTAGCCGTGCTTAGAACAAGTAGCTCATGGGATCACATTTAATCATGCTTAGTGCGGTGCGATTAAATAGGGAGGGTTGTGTGACGGGTCCTATCACGGTCGCCTTTCCGGTATGCCGTGGTGGTATGTCGGCGCACGTTCAAGTGTAGTGGAGTTGTGTCTTGTGGGTACAGTAGTACACCTCTGATCAGAGTATAATCTATTCGAATAGCCGTGCCCACGGTCACGGGCGAACTCCCAGCTTCATTGTGATTAGGGAACCTTTAATAACTTGAGTAAACTAGTTTTCACTCGGGACTACTGCAACGTGGTGTAACGTTGAGTAGTGGTTGGGCCTATTGCAACGTGGTGTAACTTTGGACAGTGTTGTGGTATTTTACAACTGTTATTTACTTATCCTTTACTGTATTCAATTATTTTTATTCATTTTAATCTCTGTTATTTGTTTAACTGCTGCTTTATTGCAACTAATCCTAGCCTGCCCTTGATAATCCTATGCATCATTTATTACCCTCTTTTCCGTGTTACTTGTTGAGTACGGTGGTTTGTACTCAGCCTTGCTTAACTTCCCCCTTCAGAGTTAGAAGTTGAGTCTGGTGGAGAAGACTCTCAGGAGTGAGCTGATCTACCGTCGAAGCTTTGCCTGTGGATTGGAGTCGTACCCGCTGGAGCTAATCTACCTTTCGTTCCGCTGCATTTTCGTTAGATTAAGTGTTATTTTCAGTTGTTTCTAAGAACGATGGTTATGTAATCAACATTGTCTTTTTGTGTATCCTGGCTGGTCCTGGACGGGGATTTATTACACAATTAAGTTCAAAAATTCGTGTGAGGAATTTCTGGGCGTGACAGTTTGAGTACACAGTCACGATGTCTCAATTTGCTGCGATTCTTGGTCTTGATGCTCATGATCTCAACAAGCCGAGCATCCATGCTGAGTCCCCCATGTCCACTTATGAGGTCCGAAGCTTGTATGCGGATCGTATGCCGGTGGGGGCACTTGGCTCAACCAAGGGGCTCCTTTCGCATTTCGATTTGCTTCTCAAGCTGCTCAAGACCACTGTCTCTGCTAAGAGTGGGGACAAGACAACTCTGACTTCTAGGCATCACACTCTGTTGCTGTGCATGAGAAGAAATGCGCCTCCCTTCAGCTTCATGAAGTATATCTGGTATGAGTTGCAGCAGATTGTCTTCGATTCCTCCCGAGGACTTGCTTATGTCCCATATCTGCATTTGATGATTGAGATAGTCACTGGTCTGCGATTTGTGGGGGATTGCATTCATCGCAGCTACAAGCCTAATATTCCCAAGGACCGTCATGCCACTGTTCAGACCGGGAGGCCCAGTGTCTCAGATAGGCCATCCTCCTCTTAGATTCCAAAGCGCCACTCTTCAGAGTTGCTTTCTCCCATCAAGAAAGCGCTCTCTGCCATCTTTGGAATCTGCAAGAAGACAACAGTTAAAGTGAAATCAAATGAAAGGAAGATCTTTCAGCTGTTACGCGAGTCAGGCCATGAGATTCCTCCGGAGTCAGAGGATGAGGAGTATGTTGACCCTTTCATTGCTTATGAGGCTCCTCGTACCTTCGCCAGTGATGTCGGCGTATCCTCTTCTTGCCCTGCTCCCCTTGATAGCGATCTTGACACCGAGGAGGAGGAGTATGTCGAGGAGGGAGATGAGGAGACAAAGGAGGAGGAAGCAGTATAGGAGTCTGAGGAGGAGAGGTAGAGTCTGATGAGGAGGCAGAGGCTGAGGAGGAGCATGAGGGTGAGGAGGCCCCAGAACCCCATCACTCCGATGGTCCCACTTCTCAGCAGGAGTTGGTCTTTGGCACTCCACAAGTGGAGGAGACTGCTCAGCAGGAGGTTGTTTTTGGAGCCCCCCAGGCAAAGGACACAGCTCAGGCCACTGAGAGTGATGGCGAGAAGACAGAGGAAGACACTGCCAGCGTCAACTTCGGTGCCACTGAGATCATTGAGTCAGATGAGGACTAACCATCCCATTCCCCTGCACACTCTCTTTTTGGTGTATTGATGCCAAAGGGGGAGAAGTTGCAAAATTTAGAGGGTCAAATTTCTGAGCTTCTGTGTCTATGTCGGCCGGACAGTCCGCCCTGGAGCCAGACAGTCCAGCCCTCCCTCTCTTAGCTGTCTTTTGTGTTGTGTGCTGGGATGTACTGATTGTAGGCTAGCTCGCACTTTATTTCCCTGCTCTCTGATGTGTGTTGGTTGCATGAACTTTTATGCTTTATGTTGAATCAGTTTAAGTTCATGCTTGCTTACTTGTTGAAGTTGGCATACATCTAGGGGGAGCTAGATTTATTGCATCGCTGCATATATACTGTTTATTTTGTCATCCGTTGACTAGTATTGTCATCAATCACCATAAAGGGGAGATTGAAAGTGCATCTAGCCCCTAAACGAAGTTTTGGATGATTAATGACGATGCTAGGCAAGCATGTGTGCGCTAATGAGTTGTGATTGCAGAGAAGGTAAGGGATCAATTCATTTGAAGGAATACGCGATCCAAGTTTGAAGTATAAGTGACCCAAAGCGAAGATACTACAGAGTTGAAGGTGTTCGAAGGCGGAATTATTTTTTGTTTTTGAGTCGTAGGAACTCTGTACTATTAAGAGGGGTCACTAGAAGCTTTGTATGCATCGAAGAGTAGTTAGGGTTCAGTCTAAGTCGAAGTAGAGGCTTGTCGCTATTTCCTAAGAAGTAGGGACAGGACAGTCGCCCCCCTGGCCGGATAGTCCGGTGGCAGGATGGTCCGGACCTTGGTCCGGCTCCTGCTCAAATTGAGTGAGTTAAGTGTTGGCTGGACGGTCCGGCCCCCTAGCAAAACAGTTCGGTTAGGTTTCTTTTCTAACGGCTAAGTGACGTCTGCCAGCCTATATAGGGCCCCCTTTGGATCTAGCCGTTGGTGAGGCTTTCTATTTGAGTTCACTAGTTCCTACGGCTAACCTAGCACCTCTCAAGCCTCCCCACTAACCCAAAATACTTCCTAGAGAGTTTAATTTGTGGATCATGTCTCAGGGAGAGTGTTTAGGCTAGTGAGTGATTGAGTGATTGTTATGGGTGAAGATGGATACATGCGGAGTCAAGGTGGCCTATTACTCTTAGAGATTGATCTCCTAGATGGATAGGCGTCGCTCGTGAGCCTCCGATTCTTGTGGATCACCCGGGAACAAGTTGTGAAGGTTTGTGCCTAACCTCCACAAGGAAATAAGTAAGAATTGATAGTTGATTCTTTTGCTTCTTCGTAGAGGGCTACAGGGTAGAGCGGGTTGCAACCTAGGGCTGGGCAAGCTGCCTTGATCTTAACCTTGGTGGTTGATCGATGGGTTGCTAGTCCTTAGGTGTGAATCCAGAGACCCGTGTTGGCCTTGTGGGAGGAAGCCAATCAAGGGAAAGGATCGAGAGAGATTCCACTCGCAGGAGCGCCTCAACGGAGAGTAGGATCGAAAGATCCAAACTTTGGGATAAATCTCTAGTGTTTTTATTCTTATGATTCCTGTGTTCTTTCTGTTCCTGCGATCTTTCTGCATTTATATTCTGCACATGATCACTACGTTCGCAGGAACATCATTGAAAAAGGAGACTGTCAAGTCTACATTTTTCATTGACCGGACGGTCTAGTGTTCTAACCAGGACGGTCCGGCCAGAGCTCTCGGCCCAACCCAAGAGTGCCGACTGGAAGGTCCGGCCCTAGGCCCGTTGGTCCGACCCCTACTAACCGTTGTTGTTTCGAAGAAATTTTCAAGACACCTATTCACCCTCTTCTAGGTTGTCTTCCTAGGAGTTCAGGAGTCCATTAGGGTTGTGTCAAGGGCTGTTGCACGACCCTGAACTCCATATATTAGCAGCTGCCGCCATAGTTAGTGTTTGGGTTTTGCTTAGATTAATCTGTTTAGAACAGTTTCACATTCGTTCGGTTTGTGAGACCCCAACTTATGAGTTTAATCATTCATGTGTAATTTGGTTGCGATCTTTTTTGTTCTTGTTTGTGTTCTTTGATTTGCAAGCAGGGATTAGCCTTCTCGGCGAGGTCAACCGGGTTTCAACACAGTTGATAACCAAAGGAGACGTGGTGCTGCGATTGCGGAACTTAAGGGCGTGTTCGTTTAGAAGTCGGATCCAGTTGTGTCGCGACTCCACCAAATCGAGAGGTTATCAAAACCTATTGGAAGATCGGAAACCCTAGTTGACATCAGTTAGGGCTATATCTCTAGCTTTTCCCCTCTAAATAGAGGATCCCCAGCCCTAAACCTCCATCAAAACCGTCGGCCAGCCCTAGCCTTATGCGCCCGTGCGAAATCCAAATGATGTGCACAGGGGTGGCCCGATCTTTCGTTGAGTTATGATAACTATGATTTGGAAGAAACGTTGACGATCCGACTACAACCGTACAAGACGTTGTGTTGCACCTTAGCGATCAATACACCTCTCCTTAAGTTGTTGATCTTGCCGATACAAATCAACCTTATTCCTGCAAGCAAATCGAAGAAACAAGCAAGAACAAGATAAAAACAATATGATATTGCAAATAGGAATTGAATACAAATGATAAGTTGGGGTTCCAAAGAACAAGTATCCGAGTGGTTGCGCCAACACACACGTGTACAAGTAAGTAGCAAAGGCTAAACTTTAATTTATCAAAACCCCAGAAACCCTGAAGGGGTACCTAGCTATTTATAGTGGTGGAGGAGGCCTTAGGGGCGTCATCCCCGTGGTTGGGCCGCAGCCCCCCTTGGGCCCCTCTTGGGCCAGGGTCCCAGACGAAGTTACAAGCCCATAGGCCCATTACTAGTGACATGGCACATTGTTTTCATGATTCCCATTGACTCGCGTGGAATTTGACAACGAGGATAGATCCGTTGGAAAGAGCACTCCGAAACCATTCCATCAAGTACCCATGGGCCAAAAACGGAGCTCGTATGATGATTTGGCGGCCGTTTTAACTTTGCAATGTAGCATGTGGCCAAATTGGATTCCCACACTTGATCATCAGGATCTTGATGTGAGCAATGGTTGTATCCATAGTAGCCGTGGTCACGTCATCCTCCCCTTCTTCCCGGAAAACCGTCCTCGGTTTTTCCATGTGGTTTTCTTCACGTGGCGCATGATCTTCTCCATAGAATTGTCTACATGAAAACAAATGCAACAAACTTCCATCATGCAATATCATTAGTTCTTTAGCAAATAGTGTTAATCTCCTATGAAACGAATGTACCTGGTAATTAGGATGCACAACATTGTACGTATGAACTACACTGAAATTATTCTCTTGTAGCTCATCTCGCTCCCCTTCTTTAGAAGCAAAGTAATGACATGACAAATTTTCAATGGTGTAGGGCAGAAACGTTGAGCGATATTGTTGCTCCCCTTCTTCAAAACTAACTTGTTTCTTCAAATCAAAACAAGGCAAACTAGAGATAATATGATTAGCAAGAACATGTATCTCTAACTTGCATATTTTGTACACATCAACAGGAGGTTCTAAATCTAAACAAATGTAAACTCTATGCACCAAATATATTCCTTTATCATTATATTTGCCAAATATATAAAAATAGCACTAGTTGGACATGGCAAATCAGACTTGGCAAATAATTGCTCCTTCAAATTGTCGAGTTCACAAAAATCCTCAAACTGAACATAGCCCAGTGTATTTATACAAGATAGCAATTGAAGTTCATCATTCTCGCTGGACGTTTGAATAACATGCTTAAATTCAATACATGGGGAATCAAGAATAAAGTGGCATGTTCATTCACTAGTTGTGGCATGGATATAAGTAAAATACTATCACTCAACTCTTCTTTATCACAAGGAGTAGAATGCAAATCAACTTGTGACAAAGGCAACACAGAAGTATGTTCCACCAAAATTTGCTCTAAATTAGCATTGATAGTGGACAAATATAATTCATCAGTTGCACACTCACCTTGAGTAAATTTAGCACCATTTGAGTTACCTTTCATGCCCTCTTCAGATAATGTAGATGCATCAGCCTTCTCTTTTTCATTCGTGAGTGATGGGGATGGCATTTCGATCATATTGTTCTCCTCCTTTTGGTGAATGTTCGAAGCTCCCTACAAAATATTAGCGACAAGTGGCACAAGAATAGCTTGTTGCGCTATTGGGTTCTCCAAAAGTTTTCTCTCAACATGACAAGCAAACATAAACAAATGGCTTATGTGATTATACGTTACATTAGCAAGCCCAACCTGAATATTGGAATTAAGCCCTTTCAAAAATCTAGTCATTGTGTTCTCATTGCTTTCTTTTAAACCACTATAAGTGATGCAAATTTTAAACTCATGAAAATACTCCCACACAGTTTTGTCACCTGGTTTTAGATGTTCAAATTTCTCACGAAGGGTACATTTATAATAAGAACTCACAAAACGCTTTCTCATCATGGTTTTGCATTCATCCCAAGTTTCAGGTTTGTTACTCAAATAACTCCACCAAAATAATGCAGAAGAGGTAAACTTATTATTAGCTGTCTTAATCATTTGAGCATCAGAAAAATCATAGTTATCCAATTCATTGTCTACTGCTAGTTCCCAATCGATATATGCAGCAGAATCATAATTCCCATTATAGAATGGTAACTTAGATTCAACTCTTGCAAAAATATAGTCTGGTACCTCATATACATCACGTGGAGAAGGCGTCATATCACGTCGAAGGTGTACAAGTCGATGTTCTCGTATTCCCTTGCATAAGCCTGCCATGGTTAGTAGAAAACAAGAAACACCACAAGAATATGAACGCTCATATGAACTACTAGACAGTGGCAGCTCAAATATCACACACACACTAAAGCTTTTAGCCAAGCTCTTACAAGATCTTACCAATGCAAGCGGAATGGTGACATGTACTGACTCAACCAAACAGCTAATGGAGGTTGGATGTATCGATGCCTTGGCAAACACTTGCTATTCGACTATAATCAAATTTGTGGAGCTCTGTGTAGGCTTAAATATGTAGCAAAGGAATAGCAAATGCTCAAATCAGATAATGCAAAGTTGAATGATGGTTCAAAGTCAAGTACAGTGCTGGTCCTAGGCTAGAACAATCTAGAGATGCGAGCCTAGACACAAACGATACCACAAGATAACATGACACAACTCAAGCATCAATCTGATATATGAAAGCAAACCCAAAGATACAATATGTTGTTTTTTTTCTTTTTTCTCTTCTCTTTTCTCTTTTTTTGTACGGCTTTTCCCTCCTTTTTTTATGCACCTCTTTGCCTTTTCTATCTTTTTAAATATTTTTTCGCCTTTTTTTCACCAGAATTGACCAAGGACCAAAATGCAGAGTTATAGGGACTGAAATGTAAATATCAAAAATTACAATGACCTAAATGTAAAATTGTCATCTAAAAATTTGATCTATACAATAATGGAATCGTGACGACATGACCATTCCGTTTTTGTAAACGGATCTTGATTTCGACAATAAATAAAATTCTTTTCCAAATTTGTATGGAAAATCACGGTGTAGATGGAAACAAGCCCACTGATTGATCGAATATGCAAAATTTACTCCAAAGACAAATTTGTTATCTTTTCTTTCTCCTTCCTGTCTTCTTCCTCACGTGCAAACTTGATGTACACGGTAACGGCAGAGTAAAACCTAGATGCAAACGACCCAACTCTCAAACTGACCAACAAAAAATTCCCAAAACCACAAAAATGGAACCCTGGCAGCGAGTCGATTCCGGTTTTGTAGATCCCGATGACAACAAAGACACGACGGCGACGACAAAAATGGTACTAAGCATGAACAGAACACGAAACTCTAGAGAGACTAACCCTAAGACCAGCCACACGACTCGACAATGCAACGCAAAACTCAATAATGCAAAAACTGAAAAGAACAATGCAAGGCACAAAGATGTCTAGGTAAAGGATGAACTAATCTAATCTAATCTACTATATTTTTTTTATTTTCTGGTTTATGGGAAGATAAATCTCACCGAGCAACGAAAGCTCTGATACCACTTGATGTGCACACGGGTGGCCCGATCTTTCGGTGAGTTATGATAACTACGATTTGGAAGAAATGTTGACGATCCGACTACAACCGTACAAGACGTTGTGTTGCGCCTTAGCGATCGATACACCTCTCCTTGGGTTGTTGATCTTGCTGATGCAAATCAACCTTATTCCTGCAAGCAAATCGAAGAAACAAACAAGAACAAGATAAAAGCAATCTGATATTGCAAATAGGAATTGAATACAAATGATAAGTTGGGGTTCCGAAGAACAAGTATCCGAGTGGTTGCGCCAACACACACGTGTACAAGCAAGTAGCAAAGGCTAAACTTTAATCTATCAAAACCCTAGAAGCCCTGAAGGGGTACCTAGCTATTTATAGTGGTGGAGGAGGCCTTAGGGGCATCATCCCCGTGGTTGGGGCGCAGCCCCCCCTTAGGCCCCTCTTGGGCCAGGGTCCCAGACGAAGTTACAAGCCCATAGGCCCATTACTAGTGACATGGCGCATTGTTTTCGTGATTCCTGTTGACTCGGGTGGAATTTGACAACGAGGCTGGTTCCGTTGGAAAGAGGACTCCGAAACCTTTCCATCAAGTACCCATGGGCCAAAAACGGAGCTCGTATGACGATTTGGCGGCTGTTTGAACTTTGTAATGTAGCATGTGGTCAAATCGGATTCCAACACTTGATCATCAGGATCTTGATGTGAGCAATGGTTGTATCGATAGTAGCCGTGGTCATATCACCAAATTTCGTGCGTCGCCGCTGCTCGAGCTGACCGCCACCCTCTGCCCCTGCCTCTGTTCGCTGCTGCCGCCATGCGAACCTCACGTTCATGTGAGGTTTTGGCTGCCTTTGCTCGTTATCGCCGTCTTAGTCACTGCCGCACTGCTTGCTCACCGCCGTGCAAAACTTGGGTTTGTGCGGGGCTGCTGCTCGCTGCAGCTATTCATGTTTATATTGCGCCTGTGAGTCACTGTTTCACGTGGATTGTAGCCGCACGAAACAAATCTAACCTATTAGATCACATTGCCGCTTTGGTTTTTAGCGAGTCGTTTAAAAGATCTTCAATCTACAGTGCAAATTCTTCATTTCGTATATGTAAGTTGATATTTCGTTAAAGCCGTTAACGAGTCGTTAACTTTTCCATTTTTAGCGAGTTGTTAAATTCTAGTTTAACGAGTTGTTAAATGGTATCGTTTTTCTGTCGATAACCCTGACGTTGTTTCAGCCGTACGTTCATGACCAGTGTTCCGGTACTGATTCGTCATGCAAATACCTAATTCGTCATGTTTCTATCCTGTTGTACGAATTCGTGTTTTGTCCGTTCTTTTCTAGTGCACCCGTTAACGAGTTCGTTGTGAGAATCTGTGATTCGTACGTGATTCATTAATCTATCTCCTGTTCGGTAAGTTCTTTTTTCTCGGCCATTTCCCTGTTTCGTTCATGTTGCTGTTAAAAGTCATTAATTTGTTATTGCAGGTTAAGCAAGAAAACAATAAAACTTCTAAAAATCATAACTAATAATCCGAAGTCCATTTAAGCTCATTCAAATTGCAGCGGATCAATAATTTTGTCAAGAATCCACTAAAAATAATTTATTTTACTGTTTCAGTGGCCCATTGTACCATTTTGAACGTTTTTAATTGTTTGTTCTAGATTTCGATGAAACCCAAGGTCCGGTCTATTACGAAGTGGTAGCCCAAGTCGTTCTAGAGTTGCAAGTTAAGTCACTACTTTAGCAGTTCGTTGCAAAACCCTTGAGCATGTAGATCCCAGTTTTTAAAATTATTTTTGCACTTCTATATTCAAACTTGCATTGCTTTTGCAATAACATGCTTGGGTTAGTTGTGCTATGCTTTAGAGCCAATTATTATAGTGTTGTTTTTATTTTATTTAAGCTGAGTTGTTTAGCTCTACTTAGTGTTAACTTTACTTAATTTGGGTTGGGACACTGTATTCACTCTCATTTAATTAAGTTGGAACTTTGTCTCGCAATGGTTTTCTAAGTTGTGCTCATGGTAATTAAGAACCAATTCATACGAAACCCTCATTTGTCTTATCCGTACTTACCGCAAGTTAGCGTGGGCGACAACTTGACTTGACATATAGCTGCTCATCCTCTCCTAGACACCAGGAAAGGGTGGAAGTGAAGGAGTTTGGTCGGTCTGGGGATGGATTGATCAGCTACCTGATCTGCCGTGGCACAAGTGGGTACTCTTGCCAACCCGGGATAAGGTGTGGGCGATGCAACCTCACTGTGGTGTGGATAGTTAGGAGTGTATTATGTGGATAGTTTTGTCATAGCTTCTTCGCGGGATGTCGTGGTGGCATGCTGACATGCAAAAGTACATATGAGGGACTGTGACTTGTGGGTAAAGTTGTACACCTCTGATCGGAGTAAAATTGTTTAAACAATCACGCTCGTGGTTACTGGGCAATCGAAGAGTTACGATTAGTTTCAATGTGAATGAATGGTAAAATTTGTTGGGATAATTGAGCCAATATCATGTGGTTTAGTATGGTATCAGTGGGAGCTAGTATCATGTGGTTTAGCATGCTATTCGTCGGATCTCTTGTATCGTATAGTCTAGTATGACAGGGGTGGTAGCACTGGTATTGTATGGTTTAGCACAGTATTAGTGTTGGGCCTGGTACGATGTGGTTTAGTATTGACCAATGGTTGGTTTAATACTATTATTTAATTAATGTTTATTTAATTTATCATTCATTCTCTTTTGCTTTTGTTAAACTGTTGTTTTCCCTTATGCATTTTTCGTGCATTTGTTGATGGCTCGTTGAGTACGATGATTGTAATCGGCCTTGCTTTTCTCCTTTTCCCAGGAGCCGAAGCTGCGTTAGACGAGGATTCGTTTGGAGATTAGGCGAGTTGCTACGCTTAATGCTACCTATGGGGTTGTGCCATTGCCGTCGCTTCTTAGAAAAGCTGCATTAGATTTTGTTTTTCCGCTATATTGTTATACTCTGATTATTTCATTTATTTATTAAGACGATGGATTTCTACTGAATTGTCGTAGTTGCTTGGTCTTGGACTAAGAATGAATAGATAATATTGTTCGGAAATTGGTGTAAATTTTTGTGCGTGACAAGTTGGTATTAGAGCCAGATTTGACCAGCCAAATGGAACCGAGAAGGAGCCTTTTCCCTTTAATGCATGTTTGCTTTTTTTCGAAAAGGTTTTGAGTCTTTTGAGAAAAGAAAAGTAGGATGGCTCTTGGGGTTTGGGAATTTCAAAAAGAGTCATTTTTTTTGGAGTTCAAAAATCTTGAGAAAATTGAGCCAAGTTTTTGTATTGATTTGGATTCTTCTTTTGGGCAAGTCAGGTCAAGGGAATAGGACCGAGTTTAGTTATGGGATGCATGGTGATTTCCATTTGGAGGTTTTATAGACAGGCTATTTTTGGCACATTTTTTTTGGTCCAGATAGGTGGTCTAGGTTTTATCTCTGGCATAAAAAGTTCAGTTCTCTCTTTATTGTAGCATCTGTTGATTCCTTTTCTTCCTTTATATTATATGCCTCCAAGGAATCATGGTGGTAACGACATGTGTGGGTTCATATATGAGCTGACACTCATGACACACTTCTATGGGTTTGAGTATGCACCAGAGTATACACCAAAGGCTGTCTACCATATGTTGGCTGAGCTCGGAAGCCACTATGATGGGTTGTTGCGGGAGTTTGCCTACTGCTACCATCCATGTCACGATTTGTCACGCCCTGAGTTTTACCCTAGCCAAGAAATAATTAAATAATGCATTAAAAATAATTTGTTAATTAAAGTTTAGGAGAAAACCCAGTGTATAAATTAATTTAATTAATTGGAAGCTTATACCCTTGAAACATTATCTATTCCTTGTTAATAGGGGATGGATAACAAGATCTATCTCTAGCTTCCCCCTATAAATACCCCCATACACCCTTGCCTCTTTTCCCCGTCTCCCTCTCCCGTGCATCTCCAGTTGCCTCTTCCGCCTCTGCTACAGCTGTCCCGCCCCCTATCCAGCAGCTGCGCAGCAAGCCGCTAGCAGCCCTGCTGCATCCTTGTTCGCAGCACGTCGCCGGCTGGTCTCTCTCCACCGAATTTCAGGTTCGCATATATTTTATTCTTGCGAATCAATCTAAATTAATCTACCGTTTAATTGTTCAGGTTTTCTAGCCTAACAGCGAGGAACAACCGCAATCCGTCGCTGATCTCTCCACCAAACCTCAGGTTTGCATACGTTTTATTCATGCAAATCAATCTATCATTAATCTACCGTGTAATTGCTTAGGTTTTCCAATCTATTAACTAGCGTGAGATTGATCTATGGTGCGGAATTCAATTTCGTAAGCGTAGATTGGTTTAACGTTAAAGTCATCTAATTCTAGTTTAGTGAGTCGTTAAATCTCAATTTAACGGGTCGTTAACTCCTGCCGTTGTTCCGCTAACAGTTCACGGTTTCACGTATCGGATCTAATTTGTCGTACGAATCTCTAATTCGTGCAAGATTTGGTTCTGTCGTGTGAATGCGTGTACTGTCTGCAATTTTCCGAGCCATGGCCCAACCCGCGCACGAAGTCTCCATCGCCTCCTTCGGCCCACCCCTTTTCCTTCACCTCCCTCAGCCTCCTCCTCCTCTCCCGCTGGGCCGGCCCAGTCCTTCGCCCAGCCCAGCTCGCCCCTACCTCTCTCCCGCCCGCACCGGGCCGAGCCAGGCCACGGCCCAAACCGCCGAGCCCCAAGTCCTCTTCGCCTCCCTCTCCCTCTCCCAGGACACCGACAGGTGGGCCCCACCTGTTGGACCCGTCTAGCTCCTCCGGCCGCACCCGCTCGCGCCGCTCGCCGCGCTGGCCGTGCCTCGGCCGTGACGTCGTGTCGCCGTCGCTCCGGTTGCGCCGTCGTCAAGCGCCACTGCTCCGGTTGCGCCGTCGTCGTGCGCCGCCACTCCGGTCGCGTCCGCCGCTCGGCCGCCAAGCTGCGTCACTGCTTGGCCGACGCCACCACCTCACTCCTCCCTCGTGCTCCCGCTGCTCGCCGTCATCACCGCGCCGCCCTCGGGTCGCCGCTGCTCCGCGTCACCGTCGCCCCTCCGCCCGTCGTTACCCTCACCTCGCCGTCGCCGACGCGACCTCACCGACGCCAGAGCGCCGTCGCCCTCCCGTCGCACCGTCGTCGTCGTCCTCCCCGCCTTCGTCTTGCTGTGCCGCCTCACTGTGGCCGTCGCCACCGCGTCGCTGCGCTGCCTCGTCGCCGCACCGTGCCAGCACTCGCGCCGCCCTCGCGCTTGCCCACGTGCACGCCGTGCCTAGGCCGCGCCGCTGCTAACCACCGCCCGCAATCCGCGCACCGCGCCAACCAACTCCCCGCCCTTCACGCACCTCGCCGTCGCGCTGAGCTGCATTGCCCCTCGCCGCGCCGGTTGTGCCTCGCCCGTGCCGCCGTGTCGTCGGTCGAGCCGCCTCTCCGCCCGCGCCGGCCCAACGGCTGCGCCGCAACTACCGGGCGCCACCACCAGCCGCGACCCGCGCTGCCGTCAACCACCTCCCGCTTTCGTCGCGCCGCGTCTACCCGGCCGCGCTAACCACCGCTCCGCCCTAAGCGTGCCGCCACCGCATCGCCTCCCTATAAAATCCTCCCCTCGGTCGCTGCTCGCTCCCCTTCGGCTCGCGCTTGCACCGCCGTGCTAGCGCCTCCGAGCGATCTCTACCGATGCCGCAGATCTACCTCGCGCGCTCTGACCGTCTCCCTCGCCTTGCCATCACTACAGCGGGCCCCCTCGGTCGTTGCCGCCGCACCACGCGACGTCGCACCGTCGCCGCACTGCCGCCACTCCCCGTCGTCGACGTCGCCTCCGCGACGCTGCCCCGAGCCGCCGCCTCAGCTCGCCTTGGTTGCTCGACGTCGCGCCGCTCGGCCAATGCCGCCGCCACCCGATTCCATCGCACGCTGCCGCTCCGAGCCGCACGCCACCTCAGACTCATCCAAGCCGACCCGCTGCCGCCGTTCTCATCACCGGTGAGCCTGTCCCTTTCTATCTTCCTCCCTCTTTTTCACTTCGGCTGCCGTCGTCGACCGGTGCGTCGTCGTCACGCGCGCGCGCCGTTTGCCGCCGCCGACGCACCCTCTTGGGGCTGTCTCCATCGCCTCGCCATCGCCGCCGCGGAACCGCCATCCTCCGCCGCCCTCCGCGCCGGATGCCGCCGCCCTCCTCCGCCCGGCCGAAGCCGTCCTCCCCCTCCTCTCTGTTCTGTGTGGCCGGCTAGTGGGGCTCACATGCCAGCCGGACACCCTGCCCTCTCTCCCTTCCCAACGGGGTCCACCCGTCAGCCACCCCCTCCCTTCTCTCTCCTCTCCTCCCCGGGCCCACGTGTCATCCCCTCAATCTCTCCTCTCTCCCACTGACAAATGGGCCCCAGCCGTCAGCCTCCTCTCACTCCTGTGCTGACGTCATGCCTCCGATTAATTGTGCAATAATTCATTAAGGTTTCCTGTTTAGTTTAAAAACACAGTTAATCTTCTAAAATTCATAAGTAATTCATCTAGTCTCCGTTTAGGTCCATTCAACTTTCATTAAATCCAGAAAAATGCCAAGAATCCATTAAAAATAGTTTCTTTCTCTGTTTCAGTAGTTTTATTGCCTGTTTTGTTTGTTTTGCCTTGTTTGTCGTAGGTTTTGACCCCGTCGCAGCACCTTTCGTTCTCGAAGTCGTCGCCGAAGTTTCTCGTGGGTCTAAGCAAGGCAAGTGGCATCCTTCTTTGATCATATTGAACCTATGATTATAAAATCCCCGCTTTTACATTCAAGCATGCATTGTATTCAAAGGTATTTACTTTATTTATCTATTGGCCATTTACCTTTATATCCGTTGATTCCCACTCATTATTATTGTCATCCCAGGGTTAATTTGACTAGAAATAGGCTTAGGCAATGCTTAGCCATGCTTAGTACAACTAGCTCACCAATTATTATTTAATTATTGATTAGACTTTGATAGACCTTTAATGGTTGTGATCATTACTGTCACGCCCAGAAATTCCTCACATGAATTTCTGAACTTAATTATGTATTAAATCCCTGTCCAGGACTAGCCAGGGTACACAAAAAGACAATGTTGATTACATAACCATCGTTCTTAGAAACAACTGAAAATTACACTTATTCTAGCGGAAATGCAGCGGAAAGAAAAAGGTAGACTAGCTCCAGCGGGTACGGCTCCAGTCCACAGGCAACGCTTCGACGGCAGAACAGCTCACTCCTGAGAGGCACCTCCATCGGACTCGACTTCTAGCTCTGGGGTGGGAAAGTTAAGCAAGGCTGAGTACAAACCACCGTATTCAACAAGTAACACGGACAAGGGGGAAAATGAATGATGCAGGGATTAACAAGGACAGGCTAGGGTTAGTTGCAATAAAGCAGCAGTTAAACAAATAACAGAGATTGAAAAGAACAAAGGTAATTAAATACAGTAAAGCACAAGTAAATAAACAGTTGTAAAATACCACAACACTGTCCAACGTTACACCACGTTGCAACAGGCCCAACCACTACTCAACGTTACACCACGTTGCAGTAGTTCCGAGTGATAACCAATTTACTCAAGTCATTAAAGGTTCGCTAATCACAGTGAAGCTGGGAGCTCGCCCGTAACCGTGGGCACGGCTATTCGAATAGTTTATACTCTGATCAGAGGTGTACTACTGTACCCACAAGACACGACTCCACTACACTTGAACGTGCGCCGACATACCACCATGGTATACCGGAAAGGAGACCGTGATAGGACCCGTTACACAACCCTCCCTATTTAATCGTACCACACTTCAGGTTTC
Source organism: Oryza brachyantha (assembly GCF_000231095.2). Lineage (NCBI taxonomy): Eukaryota > Viridiplantae > Streptophyta > Magnoliopsida > Poales > Poaceae > Oryza > Oryza brachyantha. The sequence continues at coordinate 6,171,207 of NC_023174.2, forward strand.
ACCCCCTCCTTTACACCAAGTCGGGCAGTCCCCTCTTGTGCCTTGGTAGATCCGGAAGCAGCAGAGGCTTTCGTTACACCACGATTGCCCGTCCATACTCCATCACGCCTACCCTTGCCTTGGTACGTCAAATAGTTCGAAGTCGTGCTTCAAATCCCACCTTACCCATTTCGGCATGTGGTTAGCACTTAATTACTTCCAGGGTTTCCCGTGAACCGGTCCTTACTCGCCATGGGTGCGACTCTCAAAACCATGCACCCACAGCCCACCATTATCAATATTTTAGTTGACCTTAACCCGAACCGGGCAATGACTCAATATCTCAGCTATTCAGAACAAAGCATGATTAAATGTGATCCCATGAGCTATTTGTTCTAAGCATGGCCAAGCATTAACCTAAGCCTAACTCTAATCAATTTACCCCTGGTCCAGCAATGAATAAAGTTGGATAAACAACGGCATAATAATAAGGTTTACCCGAAAATAACAAAAGGTAAGTACTTTAATTAAAACAATGCATATTTGAAATAATAAAGCGGGGAATTTGCAATAATGGGTTCAATATGTTCAAGGATGAGTGTCACTTGCCTTGCTCTGGCCCTTGGGGAACTTCGGCGACGATCTCGAAGTAAACCGGTTCTTCGGCGGGGTCCGAATCTAAGCGACAAAGCACAAAAATAAATAAAACAGGCACAAACTCTACTAAAACAGCAAAAGAAACTATTTTTAATGGATTCTCGACAATTTTAGGAATTTAATGAAATTTGAATGGACCTAAACGGAGGCTAGATGAATTACTTATGAATTTTAGAAGTTTTCTGGGTTTTTTAGCTAAACAGAAAAGTCCTAAATCAATTATTGTGCAATTAATGGGGCTGCTGACCTCAGCGAGGAGAGAGGAAGCTGACGGCTGACAGGTGGGGACCACCTGTCGGCGAGAGAGAGGGAGGGAGACATTGACACGCGGGTCCCACGGGAGGAGAGGGGGAGGAGGGACGTGGTGGCGGTTGACGGGTGGGTCCCGCTCGTTAGCGAGAGAGCAACAGAGATGAGGGGAGCAGAGCGCGTGGCAAGGGCGGACGGCGGCAGCCGGCGGGAGCTGCGGGTGAAGCGGCGGCGGCGGCGCACGGCGACGGCGACGGCGCGGCGACGACGACCGGCGTTCGGCGACGGCGCGGCGACGACGACCGGCGTTCGGCGACGGCGCGACGGCGACGACGGTCGAGGCGCCGACACACGCGGCGCAACCCGGCAAAGCAGCGGCGACGGCTGGCACGGCGACGACGGGCGAGCGGCGGGCACGGGCATGCGCGAGCGCAGGTGACGGCGACTGGACGACGGCGTCGCGAAGGCGACGACGACCGCAACGGCCGGCGGCGAGGACGAGCTTCGCACCCGTCCGGCGACGGTGCGCGGCTCGGCGGCGGTTGGCCGGGAAGGGGGAGAGAGAGGGGAGGAGGATGGGGACGCTCACCGGCGGTGGCGAGAGCGCGGGCAGGTCGGCGAGATCGAGGCGAAGGTGGCGACGCGGGTAGGAGCGGGAGATCGGCAACGGCGGCGGAGATCGACGAACGACGGCGAGGCAACGAGGCGCTGCGGCGGAGAGGTCGGAGGAGCTGCGACAGGCGCGAGGCGTTCACCGGCGACGACGAGAGCCAGGGAAAGGTCGGCGACGCGGTCTCAGCGGCGGCGGTGGCGGCGGTTGCGGCGGCGGCGCGGAGTCGGACTCGGGGCGGCGCGGCGCGGGCGCGGGCGCGAGCGCTGGCGGGGAGGCGGTCGCTGACAGGTGGGCCCCACCTGTCAGTGGCGCGAGAGAGGAGGGAGGCGGCTCGGACTCGCGGGCGCGGGCGACGCGGCGAGTTGGGCCGAGCGGCGGCCCAGGCGGGCGCGCGCGGGCGGAGGAGGCTGGCTCGGCTGGGCCGGCCTGGAGGGAGGAACGGTGGGCCGGCTCGGCTGGGCCGGCCCGGGAAGAAAGAAAAAGAAAAAGGAAAAAGGAAAAAGAAAAGGAGGGAGGAAAATTGGACTTCGGCCCAATTTGAGAAGGAAGGGAAAAAGGAAAACCCCACTTTTGCCGAGTTTTAAATTATTTTGTTTGGCCAAATTTTATACTTCTGCAATTTAAATTTAAATCCAGTTAGTCGATTTGCGAGCCTCGATTTAATTAAATTAGGTTCTTTTAGAGGGATTTTTCCTGAGTTAATTAAGCCAATTGTTATTTACGGATTTCTTTTTACGATTTTAGGGTTAGGACGAAACTCCGGGTGTGACAAACCTACCCCCCTTAAACGGAATCTCGACCCCGAGATTCGGAGGCACTGGCGAAGAGGTGCGGATGGGCGGCCTTGAGCTCATCTTCTCTTTCCCATATCGCTTCTTCTTCTGAGTGGAGGCTCCACTGAACTCTGCAGAATCTGATCACACGGTTCCGAGTCTTCCTTTCACTGGTTTCTAGAATCCGTGCTGGCTTCTCCACATAAGTTAGATCTTCCTGTAGATCGATGTGCTCGGAGTTGGTCTGTTTTTCAGGCACACTGAGACATTTTTTGAGCTGCGACACATGGAACACGTCATGGATTCCGGCCATGTTAGCGGGGAGTTCTAACTGATACGCAACTTCTCCCCTGCGTTCCACTATCCGGTATGGTCCCACGAAACGTGGTGCTAACTTTCCTTTGTTCTGAAACCGGTGTACTCCTCGCAAAGGTGTGACGCGGAGGTACACATAGTCTCCTGCTTCGAAGGCTAAGTCCCTTCGACGATTATCTGCATAACTCTTCTGTCGGGTTTGGGCTGTTTTCAACCTTTCACGGATTATTCTGACCTTTTCCTCCGCCTGACTCAAAACGTCAGTCCCAAAAACTTGACGTTCTCCTGTTTGATCCCAGAAGAGGGGTGTACGACACTTTCGCCCATACAATGCTTCAAAAGGTGCCATCTGCAGACTCGCTTGATAACTGTTGTTGTATGAGAACTCTGCATATGGTAGATTCTTATCCCAAGTTCCACCAAAGTCGAGAGCGCAAGCTCTGAGCATATCTTCAAGAATCTGATTTACCCTTTCCGTCTGACCATCTGTCTGTGGATGATAAGCCGTACTGAAATTCAGTCGGGTTCCCAATTCTTCTTGCAGCTTCTGCCAAAACTTTGAGGTAAACTGACTTCCTCGGTCAGAAACGATCTTCTTCGGTACTCCATGTAGACACATGATCCTAGCCAAGTAAATCTTAGCTAATGTTTTCCCCGAGTAGGTAGTGTGAACTGGTATGAAATGAGCGACCTTCGTCAATCGATCAACAATTACCCAAATCGAGTCATGACCGGCAGCAGTCCTTGGTAGACCGGTGATGAAATCCATCCCGATTTCTTCCCATTTTCATTCTGGAATCTGGAGTGGTTGTAACAATCCTGCTGGCCTTTGGTGTTCTATTTTGACTCGTTGACAAACATCGCACAAGGCGACATATTCTGCTATTTCTCTCTTCATACTGACTCACCAAAACTTTTCTTTGAGATCCTGATACATCTTAGTACTCCCGGGGTGAGTAGAGTACTGGGTTTGATGAGCTTCTTGGAGTATCAACTCCTTGTTATCCGGTACACACAACCTGTTTCCCATCCAGATTGTTCCATGTTCATCTTCTGAAAAATCTCCGGCCTTACCGACTCGCATGTTTTTCTTTAGCTCGGCTATCTCCGAATCATTTGCTTGGGATTGGCGAACTTGATCCACCAAAGTGGGCTGCGCTTCTAGGGTTGCCACAAAACCTTCTTCGACTAAACCCAAATTTAGTCGTTCAAACTCCTGTTGTAACTGCTCACAAACTTCCGTTGATGCCATAGCATTGCAGTAATTCTTCCGGCTCAAAGCATCTGCAACTACATTTGCTTTGCCTGGGTGATAATGGATACTTAAATCATAATCCTTGATCAATTCCAACCATCTTCGTTGGCGGAGATTCAAATCTGGTTGTGTCGCCAAATCTTTAGGGCATGCACCACAGCTGCTAGTTCCAAATCATGAGTCGGGTAGTTACCTTCATGTGGTCTCAACTGACGAGAGGCATAAACAACCACCTTTTCTTCTTGCATTAGCAGACATCCTAGTCCTGATCTGGACGCATCACAGTAAACCTGGAAGTCTTTCGTCTGATCTGGCAAAATCAACACGGGTGCTGAAACCAACCTTTGCTTGAGCTCTTCAAAACTCTTATCGCACTCACTTGACCACTTGAAGTTCTCTTCCTTTTTCAACAACTGTGTCATAGGCTTGGCTATCTTTGAGAAATTCTCAATGAACCGGCGGTAATAGCCCGTAAGTCCTAAGAAACTCCTGATTTGGGAAACTGTCTTAGGCGGGGTCCACTTGATCACTGACTCCACATTACTAGGGTCTACTGCTACACCTTGCGCATTGATCACATGGCCAAGGAACTTCACTTCACGCAGCCAGAAATCACACTTGCTGAACTTAGCATACAACTGGTGTTCTTTTAGCTTCTCTAGCACAATTCGCAAATGTTGCTCATGCTCTTCTTCTGACTCGGAGTAGATAAGAATGTCATCAATAAAGACAACCACAAACTTATCCAGGTATTCCATGAACACCTTATTCATGAGATTCATGAAAAATGCCAGGGCATTAGTAAGTCCAAACGACATTACCGTACATTCATACAAGCCATAGCGAGTAGTGAATGCCGTCATGGGAATATCTTCTTCCCGAATTCTCAACTGGTGATACCCTGATCTCAAAACGATCTTGGAGAAAACTTTGGCTCCCTTCAACTGATCAAACAGATCATCAATCCTCGGCAGAGGATACTTATTCTTGATGGTAACATCGTTCAAAGCACGATAGTCCACACACATTCTCTTAGTTTTGTCCTTCTTCTCAACAAAAATAACCGGGGCACCCCAAGGCGAGGTACTCGGTCGGATATAACCTTTCTGAAGTTGTTCATCCACTTGCTTTTTCACTTCAGCCATCTCATTGGCGGCCATCCTGTAGGGTCTCTTATAGATCGGTGCGGTTCCTGGTACCAAGTCGATACGGAACTCGATCTCTCTTTCTGGCGGCATTGTTGTGAGATCATCTAGAAACACCTCCGGATACTCACAAACCACTGGTATGTCTTCCAACTTCTTCGAGTCTTTGACTGTTTCCGAGGGTTGCTCTTCGGCTTCCATCTGATTCAAACAAGTAACGATTGCCACTGACTCCGGTGACTGATATGTCACCACTTCACCTTCTTCACTGGTCAAGGTGATTGTACGCTTGGCACAATCAATCACTCCATGATGCTTGGTAAGCCAGTCCATTCCCAAAATGACATCTAGGTCTTTAGATTCGAGAAGGATGAGATTGGCTAGAAAGGATATCCCTTGGATTTCTATGGGCACATCAGGGCTATAAAGGTCCGGAAACATACTATGCCCTAGAGTACTAACCCGCATCGGGTTTCTTAACTTTTCCCTTCTTAACCCAAGCAATCCCACAAACTTTCTTGAAATAAAAGAGTGTGTAGCACCAGAATCAAAAAGTACTGTAGCAGGTACGGAGTTGACAGGAAACGTACCCAGTATTACTTCTGGCGCAGCCTGTGCTTCTTGGGCGGTGACATGATTCACACGAGCTTGCACAAACCTCTGCCCGCTGCGCTTCGGCTTCGGGCACTTGTCGGCAAAGTGACCTGGGTCGCCACAGTTGTAGCACACCCTAGGCTTTGCACCTGCATCCTTCCTGGATGGAGGAGGTTGAGCTGTCGGTGGAAGAGCATTCTGTTGCCGGGGAGCTGGTGCAGGGAGAGCACGTCGAGGTGGAGCACGCTGGGACGAGCCACTGGTGAAGTTGCTGGGGTTGTAGGGACGATGTTGGCGGACAATAAAGGTTGATTGCCCGTGCTGCTGATTCTGAGGATGGGGGCTGGTGTGGAATCGGGGCTTCTGACGAGGCGGCTGGTTAGACCTGAACTGGGAAGCCTTCCTTTTCCTGTCCATCTGGAGGTGCTGGTCCTCTTGATGGATGGTCTTATCCACTAGTTTTTCAAAGTCAGCATAATCGCCCGAAAGCAACTGCTTCTTCAATTCATCGTCCAAACCTCCGAGGAATTTTTCTTGTCTTTCGGCGTCAGTGCGGACATCCTCGGGAGCATATCGCGCTAGGCGATTGAACTCATGAAGGTACTCTGTCACTGTCTTGGTACCTTGCTGCAGAGCGCGGAACTCACGCTTCTTCTGTGTGACTATCCCGTCGGGAATATGGGCCTTGCGGAAGTTAAAACAGAATTCCGCCCAAGTCACTTCCGTGGTAGCGGTGCGGGTAACCAGGAAATTATCCCACCAAGCAGAGGCGGGACCCATCAGTTGATGCGCGGCGAAGGAGACTTTCTCTTGGTCGGTGCACTGCAGAAGATTGAGCTTCTTCTCGATGGCATGGAGCCAATCACTTGCCTCCATGGGGTTGGTAGTGCTTGAGAAGGTCGGGGGACGAACACGGAGAAACTCTGGTAACTTGGACTGCACAGGGGGTGGTCCATGCTGTTGCTGGTTATTCTGATTCTGATTTAGAAGCTGCTGTAGCACTTGTTGGTGTTGCTGCTGCTGCTGTTGCATCTGCTGCATCATCCAAGAGAGCATCTGAGTCTGGCTAGCAAGAATCTGGGCGAGCGACAGGTTCTCTGGTGGAGGCGGTGGGGGCGGTCCTCCGATGCTGGACTGGTCGGTGTCGCGGTTGCCGTGGCGGGTGTTCACCATCTGCAGGGGCGGGAGGAACAGAAAGAGAAAGAAGAAAAAGAAACGGCTAAGCAAACAGGGGCTTTATTTAATTAGTGAACTGTAATTGTCTTGCTTAAGAAACACACTTAAAAACCACACAACTCCTAGCGGTACAACCATAACCCCACTACTGCTATGGTTCACCACTAGCCCCAAGCGAAGCAAACCTAACACACCAAAACTAGCACACAACGACTAAAAACGAAGCTGAGGCGACGTCTAGGGCACGGAAGGAGAGCGACGGTCGACGACAGGAGACGGGTCTTCTTCCTCGTCTTCGGAACGGCTCCTAGAGTTGCTGGGGAGACCATCTTCATCTTCACCAGAAGCGGACTCGCTGCTGCAAGAGACTGAGACGATCCTGTTACGGTTGCTTGTTGTGTTGAACGGGGAGACACCTTCCTCGGGCACTAGGGTCGGAGAGGTTGGCACCATCTGCATCAGTGGTCTTGGTTCATCCGGGGCACTGGGGTAGGACTGAACTCTTGGCGGCCCACGGGTTCGCTTCCTTGCCGTGGTGCGAAGCCTTGCACCGCCGGGCTCTGGGAGTCCTTTGAGCCTGGCATTCTCTTTCTTCAACCGATCGACCTCATCTTGCAGACGGACGATCTGGGTGAGCTTCGCGTCGTTCAAGGCCTTGGACGCTTCATGGAGATCGTGATGCATCTGGTCGAGACCCTGCAGCACCGTGCACATCCTACCGAAAGTAGGGTCTTGCTCACTTCGGGCAGACCGAAACCTACTGACCATAGAATTGGGTCCACGACCAGGGTGATACCGGTAGGCCGAATGACGAAACGTCAGGTCATGCCTGACCCTGAGTGTTGTCATTAGACTGTAAGCTGCTTCCTGACAGGCATGCTCATGTGTGCCTCCGGCTCCTTCCGCTTCCAAGTTAGGGAGGAAACCGGGGATTCCATGCAACTCCAATCTGACTCGGTGGGGAAACTCGTCTTCAAGAGGGTGAATCGTGGTGTACTCTGGCTCATAGGGGTATCCTGCCGTGAACGAGACTCTTGCCAATTCTGCCACGAATCCAGCCATCCCGTTTCCACGATGGTACAAGGGGTGGTCAGCCATCTAAAGAACACAAGGATTTGGAATCAATAGATGCAAAATTTTATTTCAAGATAAATAAATCATAAAAGAAAGAAAGTAAATAAAGTTTTACCCGTAAATCGATTTACTCACACTTTTCAACCAAAGGGGTTTTGTCTTTTTAAATGACTCACGCTTTTGAAAAAAACTAACCCATTTTCAAAACACTCCAACTTTCGCAAACTACGCACAAACATGAAAAGCAGAGGGCTCTTAGGGTTTCCATTGGGCTGATCCTACGGTCGAAGGAGGCTCTGATACCAACTTGTCACGCCCAGAAATTCCTCACACGAATTTCTGAACTTAATTGTGTATTAAATCCCTGTCCAGGACCAGCGAGGGTACACAAAAAGACAATGTTGATTACATAACCATCGTTGTTAGAAACAACTGAAAATTACACTTATTCTAGCGGAAATGCAGCGGAAAGAAAAAGGTAGACTAGCTCCAGCGGGTACGGCTCCAGTCCACAGGCAACGCTTCGACGGAGGAACAGCTCACTCCTGAGAGGCACCTCCATCGGACTCGACTTCTAGCTCTGGGGTGGGAAAGTTAAGCAAGGCTGAGTACAAACCACCGTACTCAACAAGTAACACGGACAAGGGGGAAATAAATGATGCATAGGGATTAACAAGGACAGGCTAGGGTTAGTTGCAATAAAGCAGCAGTTAAACAAATAACAGAGATTAAAAGAATAAAGGTAATTGAACACAGTAAAGCAGAAGTAAATAACAGTTGTACAATACCACAACACTGTCCAACGTTACACCACGTTGCAACAGGCCCCACCACTACTCAACGTTACATCACGTTGCAGTAGTTCCGAGTGATAACCAATTTACTCAAGTCATTAAAGGTTCGCTAATCACAGTGAAGATGGGAGCTCGCCCGTAACCGTGGGCACGGCTATTTGAATAGTTTATACTCTGATCAGAGGTGTACTACTGTACCCACAAGACACGACTCCACTACACTTGAACGTGCGCCGACATACCACCATGGTATACCGGAAAGGAGACCGTGATAGGACCCGTTACACAACCCTCCCTATTTAATCGTACCACACTTCAGGTTTAACCCCCTCCTTTACACCAAGTCGGGCAGTCCCCTCTTGTGCCTTGGTAGATCCGGAAGCAGCAGAGGCTTTCGTTACACCACGATTGCCCGTCCATACTCCATCACGCCTACCCTTGCCTGGGTACGTCAAATAGTTCGAAGTCGTGCTTCAAATCCCACCTTACCCATTTCGGCATGTGGTTAGCACTTAATTACTTCCAGGGTTTCCCGTGAACCGGTCCTTACTCGCCATGGGTGCGACTCTCAAAACCATGCACCCACAGCCCACCATTATCAATATTTTAGTTGACCTTAACCGGAACCGGGCAATGAATCAATATCTCAGCTATTCAGAACTAAGCATGATTAAATGTGATCCCATGAGCTATTTGTTCTAAGCATGGCTAAGCATTAACCTAAGCCTAACTCTAATCAATTTACCCCTGGTCCAGCAATGAATAAAGTTGGATAAACAACGGCATAATAATAAGGTTTACCCGGAAATAACATAAGGTAAGTACTTTAATTAAAACAATGCATATTTGAAATAATAAAGCGGGGAATTTGCAATAATGGGTTCAATATGTTCAAGGATGAGTGTCACTTGCCTTGCTCTGGCCCTTGGGGAACTTCGGCGACGATCTCGAAGTAAACCGGTTCTTCGGCGGGGTCCGAATCTAAGCGACAAAGCACAAAAATAAATAAAACAGGCACAAACTCTACTAAAACAGCAAAAGAAACTATTTTTAATGGATTCTTGACAATTTTAGGAATTTAATGAAATTTGAATGAACCTAAACGGAGGCTAGATGAATTACTTATGAATTTTAGAAGTTTTCTGGGTTTTTTAGCTAAACAGAAAAGTCCTAAATCAATTATTGCACAATTAATGGGGCTGCTGACGTCAGCGAGGAGAGAGGAAGCTGACGGCTGACAGGTGGGGACCACCTGTCGGCGAGAGAGAGAGGGAGGGAGAGACTGACACACGGGTCCCACGGGAGGAGAGAGGGAGGAGGGACGCGGTGGCGGCTGACGGGTGGGTCCCGCTCGTCAGCGAGAGAGGAACAGAGATGAGGGGAGCAGAGCGTGCGACTCGGGCGGACGGCGGCAGCCGGCGGGAGCTGCGGGCGAAGAGGCGGCGGCGGCGCACGGCGACGGCGACGGCGCGGCGACGACGACCGGCGTTCGGCGACGGCGCGACGGCGACGACGGCCGAGGCGGCGACAGACGCGGCGCAACCCGGCAGAGCAGCGGCGACGGCTGGCACGGCGACGACTGGCGAGCGGCGGGCACGGGCATGCGCGAGCGCATGTGACGGCGACTGGACGACGGCGTCGCGAAGGCGACAACGACCGCAACGACCGGCGGCGAGGACGAGCGTCGCACCCGTCCGGCGACGGTGCGCGGCTCGGCGGCGGTCGGCCGGGAAGGGGGAGAGAGAGGGGAGGAGGATGGGGACGCTCACCGGCGGCGGCGAGAGCGCGGGCGGGTCGGCGAGATTGAGGCGAAGGTGGCGACGCGGGTAGGAGCGGGAGATCGGCAACGGCGGCGAAGATCGACGAACGACGGCGAGGCGATGAGGCGCTGCGACGGAGAGGTCGGAGGAGCTGCGACGGGCGCGAGGCGTTCACCGGCGACGACGAGAGCCAGGGAAAGGTCGGCGACACCGAGGCGGAGGCGATGACGCGACTGGACGGCGACGACCGGCGACTGGCGGCGAGATTGAGCGGTGGTGGCGAACGGCGATAGCACGGCGGCGACTCGAGCGACGACGGAAAGTGGGCGATGGCGCGCGGCGGCTCGGGATTTATAGGGTGGCGGCGCCGGCTAGGGCGGGCGGAGGTTGGAGACCGAGTCGAGGACGACGCGGTCTCGGCGGCGGCGGTTGCGGCGGCGGCGCGGAGTCGGACTCGGGGCGGAGCGGCGCGGGCGCGGGCGCGAGTGCTGGCGGGGAGGCGGTCGCTGACAGGTTCTTTTAGAGGGATTTTCCTGAGTTAATTAAGCCAATTGTTATTTACGGATTTCTTTTTACGATTTTAGGCTTAGGACGAAACTCCGGGTGTGACAATTACCCATTTCCCCGATGTGGATTAATGACAACTAAAATATTGCTTATGGTGGGCTGTGGGTGCATGGTTTTGAGAGTCGTGCCCATGGCAATTAAGGACCGGTTCTCAGGAAACCCTGAAAGTCTTATATGTACTAACCACAAGCCAGAATGGGCAACGGTGAAACTCGTAATCTAGCTTATCCCTATTCGACGTACCAAGACAAGGGTGAGCGTGATGGAGTATGGACGGGCAATCGTGGTGTAACGAAAGCCTCTGTTGCTTCCGGATTCACCAAGGCACAAGAGGGGACTACACGACTTGGTGTAAAGGAGGGGGTGAAACCTGAAGTGCGGTACGATTGTCTAGGGAGGGTTAGGTGAAAAGTCTTATCATGGTTTCTGAACTGAGGTATAGTGGTGATACGTTGGGGCATGGTAACATGCTTGGGAGACATGTCTTGTGGGTAAAGTTGTACACCTCTGCAGAGTAAAACTATTCGAATAGCCATGCCCGCGGTTATTGGGCGAACTGACAGATTCACTGGGATTAGTTGAACCTTTTATAATTGGATTAATCTTGGAACTGGTTTGACCCTGCGCAACATGGTGTAACGTTGGCAGTGGTTTGGGTCTGTCGCAATGTGGTTTAACGTTGGACAGATGGTTGACCCTGTCACTACGTGGTGTAACGTTCGACAGTGGTTTGGGCCTGTTGCAACGTGGTGTAACGTTGGACAGTGGATGATTATTTTAAATGTTACTTTACTTTTATTTCAGTCTATTTTATCTACTGTTTTGCTAAATTACTGCAGCTTTGTGCAATTTAACCTTAGCCTATCTTTGACACCCTATTGCATTCATTATTCTCCCTCTTTTGGGTGTTACTTGTTGAGTACGATGTTTTGTACTCAGCCTTGCTTAATTTTTTCCCCACCAGAGCAAGTTCCAGAGCTTGAGTCAGAAGTCAGAAGAAGGTTGTTGCCAAGGTTGAAATGAGGTTCAGTCCGTCGTCGAGAATGCCTGTGGTGTGGAGCCGTCTTCGCCAGCTGAAGCTGAAGATTAGATGGTCTAGTCTTGTTTTCCTTTTCCGCTATATTTCGATAGATAATTGTTTTTATTTGTTTTTAAGTCGTGGAACTGTGTATTAATTTGTCATAGTGTGTACTCGGGCTGATTTCTGGACCGAGATTTAATACATACTATGCTATTGTTAAGAAATTTGGTATAGATTTATGGGCGTGACACCATTGGACCATTCAACCATGTTGTGCACGGTCTTTCGGGATACAATCACAACCTTTGTTCACACCATGAGACTGTTGGACGCCTATGAAGAGCTGCACGAGGATTGGCGAAGAGTGTTGAAGGAACTCATGGAGATAAAATTTGAATCACCAATCCCTTGTACTCTCTTCGTTTGTTTTATTTGACACATTTTACTTTTATATTTATGTTTAACCATTCATCTTATTTAGAATTTTAGTGCAAATATGCAAAGTTATAAGTTAGGCTTAAAATACATTTACTAATAACACAAATAACAAGAAAATAATTAATAATTATATTGTTTAAATAATATAAATATTAAAATTTAATGGTTCCAAATAAAAAAACAGATGTATCTTTTGGAGATGGAGATTGTATGCGTTTTGAAGGAATAAATATATATTTATATAAGACAGAAAAACAATTTTTCCATTAGCATGTTAGGTTGGGCCTGACAAGGAAATATTGGACATGTATCTCAATTTTTCTGAACTTCAACCTACATAATATTTTTCAAATACTCTGGTCCATTTTCAATCCTATCTTTTCGCTTTTGCTTATACTTATATCAAAATTTGAATTTTCAGCGCTAAGTTTGAAATTGATTTTAGAGGATCTTTTCACCAAAGTTTATTTTATAGCATTGACTTTTAGATCACGAATACATATATGCTACGTAAAAATCTATTTATAAATGTTTTTTTCATAAAAAAAACTCAAACAAACAGTCACCCCTTTTACGTTAGAATGTTAGATGCAGCTTATCTGGACTCAGGAGTAAGCATTGAAGTACGGGCCTCCTCAGTAGCTGTCAGCCTGTCAACCAGGTTGCTAAACTATTCATGCCGGACCTAATTTCAAGCGCTCTGTTTTCATTTAATTTTTTCTTTAGCGGAGAGACAAATTCCTTTACGCCTGGTTTTTCAAATAAATCCATTATTGTGCTTTAGCATTTTAAATTTTCTTTATTGTGCTTATATTTATAAGCCAAAACTTTCAATTTTTAACCTTAAATTTACAATTGGTTTTAAGGTTTTTTATCGTAGTTTATTTTTTAACCTTTGCTTTTAGATAACTAAAAATGCGTATATAAAAGTTTTATTCACAAATAATTTATCGTTTGTAAATATGTCATTTTGACTTTTTTATAGAAAAAGCCAAAAGATGAGGGTCAAGAAGTCGTCAACTTGCCACCTTTTATGCCTGACTAGTTAAAATTCGTGCTTTGCTATGGAGAAATACAAATTATATGCATGTTATTATTGTTCGGAACTTATATTTTAGAGATGAAAAATAGAACCAACATATAGAACTATTTTCAAAGATTTTATATACTTAAAAAAGTAATTGGTGTCGGAGATATGGGTCGGGGTATCCACTAAGTGGTTGGCACGCGACAACAGTGGGCCCAAGAACTCCTAGACTCGAAAGGGAAGTGAGGTCGGGGCCCAGGAGGTGTGCACCCCCGAGGGTCGGGCCCGAAAGGGTCACCCGAGCGGAGGGATCGGGGGGATCGGGAGCCCCTACCCCCTGGACGCATGGCTCGGGCATCACGGGGCCCACCACGTGGCGGGCACAGCCCTGGCACTCAACTGTCGTATTTATTGCGATGGGAAGGGGCCTGAGGTGCGTGGTGCCCGCATGATGGGCATGGTGTTAACACCAGAATTTGGACAATTGCTGTTGAAGATTAAACTATGATTAAAGACCGAACCAGACAGGAAACAGGGCAATCGGACAGAGATTAATTGGAGTACAACTCGGATTCAGCCGATGAAGAATGGATCAGACAAGAATAGAGTCCGATTGGGCCTAGAGTGTTACAAATAGATTCGGCAATAATCAGAGTCCGTGTAATTTAATTTTATTTGTTACTCAGAGTTAGTTTAGATTTTTCCTTTATCTCTGAGAGAGTTAGAGTCCGATCGGGACTTGTGTGTTAGAGATAGAATCTATCTATGAGTTTGTTATTCCTTTTTTATCTATTAGGAGTTGTTTGTCGTGTCCAACACGACTTAGCATCCACCCGAGGGTATAAATATGTGCCCGGGGTCATTATAAATCATTTATATCATAATTAGATCAACTACTTTCGGCGCATCGCCACCCTCCTAACCGAAGTTTCAACTCCGGCGGAACTTGGCACCTGACGCAGGGCTACATCTCTTCGATCTCCGGCGGAGGGGTAAGTCCATCGTTCCACCGAGCCACGGTAATCGTTCGGTTAGATTAGAACTATCTCGGTTCGGTCTGATCTTTTAATCTAGTTGTGCGATTGCTTGTTATCGTATCAATTTTAACTTAGATCACTTTCGTGTTTTAAGTTGATCTGGTCGACCACTTTGGACGATCTATGTGGGTTTGATATTTGCTGTTTGACATATTCAATCTAGTATTGTCTCGGTTAGGTCCGACATTGCGTTTGTCAGATGGTTTATATCAGATCGATTTATTTTGTTCATTGTTTTATCGGAGTATCAGCCGATAAGTTACCAGTCGTCGGCTCATTGGCTTGATAGCAATCTAGATCTGTTTAGTATCTATCATGATATTGCTAGGTTTAATCTTGAACTATCTCGGTTGGGTCTGATCTTTTATGATTATTCTTAGCAATGTGAGCTAGGTATTTTATAGATCTTGGTTGTTTGTCCGCCGTCTAGCCGATGATTTTTTGCCGATCTACATGTTTATTATATTTACATCCATAGAGCAGCCGATTGCCTTAGTACATTATTTTTATACCAATCGGCTTGATTTAGTGAGATCGACAGTTATTTATGTTACATCGGCTTATGACAATTATATGCAAGTTGGGTTTAGCCGATCGTAACATATGATTCATTGTTTATTCCAAGTAATTCGTTAATTTATTTATTAGCCTCATCGATCTTCATGTTTGCTATAATCATAACGTGCTCGATTACATATTATCTTGGTTAAGTCCAATCTCTATACGTCCAGTTCGATTTGGTTATAGGGGCTCGTCCGATCGACTAAGATTAATAAGTAACTTGGTGGATTACATTGGTCTAATATTTAATTCAAGTATATGTCTATCAAGTTTCTAGCTGATCCAAGCTTTTTATAGCCGATCATTTATTCTATCGGCTAACCGTTGCAGTATCAACATCTGATCGGCTGGATATTTTGTCACCAATCGGCTCAAAGCCGATCGATTTGTTTATCTTATCAGTTGCAGGATCAAACTGACTAGTACGTCCACACGCTTTCTAAGAATTTATGTCCTGCACTGGAGTGGTCTAAGATTAATTCCTAAGCTTGTCATTTTCAGCGTCAACACATGGGCATGCTCCCCCTGTTCGCTCTCCACATAAAAAGAGGCAAAAAAATGGGACAGACGCCCCTGGCAGCACGGCAACACCCCTGTCACCACAAGGATGACCTGTCCCCTCTCCATCGCCGTCACATTAAATGCAATGGACAGCTGTGGAGAAGAAAGGACGGCTGCCCCGTTCAGACTGTTGGGTCTGAATGAGTGTTGGCCCTAAGGTCTAGACGCTGACCGATTGGCCTTAAGGTCTAGACGCTGACCGATGGGACCAGGCTGGAGAGGTGTGGCCGCCCCCTTCACCTGTTTTCTGACTGATGGGATTGATCAAGGACAGCCCAGCTGCCCCACATCACCTACCCTCTGACGGATGAGATTGAGCAAGGGTGGCGTGGCGCCAGCACGGCGTCGTGGCAACCAGCTGGCACGCCAGGAAGTCCTCGACAAAAGTATAATGATAACCTATAACTAGGAGTTGCTAGAAAGATAATAATATAGTAACCCTTTCATACTATAAAAGTAGGACCTGCCCCCATTAAGAGGGAGATCCTCTTTTCTAGACTCTCCGTAACCACTTGTATACGCTTGACCCACATAGTGTACAAGCAACAGAAGTAGGGTGTTACGCCTCCCGGCAGTCCGACCCCATGGGCCAAACTAGAAAGGAGTTCACCAAACTCCCGCTCGAGAGCTTAGGCTCCGACAATTGGTATTTCGATAATATATAATATAATTAGTAGATGGCAGATTCACTACCACCATCATTACCTTCTTTTAAAATAGTATATTTTATATACTCAAAGAAGTAGTTGATAGTCAACAATATATAATATAATTGATAGATAGCAGATTCATTGCCACCACCACCACCACTTTCTAGAACAGTATAGATACTAAATGGATGATCTACATATGACACATTTTAGCTTAAAAATTTTCTAATGATATGAGAGTAAAGGGCTATGGAGCCATTGAGGTATTTACAAACAAAAAATAATTTATTAATAAAATTTTTATATACATGTTCTTAGCGATCTAAAAGCCAAGACTAAAAATAAATTACGATAAAAAACTCTAAAATCAACTTTAAGGTTGAAAATTTAATTTGTGGCTTATAAACATAAGCTGTCCATAGCAAAAACAAAAAGATAACGGTGCAAATTTTTTTGGATATAATTTTATAATTTCTGCACGTTTTCCCGATTGAGTCATATTAAATGACAAATCTACAGTCATGTAGTAGTGGTTTAACTCCATATGTTACAGTTCTAAAACATCGTCTACCTGCGCATCAGAATTAGCCTGCCTATATTGTTTTTCTTCCGATTGAAAACATGGGAACAAATGGCAGAATTTCTGATCTTCTAAGATAGCATAGCTGACCATAACAATATAACTACAATCAGGATCCTAGCTAGATCGTGCATTTCATAAACAGAAACACTGCTAGACTTGGATAATGCTTGAATAATGGATAATGACTCAAGAGATACAAGCTAATCTAAATTCTCCAGGATGTCTGGTTAAGCACGAAACATAGAAGTTAGTTGGAGCTCTTGGGTTCTGGTGCTTCTGCTTCTTCCGAGAGCTCAAGTGAAACGGGGCAGTGATCACTTCCATAAAATCCTGCAAAAATGGAGGTCGATGATGAATTATATCAAGGCCTAGAGAGACACACACACCATTTACTTGGGAAAAATGGAGTTTGTTTGCAGAGATGATCATTGGTGTTCGTTGCTGGTAGGCATATGCATAGAATTTCAATTCCAGTAGTCCAGGCCAATGTTTATCACCGGAACAATAGCAAAAGAGGGTTGCCAGGGAGTTTCTACGCTTGGCACATTTTTTCTACTGTCTGTCATCATCAGTTCTATTGCCTACAACATGGAATTCACTAACATAAAATAAAGGAAAAAGTCTATTTAACCTTATGAATTATCAAAGTGCAAGGTGCAACTACTCCGACAATCAGCTCTGTTATGTCCACCTGGGTCCATGTAACAAATTTTCACGGGGTTGAGGTACTTATACTCACTCGAACTTTAACTGCATAGTGCAATGTGATCACAAGGGTCGCAAGTTTCCACATCGTACCATTTATATTGTAGTAATAGTCTAGCATGTATTTTCAGTTCATTATCTAATATACGTGTATAATTTATAATTTATCTGCTCCCCATTTGTTGATCATCATGCTATTGAAATGTTAACCCCATATATCCGTTGTGAGCAAATCAGGCTCGAAAAACTACGTTACTAAAAAAAGAGGCAAAATGCATAATAATAGACTAATAGTTGCAACCAGCTGAAGTTAAGAAAGCTGATGGGATGGGATAACATATGTTCCAGTCTGTTTCAGAAACATGGAGTAAACAAAGTTTATGCACCACATCAACAAGCCACCTCCAGTCCTCAATCTTTACTGTCATGTTTGAGAGCATGACACCACACTAGATGGCACCGAGCTGTGACATGTTAGTAAACCCTCTCCATCGACCTCAGATGGTGCCAAGTGATGCAGTGCCTTTGAGGTTACAGTGGCGGTACAGTACAGCACATGCAGTACCCACAGTGGCATAGGATTATATTGCCTCTCTAAATTATCAATTAGTTTCCTCAGATACGAGTATTAGTTAATTTGTATTACAGAAAAATAATTAGGATGTAAGAGATAGAGTTTGTTAAGAAAGTAGAGATAGCATTAAGGAAGCTGCTATCACGGTTCTTGTTCAAGTGATTAGTACCAGTGGCTACTGCCAATGTATCTACTTACATAATACCTGGGATATATTTTTAGAAACAAAATTCACACAGGTCTATTCCAACATGGTCTCTATTTTAGCACAAAGTTTTTAATGAGGGTCAGATTGTAAAAATGACACTTTTATATGTATACATGTCTATCACGAAGGAAAAGGAAGTCAAGCGATATTTTAACCACATACCTTCTAGTTCTATTCCACGACCATGAATTTCACATGAAACTATTCGGTCCTTCAACTTTTCTGAAACAATGAAATAGTCAATTCGCATTCTCTTTCCTCGGTACCTGTAGGCATTTTAAAACCAGTTAAGTCTTCATGGAAAAAAAGGATGAACACATTCCAGTTGAAATGATATAAAAGTTAGTTCATTAGCCATATTCACTACAAAAGATTTACCAGAGATCATATTGATCATCTTGTTTGTTAAGGATTCAATTTAGACTACCAGAATAAAACTAAAAATATTAGAAAAATTTTAATTGAAAATAGAACAACTGTTAGACAATTTCCACAATTCAGGTCGCAGCGCAATCTAAACTTTCTAGAAGAACATTATATACCCGCCAAACATATAGGATCATCTTTAGTAAGTCTGTAAGCCCCTTTTCATAAATTGATAAACTGTAAATTCAAACCATGCAGATAAAGAATAGCTGTCAAGATAACCATTGGTAAAATGCATACCTATAAAGCAACCATTTGTATATTGTACATAACCTATTACTACTATGGAGGAATGTAATAAGATGGCATATAAATGTCAGATATGGACATGTTTGATAATGCAGCAATAAAATCTAAGAAACAAATGGAGACTACCATAATCATTGAAATCTTTCTTACTTGCCAATTGGATGGCCAGACCAAGAAAAGCCACAATCCATGTCCTTTTCTTTGTGCAGATATCTGTAAGCATCTACCAGCTTTCCTCTGTAAATTCAAATAATTATTCCATAAGGTATTCAAAATCTCAAAGACATATATATGCAGTACTAATAAATGTCTCGTTGCAACCAACTAGGGGAATCCTAGATACAAGTCTTGCTCATAATTCCTTGGTGAAAGTCCTGCTCAAATCGAGTATGGAGCGATTCAAACTTGAGCGGCTCATGAACTTCTAAGCTTGAATAACTCAGCATGGCTTGATATTTGATACTTTGAGTAGTCCACAACTCTGCATGCTCGTTAAGGCCTATAACCCAGCCAGCAGGTCCCAAGCCCCCAAAACCAACGAAATTCAACCTTCGCATAAGGTCATAAGGCCATAATCCCATCCCATCTGAAGTCACAGTATGTGCAACCTTACGAGTTGTACTCCCATCCGGCCATCCCTTTGATGACTTTACTGTGCTCAACAACCCCACCAGGCCACCAGCCACAGATGCTTCTCTCATCATGTTATACACAACATGGTAGGCGGCTTCAGTTCTCATCCCCCGTGGAAACACTAATGACAAGGCCCCAAACCCCGTCAGGTCGAGCATATGTGTAAGTGTGAGCCCATCATGCAGAAGTGACAATGCTGGAACAACCCTCTACTAGCCAGACCTAGAGGGGTGACTCAGGTAGGCTGAGGATGGGAACAAAACTATCAACGAAGATTCTCTAAGTTATGCTCAAGGTGAGTGAGAGGCACATTCAATGAGCATGAACCATATCCATGATGACTACGAAGAACTAGACATGCATTTTTTATTCAAATCCATAATGGTAGCCGGTGCACTGCTAACTATACTACAGATTTAAATCCATTTAAACAAGATCAGTTGGATCAGAAAATATCACCTTTTTATGGTCAAACACTATAAAAATGAAACCATTCATGTAATGCTAATATGTTTTTGACATCAAGTTTCAAAAGCATCATCAGTGTAAGTTGTCATCATTTATCAAAGATAGTGAAAGAAAAGTTTCCAATGTAGAAATGTATCAACTTTCACCTACTGGGACAATATATTGCCAAAGCGCCGCCTCTCTGATGGGGTGAAACCTGGCTGTCCACAGTCCTGAAGAGTAGGATTCAACAGAATTGTATAAGACTAAACAGCAATCCAATAGAACTTCTATCTTGTAACAGGAAGTATGCGAGTTAGCACAAATGGCACGTGGACGGCGCATTTAAATATACATCATATCCTCAAGAGCCTAAATTGTAATACATAACAATAAAATACTAGCATAATATCAGTATTCTAATGGTTGCGTAGGTAGGCTAGGCAACAACCTTTTAGAACAGTGATGATTAAAGTAAAAAATATACTATTCTGATATTATATCACTGTTGGCAAGGACAGAAATGAATTTCTTCATATGTACTCGCTCCGTTTCACGATGTAAAACTTTCTAGCTTTGCCTAGATTCATATGGATGCTAATGAATCTAGACATATATATAAATTATATACATTCATCAATCGATGAATTTAGGCAAGGCTAGAAAGTCTTATAATATGAAACGGAGGTAGTAGGTGCTTCTTGTAACTGAAATGTGCATATTCACAGCCCTGCCCTTCACTATATTAAATTGGGTCAAGTGTTTCCAGATTCCTTATTATCTATCAATATCCATAATTTGAATATGGGTATTCCCATTCTGATCCCCTGAAGTCGGAATAGAACCAACACAGCCACTAATAAAAGCAAAGTCTAACTCTGGAGATTGAAGTGCT
Organism: Oryza brachyantha; assembly: GCF_000231095.2. NCBI lineage: Eukaryota > Viridiplantae > Streptophyta > Magnoliopsida > Poales > Poaceae > Oryza > Oryza brachyantha. The sequence continues at coordinate 6,192,173 of NC_023174.2, forward strand.
AGAAATGAAAAGAATGATTGCTGGTTTTTAAATAATGGAAGTGCACCCAATGATCTTAGGAATAATAGGGGTGTGTTAACAACTAATGCGGACTGACATTGTCTACGTAACTAACTAAATGCACTGTTTACAGATGGTACAAATACATTAAGGAACTCCAACATGCAGCTAGAATGAATGCATAGCACATTTCAATGTGGTGACTAGATTTCATACAGTTCCAGAGATGTAAAAAGCCATGAAAGTAATAGATCAGTCGCAGTGACTTGGGAACAGAAGACTTGAATCAATAGAGTACTTATTACCTCTTTACTAGGAGGGATGTATCCATTGAGCTTAGCACTACTAAAAAAATCAGGATGGCTGACATCGATTTCTTCATGACTGGAATATTTCAAATACAAAGAAGTATAAGAGCTAAGGTTGGTTCATGGAAGGTGTCAAGGACGAAATTATTACTATTTATGGTGTAGCAATTAGCAAATATGAATTCCTTAGCAAGTTCATATAAAATTTTGAAAGCTTACTCCCTTTGAGACCTAATGGAAACTTTAGTACATGACCAGTTCAAAAAATTATATATTTACAATTACCTGAAGTGCATCTACTAAACATGACATTTTGGTAAACCTATTAAAAAGTCCATAGTTTTGATACATTGTCAGATCAGTGGATTTAGCAGACATTAAATATATTATTGATGATTTGAGCTAAAACTACTACACTTAAATAATATAATTAAATCAGTTGTAATCTTTACAACATTTTGCACTGAGATCACAACATGTAGGGGAGTATCCAGTGGTTGCATTGGAAAATACAAGAAAATCTATCCCTTGCTACTGAGTATGCTTTTGATGAACTAATCTTGAAATCCTGATAACAGAAAGGGGTACAGGGTAACATAACTGCAATTGTAAATAAAAAACAATATAGAGTAACTATACCATGAACTATTGGTCCCGCACGAAGCCAAGCTTCAGAATACAAAATACATATCACAGCTAGTTATATGTATGTTACGGACTATAATATGCTCAAAACATCATTGACAGAAAAAAAATTGTTATCAAGGTTTTGTTGCTGATTAGCTTTTCTGCCAAAGTGCCAAGATTTTGTCATGCATTGGTTTTCTGTTATACACCAGGATACAGTATCCCTGAATCAAATCTACATAAGAGAACAAAGATGTAACTATATGTCCAGAGAAAACAAGACAATCAGCAACAAGTTCTGAATTACCTGACATTCAAGTCCCCACACCAGATTAAGGGTTTGTCTACTTGTTGAACAAACTCCAACATTCTTTTATCCCATTTCCGTCTTCTTTGAAATGAATTTTCCTCTTCTTTCCATCCATTATTTGGAGCATAAGTGTTCAGCAAGAGGAACGAGTCAAATTCTGCAATAATGACACGACCATCTGTTTCATGCTTGGAAGCTGAAAATAATAGAAAAGCGAACTCCTAAGAAAGAGTAGTAGGATACAGAAAAGTAATAATGAAACCAAATATTAATTCAAAGTTGCCAGTGTGTCAAGAAGTGTGTTGACCTGGAACCTTTTTAATTAAAGTTTTCATGAACATTTCTTCCATGAAGGGTAGGGGAAATTAAAATTTAACAATCAGGAAGAACAACTCAGAAGTCCTAGAACATAATCTCAGCTGACGACATTATCAACAAAAGAAAGAAACAAAAAAAGAAATATCTCAAGATTCACAACGGTCCAACTAAGTAAATCAATAAGAAAGGCCACAAAGGTAAATAATCATCACTTTGGGCAAGTCTATATCAGTCAACAAAAGCCATTTCCATCTATGCTTGTTCATGAAACTTATATGCCATATGATTTGTAGGCTAAAGGAAGAGAGACAGAGTGGCATTAGAATCAGACACAATATGTTCATCATAGTGTGCGTATTAAAATAATTCTTGTATTTCATCAGTCACACTAGAGCAGATCAGCAGGGCACATGGACACTATAAAACACAGATAATGGGACTGTAAGAGATATGATTGCCCATGAAAGGAAAATATGAAGTCATGCAACTCCAAACATACATGTTCTATCCAAGTTGAATGACACTTTCTTCGGTTCAAACTTCTTCTTTATAATCATAGCTGTTCCTGCATATTTGGAGTCTGAAAGAGACCACCAGACACGATAGTCTTTAAAAGGTGGAGTTGACAAAGCACGCAGCACTACCTGCATGGCATCAAGATGTGGTCTTAGAACGATTTCTTGGAGCACAACAAATGCAATATACTAAACAGTCACAACTCCTGAAAATATTAGTCAGCATGTGTAGCAACTTGGTTGCTTGTAAAGTGCACTAAATACACATGGAGCAAATCTTCTAGTAATTCTAAAGTGTGTTAATCTAAAAAAAAGCTAACATTGTATGAAGATCAAACGAATCAAGGTTAAAAGTTCTTGATCAGATGTCGATTCAACTAATGTTATCAAAAGCAAAGAGTCTGTCTAGTATTGACTTCTGCATTAGCCAAAGGAAATTTCATTAATCTTTTGAATTTTAATGCTTGCATTACCTGTTTTTCGTCTCGTGATGAGCTTGTGTCATCTTTCAGTTGACTAGGATTTTTTGGTGCCCCCTTGGAACCAGCTGCTGGCATCCGTACTTCCTGACAAAGAAGTATAGTTAATATCCTAGTTATATGATACACATACTAATATTGCATTTCTAGGCACTGCTGATAAAAATAATATCAGAGAAGAGAAAATTATTTTTGGCCAGCTGGATAGAAAAGAACAAACGGGCAACTGAGTAGTACAAGGAGAAACAACGTTAACACTATGAGGTTTAAAAACGATAAAAAAAAACTTCCTCATGTTAAGGATCAAGCCCCTAATGTGGATTCCAAAAGGATACGCCTAATTTAAGTCCAACAAAGCTATCCATCATTCTTGTAAAAAAGGGGATATTGGGATCACAAGCATACGAGAAATAAACTGCAATGGAGTTAAAAAAGAGGTTCAGATTTATCACTGACCCATGACACAGTCAAATAGTATGTGAAGTTTGTGAACCTCAAGTTTGTGGATAACAAAAGGTTGTTTATCCCATATGATGAATTGAAGACTTCACTTGACGAAAGCACTTCGCATATGGCCTACAGTTTGTCGTAGCACATTGTCCGGATGCATTGCTTGGTTAGCATCACAAGTGGCTAACTGAAGAAACAAACAACTAGGCTGTTCACATGTTGTTCCTAGAAACACCACTACGAAGAAATAAGGTGATTTTATTCAGATCGCACGCCAAGACAACACAATGCATGGAGCGATGCCCTCTATCATGCGCCTTGAGACAACCCTGGCCGGTTATAAACCTCAATTTTCAACCGAGATCGCACCTCCCTGGTCGAATCTCCACTTGGCGAAGAACGAAAAACGTACGTCCCCCAACCCGCTCGACGAAACGCCTGAGAGCAACCGCAGTTCTGGCATGCCACATTGCAGCATACGCGCGCCTAAAACCCTACTCCAAGTCGCAATAGCCGCAGAGAGCTGCAGACTAAACCCTAGGGGAGCAAAACCCAGGCAGGGAAAAGGAGGCGAAGATCCCCGCCCAAGACGAAAACACCCCGACCCCCGTCCCACCTGGATGCAGATGACGTCGGGGTCGACGCGGGAGACGAACTGGCAGAAGGCCGGCCAGTCGCTCTTCATCCGGAGGAGCAGGCTGTTGGCGTTCCACGTCACGAACCTCCGGGGCTGCTCCTCGCGGCGAGAGGGAGAATCCCCCTCCCCGACGGCGGCGCCGGCGGCCGGGCCGGGGACGGGGGCGGGGGCGTCGCCGGAGTCGGAGGAGGAGGCGGGCCTCTTCTTCGCCGGGGAGCCATCCTTGGGCACGGGCTGGAAGAAGCGCTTCATCGCCGGCAGCTGGCTGCGGCGTCCCCGCTGTGCGTGCGGCGGGTTTTCCTGTATGCCCTCCTGACCAGGCCCGCTAGGCCCACCTGGTTAAGCTCTCCTGATGGGCCTAGTCGGTCCCACCTAGATTTTTTTTAATTTGCTTATTTATATGGGAAATGGTATACCACGTAATAATGTTTTATGGTGATGGATAGTATTCTCCGTTTCACGTTATAATATTTATTATTGGTCTTATCTAGATGCATACGTCTGGTAATGAATCTAAACACACATATGTGTGTTAGCGAGGCTGCAGCCAGCTGTCATCGGTATTAGCCTCATGTGGTGTGGGTGATCTTTTCTTGTAGAGGTGGTCTTACCTAATTAGCATTAAGAGTGGCCTTGTTGTAATGCCCTAGACATCGTAATGGAGGTTCGTAGCTATTAAATCTTTTAAAAAAATGGTGTAAATGATCATAAACTGAGGTGAAAGGGCATTTGGGCCGGCCTATCAGTCACTCCTAACCCCCCCTCCCCCTAACCATACGAGGCATCCCCACCTCCTCCTAGCCACCATTGGATGTCCTCTCCATACCCCGACCGTCCACCCCATGGCAGCATTCTGTTGAAACCTTTAAGAGAGGGAAGAAGAAGACGAAAGTGAAGGGAATGGGAGTGAGAAAGAAGAAAAAGTTTTCTTTTGCCGCCACTTGTGGAGACAAAGGTATTTCAAACATAATTCATACCCACTGTTTGGTTTGTGTTCTAGTGTTTAAATCAAAAGTCGGGGGTGAAAAAGTTGGAGATCAACCAAGTTTTCTCATGGCCTGGCGTTTATTTAATTGCAATATGCATAGTTCTGTTTGAGTAGTAGTTTTTGACATCTAAACCTTTTTCCTAAGAATATGTTATGTACAAAAGTTGTAGAAAAACTTGATATCTATAATCTGCAAAGAGGACGTAATTTTATTCCAAACGGTTTAGGTGTTATGATTTTCAGAAGTTGACTGTCAATTTACTTTTTTTGTCATCCAAGTTTAGAGGGCTATTATAAGTCCTTAAGGACCTTAATGTTTGAATAAGAAGACACCACAATTATGAAAAATGTATATCGTATTATCATTTATCTACTGTATAAAAATTGTGAGCCCTCTATGTTGTTGTTTGTGGTTAGTACCTTTTTGATTAGGTGTTGTGCAGTTCTTTTATCAACACAGTTAATGTTTTGTGTCTGTCTTTAGGTCATTTAAACGAAAGCATTTAACTGTGCTGACTAAATGAAAGTTGTAGATCTCATTCTATAGTTTTCGAAAATGATATTGTTTACTATATTACAGTATGTGGAATTAAAGATACAAAATTGTTAATCCATGCTGCTCTTTTTGGCAGATTCTCGGTTTATTTTATAGTTTAGTTTTGGGTGGTTTTCTAGCGTAGGAAGCGTTTATGTATATATGTTGTGAGTTTTGTCACTTCTATTTATGGTTAAAATCAATCTTATACATATGGTTCTACTTTGGGTCATAACTAGAGCCCACAATCTTCATCGGTGAAGGCAGTATTGCTACTCTTTTAACTTTTTATTGGTTGCCTCCACCTAATTTATAATTACAGAATGTCACCATAACTTAACTCGATAGATATTTCTTATATATTTGTTGTTTATGTTATGACTATTGATGGCTTATACTTTTGTTGTATTTATTCATGAGAATGAGGATGTTGGTTGAGCAGCCATGCATTTATCATACATTGAGCATGGTTTGCATATCATGCATTGGAAGTTATGTCACGTGGTGTCGTGACCGTTCTGATACAACATTATACGTTCCTGGGAAGGGGTATGGTTGAAAGTGCATCATTCCCTAATTGAGTTTTGAATAATTAATAACAATGCTATTCAAGCATATTTGTGCTAATGAGCTTGTGATGCAGAGAAGTCGCTTTGGTTCATCAAGGATTGCATGTTTTTTTTATTAGAGTGTTCCTATGCTAAGTTCGATGAAGACCGTCGATTTTATTTTGTTTTTGAGTCATAGAAACACCGTATTATTAACAGGAGTTGCAAATGCCTCTATTGAAGTCCCAAGGAGACAGCCTAGAGCGGGAGTGAATAGGTATCCTGAAAAAAATCTTTGAAACAACAGCAGTCAGTAGGGGCCGAACTGTCCGGTCGGCACTCTCGGGTTGAGCCGAGAGCTCTGGCCGGACTGTCCGGGTTAGAACACCGTACCGTCCGGTCAGTGGAAATAGCAGACTTGAAGGTCTCCTTAAGTTCCTGGGAACGTGAAGTGATTGTGTGCAGAATATAAATACAGAAAGATCCCAGGAACAGAGGAAACACCAAAATCACAAGAATGAAGACACGAGAGATTTATCCCGAAGTTCGGATCTTTCGATCCTACTCTCCATTGAGGCGCTCCTGCGAGTGGGATCTCTCTCGATCCTTTTCCTCTCTTGGCTTCATCCCACAAGGCCAACACAAGTCTCCGGATCCACACCTAAGGACTAGCAAACCATTCGATCGATCACAAAAGTCAAGATTAAGGCGGCTTGCCCAGCCCTAGGTTGCAATCCGCTCTACCCTGCAGCCCTCTATGAGAAAACACAAGAATCCACTAACAAGCTTACCTATTTCCTTGCAAACTTGCTCCCAGGCGATCCACACGAGTCGAAGGCTCGCGGGCGACGCCTATCCGTCTAGGAGACCGATCTACAAGAGTAATAGGCCACCTTGACTCCACATGTATCCATCAACGCCTAAGAACGAACACTCAAACACTCACTAGCCTAAACACTCTTCCTATGATGTGATCCAGCGATTAATCTCTTGTCACACCCGGAGTTTCGTCCTAAGCCTAAATCGTAAAAAGAAATCCGTAAATAATAATTGGCTTAATTAACTCAGGAAAAATCCCTCTAAAAGGAATTAATTCAATTAAATCGTGGCTCGCAAATCGACTAACTGGATTTAAATTCAAATTGCAGAAGTATAAAATTTGGCCAAACAAATTAATTTAAAACTCAGCAACAGTGGGGTTTTCCTTTTTCCCTCCTTTTTCCTTTCTTTTTCCCTTCCTTCTCAAATTGGGCCGAAGTCCAATTTTCCTCCCTCTCTCTTTTTCCTTTTCTTTTTCTTTTTCTTTTTTTCCTTCCCGGGCCGCCCCAGCCGAGCCGGCCCGTCTTCCCGCTCGGCCGGCCCAGCCGCGCCGGCCGCTTCCCTCCGCCCGCGCGCGCTCCCGCCTGGGCCGCGGCTCCGGCCCCGCTCGCCAGCTCGCCCGCTCGCCGCGCCGCGCAGTCCATCGCCGCTCCCTCCCCTCTCGCGCCACTGACAGGTGGAGCCCACCTGTCAGTGACCGTTTCCCCGCGCTCGCGCCCGCGCTGCGCCGGTCGCGTCCGAGTCCACCGCCGCCGCAACGGCCGCCGCCGAGACCGCGTCGTCGTCGACTCGGTCTCCAACCTCCGCCCGCCCTAGCCGGTGCCGCCACCCTATAAATCCCGAGTCGCCGCGCGCCGTCGCTCGTTTTTCGTCGTCGCTCGAGTCGCCGCCGCGCTGCCGCCGTTCACCGCCGCCGCGCAATCTCGCCACCAGTCACCGGTCGTCGCCGCCTAGCCACGTCATCGTCTCCGCCTCGGTGTCGCCGACCTTTCCCGGGCTCTCGTCGTCGCCGGTGGACGTCTCGCGCCCGCCGCAGCTCCTCCGACCTCTCCGCCGCCGCGTCTCGCCCGTCGCCGGCACCCGTCGATCTCCGCCGCCATTGCCGATCTCCCGCTCCGCCCGCGTCGCCACCTCCGCCTCGGTCTCGCCGACCCACCCGCGCTCTCGCCGCCGTCGGTGAGCATCCCCATCCTCCTCCCCTCTCTCTCCCCCTTCTCGGCCGACCGCCGCCGAGTCGCGCGCCGTCGCCGGACGAGGCCGAAGCCCGCCGCTCCCGCCGGCCGCCGTGGTCGTCGTCGCCTCCGCGTCGCCGACGGCTGGCCGCCGTTGCTTGCGCCCGCGTGTGCCGTGCCGTCGCCGCTCGCCAGTCGCCGTCGCCGCTGTCCTTCCGCCGTCGCCGTGCGTTGCCGCCTCGGCCGTCGTCGCCGTCGCGCCGTCGCCGCTCGCCGGTCGTCGCCGTCGCGCCGTCGCCGTTGCGTCGCCCGCCGCTCCCGCCGGTCGCCGCCGTCCGCCCGAGCCGCGCTCTGCTCCCCTCCTCTCTGTTCCCTCTCGCTGACGAGTGGGCCCCACCCATCAGTCACCCCGCGCCCCTCCTTCCTCTCTCCTCCCGTGGGACCCGCGTGTCAGTCTCTCCCTCTCCCCTTCTCTCACCGACAGGTGGTCCCCACCTGTCAGCCGTCAGCCTCCTCTCTCCTCGCTGACGTCAGCAGCCCCATTAATTGCGCAATAATTGATTTAGGACTTTTCTGTTTAGCTAAAAAACCCAGAAAACTTCTAAAATTTATAAGTAATTCATCTAGTCTCCGTTTAGGTCCATTCAAATTTCATTAAATTCATAAAATTATCAAGAATCCATTAAAAATAGTTTCTTTTGCTGTTTCAGTAGAGTTTGTGCCTGTTTTATTTATATTTGTGCTTTGTCGCTTAGATTCGGACCCCGCCGAAGAGCCGGTTTACTTCGAGATCGTCGCCGAAGTTCCCCAAGGGCCAGAGCAAGGCAAGTGACACTCATCCTTGAACATATTGAACCCATTATTGCAAATTCCCCGCTTTATTACTTCAAATATGCATTGTTTTAATTAAAGTACTTACTTTATGTTATTTTCGGGTAGACCTTATTATTATGCCGTTGTTTATCCAACTTTATTCATTGCTGGACCAGGGGTAACTTGATTAGAGTCAGGCCTAGGTTAATGCTTAGCCATGCTTAGAACAAATAGCTCATGGGATCACATTTAATTATGCTTAGTTCTGAATAAGCTGAGATAATGATTCACTACCCGGTACGGGTTAATGTCAACTAAAATATTGATAATGGTGGGCTGTGGGTGCATGGTTTTGAGAGTCGCACCCATGGTGATTAAGGACCGGTTCACGGGAAACCCTGGAAGTAAATAAGTGCTAACCACATGCCGAAATGGGTAAGGTGGGATTTGGAGCATGACTTCGAACTATTTGACGTACCCAGGCAAGGGTAGGCGTGATGGAGTACGGACGGGCAATCATGGTGTAACGAAAGCTTCTCCTGCTTCCGGATCTACCGAGGCACAAGAGGGGACTGCCCGACTTGGTGTAAAGGAGGGGGTGAAACCTGAAGTGTGGTGCGATTAAATAGGGAGGGTTGTGTAACGGGCCCTATCACGGTCTCCTTTCCGGTATGACGTGGTGGTGTGTCGGCGCACGTTCAAGTGTAGTGGAGTCGTGTCTTGTGGGTACAGTAGTACACCTCTGATCAGAGTATAAACTATTCGAATAGCCGTGCCCACGGTTACGGGCGAGCTCCCAGCTTCACTGTGATTAGTGAACCTCTAATAACTTGAGTAAATTGGTTATCACTCGGGACTACTGCAACGTGGTGTAACGTTGAGTAGTGGTTGGGCCTGTTGCAACGTGGTGTAACGTTGGACAGTGTTGTGGTATTTTACAACTGTTTATTTATTTATGCTTTACTGTATTTAAATTACCTTTATTCTTTTAATCTCTGTTATTTGTTTAACTGCCGCTTTATTGCAACTAACCTTAGCCTGTCCTTGTTAATCCCTATGCATTATTTATTTTCCCCCTTGTCCGTGTTACTTGTTGAGTACGGTGGTTTGTACTCAGCCTTGCTTAACTTTCCCAACCCAGAGCTAGAAGCAGAGTCCGATGGAGGTGCCTCTCAGGAGTGAGCTGTTCCGCCGTCGAAGCGTTGCCTGTGGACTGGAGCCGTACCCGCTAGAGCTAGTCTACCCCTTTGTTTTTCTTTCCGCTGCATTTCCGCTAGAACAAGTGTAATTTTCAGTTGTTTCTAAGAACGATGGTTATGTAATCAACATTGTCTTTTTGTGTACCCTGGCTGGTCCTGGACAGGGATTTAATACACAATTAAGTTCAGAAATTCGTGTGAGGAATTTCTGGGCGTGACATCTCTCTAAAAAGTGTTTTAGGTTAGTGGGGAGGCTTAAGAGGTGCTAAACTTGCCCTAGCAACCAGAGAATTCGAACAGAAAGCCTTACCAACGGCTTGATCCAAAGGAGGCCTTAAATAGGCTAGCAGACGTCACTTAGCCGTTGGAAAAGTTATCTAACCGGATTGTCTGGCCAGGGGGCCGGACCGTCCGGCCGACACTTAGCTCACTCACTCAGAACAAGGGTCGGACTAAAGTCCAGACTGTCCAGCCAGGGGGCCAGACCGTCCTGTCCCTACTACTTAGGAAAGACAGCGACAAAGCCTCCGCTCAACTCAGACTTAACCCTAAACACTCTTGGATGCATGCTAAGCTTTTGGTGACCCCTCTTAATAGTACGGAGTTCCTACGACTTAAAACGAAAAATAAAATCCGTCTTCGAACGCATTCAACTCCGTAGAATCGTCGCTTCGGGTCGCACATGCATCAAAGTAAATTGCGTATTCCTTCAATTGAAATTGATCTCTTATCTTCTCTGCAATCACAACTCATTAGCGCACACATGCTTGCTAGCATTGTCATTAATCATCCAAAACTCTGTTTAGGGGCTAGATGTACTTTCAAACTCCCCGTTTTTGGTGATTGATGACAATTATAGTCAACTCATGACAAAATAAACAGTATATATGTAGAGATGCAATAACTCTAACTCCCCCTAGATGTGAGCCAACATCAATAATCAAACATGCATGAAATTTGAACTAATTCAACAGAAAACGAAAGAGTTCATGCAATCAACACACATCACAGTGCAGGGAATTAAAGTATGATCTATTCTACAATCAGTACATCCCAGCAACACAAAAATCAATAAATGAGAGGGAGGGGCCGAACCGTCCGGCTTCAGAGCGGACTATCCGATCAACACTGACACAGGAGACTCGGAAAGTGGTTTACCCCTCTCAATTCTTCAACTTCTCCCCCTTTGGCATCAATACACCAGAAAGGGAGCTTGTAGGGGAATGAGATGGTCAGTCATTGTTAGACACGATGATCTCAGTAGCACCGGAGTTGATGCTGGCAGTGTCGTCCTCTGTCTGAATGCCTTCACTCTCAGTCGCCGCTGTCTCTGCGTCCTCTACTGGGGGAGCACCAAAGACTATCTCTGGCTATACTGGCTCCTCCACCTGAGGTGCGCCACCTGAAATTTGAGGCTCTGGGCCTCCTACTCTGCCTATTGCGCTGGCTCCCCCTCAGCCTCTGCATCTGCCTGCTCTCCTTCCTCTGCTTCGACGTCGGCCTCCTCCTCATCTGACTTTGCCTCTTCCTCAGATTTTGCCGCAGGCACCTCAGATTCCTCATCGCCCTCCTCGACATACTCCTCCTCCTTTGTGTCAGCATCACTATCAACAGGAGCAGGGTGAGAAGAGGATGCGTCGGCTTCACCGACGATGGTGCGTGTAGACACCCTGAGTATTATAACATCCAAATATCCAACATGACCACCACATACTATTGGGGGAGTGGGATCCATACACGCGTAAATAGCCACTCATCCTCAATGTGTCCATGATCATGGTTGACAACCTTATGTTATAACAAACGGAATGCCGAGTAGTGAGCGCAAGACATAACCGTAACATAGCTTGCTAGTCTACTCCGTTATATACCCATTGTCACACCTGGAGTTTTGTCCTAAGCCTAAAATCGTAAAAAGAAATTCGTAAATAACAATTGGCTTAATTAACTCAGGAAAAATCCCTCTAAAAGAACTTAATTTAATTAAATCGAGGCTCGCAAATCGACTAACTGGATTTAAACTCAAATTGCAGAAGTATAAAATTTGGCCAAACAAATTAATTTAAAACTCGGCAAAAGTGGGGCTTTCCTTTTTCCCTCCTTTTTCCTCTCTTTTTCCCTTCCTTCTCAAATTGGGCCAAAGTCCAATTTTCCTCCCCTTCCTTTTCTTTTTCCTTTTTCTTTTTCCTCTCCTCCTTCCCAGGCCGGCCCAGCCGAGCCGGCCCATCTCCCCGCTCGGCCGGCCCAGCCGACCAGCCTCCTCTCCCCGCGCGCGCCTCCTCCCCCCTAGGCCGCCGCTCGGCCCAGCTCGCCCGCGCCGCGCCCGCAAAGTCCGTCGCCGCCTCCCTCCGCCTTTGCGCCGCTAACAGGCGGGGCCCACCTGTCAACGACCGAGCCCTCGCTAGCTCGCGCACCCGCGCGGCGCCACGTGTCACACCCGGAGTTTCGTCCTAAGCCTAAAATCGTAAAAAAGAAATTCGTAAGCAACAATTGGCTTAATTAACTCAGGAAGAATCCCTCTAAAAGAACCTAATTTAATTAAATCGAGGCTCGCAAATTGACTAACTGGATTTAAATTCAAATTGCAGAAGTATAAAATTTGGCCAAACAAATTAATTTAAAAGTCCGCAAAAGTGGGGTTTCCTTTTTCCCTCCCTTTTTCCTTTCTTTTTTCCTTCCTTCTCAAATTGGGCCGAAGTCCAATTTTCCTCCCTCCTTTTTTTTCTTTTTCCTTTTTCTTTTTCCTCATTCCCGGGCCGGCCCAGCCGAGCCGGCCCACTTTCCCCCGTTCGGCCGGCCCAGCCGAGCCGGCCACCGGCCTCCTTCCCGCGCGCGCGCTCCCCTCCGCCTGGGCCGCTACCTCGGCCCAGCTCGCCCTCGCTCGCCCACGCCACGCCGCGAAGTCCGTCGCCGCTCCCTCCTTCCTCGCGCCACTGATAGGTGGGGCCCACCTGTCAGCGACCGAGCTCCGCCAGCCCGCGCCGCGCCCGCGCCGGCCGAGTCCGAGTCCGCTGCCGTGCCGCAACCGCCGTCGCCACAACGGCCGCCACCGAGACCGTGTCGCGCCCGACTCGGTCTCCAACCTCCGCCCCGCCCTAGCCGGCGCCGCCACCCTATAAATCCCGAGCCGCCGCGCGCCGTCGCCCACTTTCCCTCTCCACCCAAGTCGCCGCCGCGCTGCCTCGTCGCCGCCGCCGGTTGATCTCGCCGCCAGCCGCCCGTCGTTGCCGTCCAGCTGCGTCACCACCTCCGCGCCGCCGTCGCCGACTGGTTGCCGCCCCCGTCGTCGCCGGTGAACATCCCCAGCGCCGCGCATTCCTTCGCCGCCCGGTCGCCGTCGCATCCGACCTCCTCACCGTCGACGGCCGATCTCCGCCGCCACCGCCGATCTTCCGCTCCTACCCGCGTCGCCACCTCCGCCTCGATCTCGCCGACTCGCCCGCGCGGTCGCCGCTGCCGGTGAGAGCCTCCATCCTTCTCCCCTCTCTCTCCTCCTTCCCGGCCGACCGCCGCCGAGCTGCACGCCGTCGCCAGACGGGTGCGAAGCTCGTCGCCGCCGCCGCCCGCTGCTGTCGTCGTTGCCTTCGCGATGCCGTCGTCAAGCCGCCGCCACCCGCGCTCGTGCGTGCCCACGCTCATCGCTCGCTCGTCGTCGCCGCGTCAGCCGACGCCGCTGCTTTGCTCGGTTGCGCCGCGAGCGCCACCGCCTCGGTCACGCGCCACGCGCCGTCGCCGGACGCCGGTCGTCGCCGTCGCGCCGTCACCGTCGCGCCGTCACCGTCGCCGTGCGCCGCCGCCGGCTGCCGCCGTCCACCCGAACCGCTCCCCGCTTCCCTCTCTGTTCCCCTCTCGCCGACTGACGGGGCCCACCCGTCAGCCGTCACCCGCGCCCTCCTCCCTCTCTCCTCCCGTGGGACACACTCGTCAGCCCCTTCCCTCCCCTCTCTCCCACCGACAGGTGGACCCCACCTGTCAGCGCCTCCTCTCTCCTCGCTGACGTCAGCAGCCCCATTAATTGCGCAATAAGTGATTTAGGACTTTTCTGTTTAGTTAAAAACCAGAAAACTTCTAAAATTCATAAGTAATTCATCTAGTCTCCGTTTAGGTCCATTCAAATTTCATTAAATTCATAAAATTGTCAAGCATTAAAAATGCTTCCTTTTGCTGTTTCAGTAGAGTTTGTGCCTGTTTTATTTATTTTTGTGCTTTGTCGCTTAGATTCGGACCCCGCCAAAGAGCCGGTTTACTTCGAGATCGTCGCCGAAGTTCCCCAGGGGCCAGAGCAAGGCAAGTGACACTCATCCTTGATCATATTGAACCCATTATTGCAAATTTCCCGCTTTATTTATTCAAATATGCATTGTTTTAATTAAAGTATTTACTATATGCTATTTTCGGGTAAACCCTATTATTATGCCATTGTTTATCCAACTTTATGCATTGCTAAACTAGGGGTAACTTGATTAGAGTTAGGCCTAGGTTAATGCTTAGCCATGCTTAGAACAAGTAGCTCATGGGATCACATTTAATCATGCTTAGTTCTGTTTAGCTGAGATATTGATTCACTACCCGGTTCGGGTTAATGACAACTAAAATACTGATAATGGTGGACTGTGGGTGCATGGTTTTGAGAGTCGCACCCATGGTAATTAAGGACCGGTTCACGGGAAACCCTGGAAGTAATTAAGTGCTAACCACATGCCGAAATGGGTAAGGTGGGATTTGAAGCATGACTTCGAACTATTTGACGTACCGTGGCAAGGGTAGGCGTGATGGAGTATGGACGGGCAATCGTGGTGTAACGAAAGCCTCTGCTGCTTCCGGATCTGCCAACGCACAAGAGGGGACTGCCCGACTTGGTGTAAAGGAGGGGGTGAAACCTGAAGTGTGGTGCGATTAAATAGGGAGGGTTATGTGACGGGTCCTATCACGGTCTCCTTTCTGGTATACCATGGTGGTATGTCGGCGCACGTTCAAGTGTAGTGGAGTCGTGTCTTGTGGGTACAGTAGTGCACCTCTGATCAGAGTATAAACTATTCGAATAGCCGGGCCCACGGTTACGGGCGAGCTCCCAGGTTCACTGTGATTAGTGAACCTCTAATAACTTGAGTAAATTGGTTTTCACTTGGGACTACTGCAACGTGGTGTAACGTTGAGTAGTGGTTGGGCCTGTTGCAACGTGGTGTAACGTTGGACAGTGTTGTGGTATTTTGCAACTGTTATTTACTTATGCTTTATTGTATTTAATTATCTTCGTTCTTATAATCTCTGTTATTTGTTTAACTGCTGCTTTATTGCAACTAACCCTAGCCTGACCTTGTTAATCCCTATGCATCATTTATTTCCCCCTTGTCCGTGTTACTTGTTGAGTACGGTGGTTTGTACTCAGCCTTGCTTAACTTTCCCACCCCAGAGCTAGAAGTCGAGTCCGATGGAGGTGCCTCTCAGGAGTGAGCTGATGCGCCATCGAAGCTTTTCCTATGGACTGGAGCCGTACCCGCTGGAGCTAGTCTACCCTTTTTCTTTCCGCTGCATTTCCGCTAGAATAAGTGTAATTTTCAGTTGTTTCTAAGAACGATGGTTATGTAATCAACATTGTCTTTTTGTGTACCCTGGCTGGTCCTGGATAGGGATTTAATACACAATTAAGTTCAGAAATTCGTGTGAGGAATTTCTGGGCGTGACAAGTTGGTATAAGAGCCTCCTTTGACCGTAGGATCAGCCCAATGGAAACCCTAAGAGCCCTCTGCTTTTCATGTTTGTGCATAATTTGCGAAAGTTAGAGTGTTTTGAAAATGGGTTAGTGTTTTTCAAAAGCGTGAGTCATTTAAAAAGACAAAACCCCTTTGGTTGAAAAGTGTGAGTAAATCGATTTACGGGTAAAACTTTATTTACTTTCTTTCTTTTATGATTTATTTATCTTGAAATAAAATTTTGCATCTATTGATTCCAAATCCTTGTGTTCTTTAGATGGTTGACCACCCCTTGTCCCATCGTGGAAACGGAATGGCTGGATTCGTGGCAGAGTTGGCAAGAGTCTCGTTCACGGCAGGATACCCCTATGAGCCGGAGTACACTACGATCCACCCTCTTGAAGGCGAGTTTCCCCACCGAGTCAGATTGGAGCTACATGGAATCCCCGGTTTCCTCCCTAACTTGGAAGCAGAAGGAGCCGGAGGCACACATGAGCATGCCTGCCAGGAAGCCGCTTACAGTGTGATGACAATGCTCAGGGCTAGGCATCACCTGACGTTTCGTCATTCGGCTTACCGGTATCACCCTGGTCGTGGACCCAATTCCATGGTCAGTAGGTTTCGGTCTGCTCGAAGTGAGCAAGACCCTACCTTCGGTAGGATGTGCACGGTGCTGCAGGGCCTCGACCAGATGCATCACGATCTCCACGAAGCGTCCAAGGCCTTGAACGACGCCAAGCTCACCCAGATCGTCCGCCTGCAAGATGAGGTCGACCGGTTGAAGAAGGAGAACGCCAGGCTCAAAGGACTCCCAGAGCCCGGTGGTGCAAGGCTTCGCACCACAGCAAGGAAGCGAACCCGTGGGCTGCCAAGAGTTCAGTCCTACCCCGGTGCCGCGGATGAACCAAGACCCCAGATGCAGATGGTGCCAACCTCTCCGACCCCAGTGCCTGAGGAGGGTGTCTCCCCTTTCAACACTGCAAGGAACCGCAACAGGATCGTCTCAGTCTCTAGCAGCAGCGAGTCCGCTTCTGGTGAAGATGAAGATGGTCTCCCCAGCAACTCCAGGAGCCGTTCCGAAGACGAGGAAGAAGATCCGTCCCCTGTCGTCGATCGTCGCTCTCCTTCCGTGCCCTAGACGTCGCCCTTAGCTTCGTTCTTAGTCGTTGTGTGCTAGCTTTGGTGTGTTAGGTTTGCTTCGCTCGGGGCTAGTGGTGAACCATAGCAGTAGTGGGGTTATGGTTGTACCGCCAGGAGTTGTGTGGTTTTTAAGTGTGTTTCTTAAGCAAGACAATTACAGTTCACTAATTAAATAAAGCCCCTGTTTGCTTAGTCGTTTCTTTTTCTTCTTTCTCTTTCTGTTCCTCCCGCTCCCGCAGATGGTGAACACCCGCCACGGCAACCGCGACACCGACCAGTCCAGCACCGGAGGACCGCCCCCAGTGCCTCCACCAGAGAACCCGTCACTCGCCCAGATTCTTGCTAGCCAGACTCAGATGCTCTCTTGGATGATGCAGCAGATGCAACAACAACAGTAGCAACACCAACAAGTGCTACAGCAGCTTTTAAACCAGAATCAGAATAACCAGCAACAGCATGGACCACCCCCTGTGTAGTCCAAGTTACCAGAGTTTCTCCGTGTTCGTCCCCCGACCTTCTCAAGCACTACCAACCCCATGGAGGCAAGTGATTGGCTCCATGCCATCGAGAAGAAGCTCAATCTACTGCAGTGCACTGACCAAGAGAAAGTCTCCTTCGCCGCGCATCAACTGATGGGTCCCGCCTCTGCTTGGTGGGATAATTTCCTGGTTACCCGCACCGCTACCACGGAAGTGACTTGGGCGCAATTCTGTCTTAACTTCCGCAAGGCCCATATTCCCGATGGGATAGTCACCCAGAAGAAGCGTGAGTTCCGCGCTCTGCAGCAAGGTACCAAGACAGTGACAGAGTATCTTCATGAGTTCAATCGCCTAGCGCGATATGCTCCCGAGGATGTCCGCACTGACGCCGAAAGACAAGAAAAATTCCTCGGAGGTTTGGATGATGAGCTGAAGAAGCAGTTGCTTTCGGGCGACTATGCCGACTTTGAAAAACTAGTGGATAAGGCCATCCGTCAAGAGGACCAGCACCTCCAGATGGACAGGAAAAGGAAGGCTTCCCAGTTCAGGTCTAACCAGCCGCCTCCTCAGAAGCCCCGGTTCCACACCAGCCCTCATCCTCCGAATCAGCAGCACGGGCAGTCAACCTTTATTGTCCGCCAACATCGTCCCTACAACCCCGGCAACTTCTCCAGTGGCTCATCCCAACGTGCTCCACCTCAACGTGCTCTTCCAGCACCAGCTCCCCGACAACAGAATACTCTTCCACCGGCAGCTCAACCTCCTCCAGCCAGGAAGGATGCAGGTGCAAAGCCTGGGGTGTGCTACAACTGTGGCGACCCAGGTCACTTTGCCGACAAGTGCCCGAAGCCGAAGCACAGCGGGCAGAGGTTTGTACAAGCTCGTGTGAATCATGTCACCGCCAAAGAAGCACAGGCTGTGCCAGAAGTGATACTGGGTACGTTTCCTGTCAACTCCGTACCTGCTACAGTACTTTTTGATTCTAGTGCTACACACTCTTTTATTTCAAGAAAGTTTGTGGGATTGCTTGGGTTAAGAAGGGAAAAGCTAAGAGACCCGATGCGGGTTAGTACTCCAGGGCATAGTATGTTTTCGGACCTTTATAGCCCTAATGTGCCCATAGAAATCCAAGGGATATCCTTTCTAGCCAATCTCATCCTTCTCGAATCTAAAGACCTAGATGTCATTTTGGGAATGGACTGGCTTACCAAGCATCAAGCAGTGATTGATTGTGCCAAGCGTACAGTCACCTTGACCAGCGAAGAAGGTGAAGTTGTGACATATCAGTCACCGGAGTCAGTGACAATCAGGACTTGTTTGAATCGGATGGAAGCTGAAGAGCAACCCTCGGAAATAGTCAAAGATTCGAAGAAGTTGGAAGACATACCAGTGGTTTGTGAGTATCCGGAGGTGTTTCCAGATGATCTCACAACGATGCCGCCAGAAAGAGAGATCGAGTTCCGTATTGACTTGGTACCAGGAACTACACCGATAATGAGATGGCAGAAGTGAAGAAGCAAGTGGATGAACAGCTTCAGAAAGGTTACCTCACCTTGGGGTGCCCCGGTTATTTTTGTTGAGAAGAAGGACAAAACTAAGAGAATGTGTGTGGACTATCGTGCTTTGAACGATGTTACTATCAAGAATAAGTACCCTCTGCCAAGGATTGATGATCTGTTTGATCAGTTAAAGGGAGCCAAAGTTTTCTCCAAGATCGATTTGAGATCGGGGTATCACCAGTTGAGAATTCGGGAAGAAGATATTCCCAAGACAGCATTCACTATTCGGGAAGAAGAAATTCCTCACACGAATTTCTGAACTTAATTGTGTATTAAATCCCTGTCCAGGACCAGCCAGGGTACACAAAAGACAATGTTGATTACATAACCATCGTTCTTAGAAACAACTGAAAATTACACTTATTCTAGCGGAAATGCAGCGGAAAGAAAAAGGGTAGACTAGTTCCAGCGGGTACGGCTCCAGTCCACAGGCGACGCTTCGACGGCGGAACAACTCACTCCTGAGAGGCACCTCCAACGGACTCAACTTCTAGCTCTAGGGTGAGAAAATTAAGCAAGGTTTAGTACAAACCACCGTACTCAACAAGTAACACGGACAAGGGGGAAAAATAAATGATGCATAGGGATTAACAAGGACAGGCTAAGGTTAGTTGCAATAAAGCAGCAGTTAAACAAATAACAGAGATTAAAAGAATAAAGGTAATTGAACACAGTAAAGCAGAAGTAAATAACAGTTGTACAATGCCACAACACTGTCCAACGTTACACCACGTTGCAACAGGCCCAACCACTACTCAACGTTACACCACGTTGCAGTAGTCCCGAGTGGAAAACCAATTACTCAAGTTATTAAAGGTTCACTAATCACAGTGAGGCTGGGAGCTCGCCCGTAACCGTGGGCACGGCTATTCGAATAGTTTATACTCTGATCAGAGGTGTACTACTGTACCCACAAGACACGACTCCACTACACTTGAACGTGCGCCGACATACCACCATGGTATACCAGAAAGGAGACCGCGATAGGACCCGTTACACAACCCTCCCTATTTAATCGTACCACACTTCAGGTTTCACCCCCTCCTTTACACCAAGTCGGGCAGTCCCCTCTTGTGCCTTGGCAGATTCGGAAGCAGCAGAGGCTTTCGTTACACCACGATTGCCCGTCCATACTCCATCACGCCTACCCTTGCCACGGTACGCCAAATAGTTCGAAGTCATGCTTCAAATCCCACCTTACCCATTTCGGCATGTGGTTAGCACTTAATTACTTCCAGGGTTTCCCGTGAACCGGTCCTTAATTACCATGGGTGCGACTCTCAAAACCATGCACCCACAGTCCACCATTATCAGTATTTTAGTTGTCATTAACCCGAACCGGGTAGTGAATCAATATCTCAGCTAAACAGAACTAAGCATGATTAAAGGTGATCCCATGAGCTATTTGTTCTAAGCATGGCTAAGCATTAACCTAGGCCTAACTCTAATCAAGTTACCCCTGGTCCATCATGAATAAAATTGGATAAACAACGGCATAATAGTAAGGTTTGCCCGAAAATAACATACAGTAAATACTTTGATTAAAACGATGCACATTTGAAATAATAAAGCGGGGACTTTGCAATAATGGGTTCAATATGATCAAAGATGAGTGTCACTTGCCTTGCTCTGGCCCTTGGGGAACTTCGGCGACGATCTCAAAGTAAACCGGCTCTTCGGCGGGGTCCGAATCTAAGCGACAAAGCACAAAAATAAATAAAAGAGGCACAAACTCTACTGAAACAGCAAAAGAAACTATTTTTAATGGATTCTTGACAGTTTTATGAATTTAATGAAATTTGAATGGACCTAAACGGAGACTAGATGAATTACTTATGAATTTTAGAAGTTTTCTGGGTTTTTAAGGTAAACAGAAAAGTCCTAAATCAATTATTGCGCAATTAATGGGGTGCTGACGTCAGCGAGGAGAGAGGAGGCTGACGGCTGACAGGTGGGGACCACCTATCGGTGAGAGAGAGGGAGAGGGAGAGATTGACACGCGGGTCCCACGGGAGGAGAGAGGGAGGAGTGGCGCGGGGTGACTGACGGGTGGGGCCTGCTCGTCAGCGAGAGGGGAACAGAGAGTGCGGCCGGCGGCGGGAGCGGCGGGCGGCGGGGCACGGCGGCGGCGCACGGCACGGCGACGACGGCGTGACGGCGACGACCGGCGACCGGTGACGACGCGCGGCGGACAGCCGAGACGGCGGCGCACTCGGCGCAACCGAGCAAGGCGGCGGCAGCGGGCTGGCGCGGCGACGGCGAGAGAGCGGCGGGCGTGGGCACGCACCAGCAGGGGTGGCGGCAGCTTGACAACGGCGTCGCGAAGGCGACGACGACCGCAGCGGGCGGCGGTGAGGACGAGCTTCGCACCCGTCCGGCGACGGCGTGCGGCTCGGCGGCGGTTGGCCGGGAAGGGGGAGAGAGAGGGGAGGAGGATGGGGACGCTCACCGGCGGCGGCGAGAGCGCGGGCGAGTCGGCGAGATCGAGGCGGAGGTGGCGACGCGGGTAGGAGCGGAGGATTGGCAACGGCGGCGGAGATCGACGAATGACAGCGAGGCGACGAGGCGCTGCGGCGACCGGGCGGAGAGGGAGCGCGCGGCGCTGGGGATGTCCACCGGCGACGACGGGGCGACAAACCGACGGCGACGGCGGCGCGGAGGTGGTGACACAGCGGGACGGCGACGACCAGCGGCTGGCGGCGAGATTGCACGGCGACGGCGAACGACGACAGCGCGGCGGCGACTCGGGCGCAGACGGAAAGTGGGCGACGGCGCGCGGCGGCTCGGGATTTAAAGAGCGGCGGCACCGGCTAGGGCGGGCGGAGGTTGGAGACCGTGTCGGGCACGACGCGGTCTCGGCGGCGGCCGTTGCGGCGGCGACGGTTGCGGCGGGGCGGCGGACTCGGACTCGGCCGGCGCGGCGTGGGCGCGGGCGCGAGCGCTGGCGGGGAGACGGTCACTGACAGGTGGGCCCCACCTGTTAGTGGCGCAAGGGAGGAGGGAGCCGGCGCACACTCGCGCGCGCGGGCGACGCGGCGAGCTGGGCCGGGCGGCGGCCCAGGCGGGCGCGCGCGGGGCGGGGGAGCGGCCGGTCGGCTGGGCTGACCGAGGGGAGTGGTGGGCCGGCTCGGCTGGGCCGGCCCGGGAAGGAAGAAAAAGCAAAAGAAAAAGAAAAAGAAAAGGGAGGGAGGAAAATTGGACTTCGGCCCAATTTGAGAAGGAAGGGAAAAAGAAAGAAAAAAAAGAGGGAAAAAGGAAAACCCCACTTTTGCCGAGTTTTAAGTTAATTTGTTTGGCCAAATTTTAGACTTCTGCAATTTGAATTTAAATCCAGTTAGTCGATTTGGGAGCCTCGATTTAAATGAATTAGGTCCTTTTAGAGGGATTCTTCCTGAGTTAATTAAGCCAATTGTTATTTACGGATTTCTTTTTACAGTTTTAGGCTTAGGACAAAACTCCGGGTGTGACATTGCTTCTGCGTCAGCACCGGCCACTTTGCGGTTTCTTCGGTTACCTCCCTTTCATCATGAAAAACACCAAGTTGCCTGCTTCCCGGGGCAAGTCAAAAACCTTCACTTGCTCCCCCCACAGTAGCATGGACACGAGTATTTTGTCCCAAATGATTAAGCTGAAACAAATTCGTAGTGCGGACGACGTTATTCTTCTCGAGGATGAGGAGTTTCCTTTGACTACGCATGTCAGCTATACTGTTGTCTTCCAGTCCTATTTTGATGCCGGACTTCGTTTCCCCTGCTCGAAGCTGATAGGCGAAGTATTGAGCATTTACCGTATTGAGCTGTGCCAGCTTGCGCCTAGCGCGCTTGTTAGCCTAGGCATTTTCGAAGGATAATTTGAAGTTGTGGTGGGAAACCTCATGGGACTGATTTCGCGTATATTCACAACGTCAGGCACTACAAGCAACGGAACTCATACTTCGATGGGATGAACTTCCTTCCTCGCGACAATCGAGGTCATCTGTGGCCTATTCCCGAGATTCGCACGAAGTGGGGCAAGGACTGGCAATCCCGCTGGTTCTACCACAAAATCGGGGCTTCCTCTGATGGCCATGGTGACAATTCACTCCAATTCCGCGGCGACGTTACTAATTTCGTGCCAGAGCCCCAGGTTTCTCGATCCAGTGACTTCAAACAAATTGAGAATCGTGTTAAGGAGCTTTGCTTCCTGTACAGCGTTCGAGATTTGGTCGAGGAATTCGCTACCTTGAAGGTGTGGCCAACTTCCGCCAATTGGGGTATTCGACTCTCCAAACCCGACCAAGGCCAATTACTTCCTCATTTCGAGCCTATCGAGAGCTCGAAGAGTAAGTTTATTTCTAATCTTCGCCCTTTCTGTTATTGTTTTCTCAATCTTATGCGCCTCCTGCCCTTTCAGCTCTGCCAATCGAGAAGGCCGAAAAGATTGGCATTAACCTCCTTGGGCCATACACCGTCTTGGAGCACGATGCCTTGGTTGGCCCGCAAAGCAACCTGCGTCGTAACCGGGTCTTGCTTTCTCAGGGCAATGTCGCTCCGGTTCGAGAACTAACTTCTTGCGGTCACAGTAACATCTCGAAAAGAAAAGCCTCCCCGGGCTCCGACCGCTCTGGCCGCAGCGGCAGCGATGGCGATGTCGATGTCGATGGGAGCGACAGTGAGGGCGGCAGTGAGGGCTCATCTTCTTCAGGCCGCCTTTACACGTCTCCTATCCCTGCTAAGCTGCTCTGGGGCGTTCAGGGTAAGGGTGCTGACGGGGATTCGAGCTTTCAAGGCTCGAAAAGAATTCGAGTTGCCCCTGCAAGTGTTTATAGTGAAGATTGTTTTGACTTCACTCTTCCTCCTTGCTCCTCTCCTCCGTTCCTGTTCACCCTCTAGAGGTATCAGAGGGGCAATGTGATGAAGCTCCCGCCGTTGCCAAGCCTGCTCGAGCCGAGTCGCCATCTACGCCTTTGGCTTCGGTTCGAACCGGTGCGGCTGTCGACTCGCCCCGTTCTGCTGTTGCTCAAGATTCTACTGTTGGCACCCGAGTCAAAGACGTTACCGTTCTTCCGGCCCCCGCTACTAAGCCTAAAGCTTCTGGGTGGCAGCAGATTGCGGAGCTATGTTCTGCTGAACTCGAATCTGGCTTTTTTGATGAGCCTCGAGTGCCCACTCCTTGTGATGACACCGTGAATCAATTGCTTTGCACGGTCGCCCGTAGATGCCACGGTGATGGCGCTCGGCGCCTTGGCATTCCTACATTTCTGGAGACCGGTTCGTCTACAAAGGCGGCAGAATCTTTCAAACTTGACGACTTGACTAACAGGTCTCCCCTAAGTCGTGTTGCTAGTCTTGCTGCCTCGAGTTTTGTTAGCTCCGACCTCGAGCGTGAATTTCTATCTAAGTATCCTGTTGGCATTGCTTTTGATGCTTTAGAGGTTGTTACCGCAAAGGTACATTCTCGAATTATGTTTGTTTCTGTAGTTTCGTTTCAATTCGCTGTGTTTTCGAGCTTACGCTTTTTATGTGCTACGTGCAGAACTTGTGCATGGCCCGCCTTCAATGCACCGTAACCAAGAAGGTTTTGCGCGACATTTCGACTCGAGGGCAGGGTAGCCGAGAACGGGTTAGCCACCTCGAGTCATCTCGGCGAGACATCATGGCTCGAGCGGAAAGGCTAACTACCGAGAGGGATGACGCACGACGTACTGCTCAGGACGTGCAGAAGGCGCGGGACGCCCTTTTGCACAAGCTGCAAAGTCGAGAAGCTGAGCTTGAGCGCTTGACAGTCAAAAACAAGGAGCTCAAAGAATCAAATTCCACTCTTGTTTTGCAACTTGAGGATGTGAAGAAATCGACCTCCTTCGAGCTCGAGCAGTATGTAACTGCCTTGAACAACATGAACCAGCAGCTCTCTGCCTGCTGTCAAGAAGTCCACAAGACCCTTCAAGCCATTGGAGTCGAATCAAGCATCCCTGATGGCGCCCAAGGCTTCCCAGAGCTTGCTGATTAGCTAATCGAAGCTTCTGTAGGTCTACAGGCTGACGTGCCTTGCTTGGCTGCCAGGTGTTCGAGGGTTGCAACTGAGGCGCTTCTTCCCACTCAGTATTCTTCCGGATGTACTCACATGAATGACATCCCAGCCGTAATGAACCGCCTGCTTGCTGATGATGCCAAGTTTCGAGCTCGGAAAGTTGCTGTCGCTCTGGCTGTTCGAGCTTTCCAAGTGCTGTACTGGCATCCGTGCGGTCTGTCCGACGCGCTCGAAGCCCTGAAGGCATCGCTCACACATGGATCTGCTGGTGCCTCTACTTCTGGCTCGAAATCACCAGCGAGGGATGCCAACCTTGGGCACTAGGTGTGATGTGTTTTCAAGTTGGGTGGATGAACTCGGATTGAATTCTCCCTCATTTTGTAATTAAACTATTTTTTTGCTGGTGTTCGAATTGCTAGCTGCAGGTCGAACATCGATGGAAATGCACTGCTAGGCGATGCCCTAATTTGGCTAAGTTTAATTTGAAGCATGTTGCTTCTCGTTCATTCGAGAAGTGTTACCCACCCGATGATTGCACACATGGAGTTGCTTGTGCACACTATGATAAGCAGAGGTTGTTTACCCTTCGATTTCTACGCTGGTCCCGTGAACACAAGAACAATAGTTTGAGGCAATATGTACTTGAGTGTCGCCGCCAGCGCGAAGTTGCTGAGGAGGGTAGCGCCAGCTTTTGGCGTTACTTTGCCTCGTCGCTTAGGCAGCTAGGTATTCGAGCGAGACGCTATTCCATTGTTCCCATTGAAACGTAAGTTTTTCCCCCCCAACATTTACTTCCATCTGGATACCTGATCCATGTGTAAGATCATAGTCATGATCTATATTTTGTGATGAACAATTGGCTTGTAAATTGATAGATTTAGTTTGTAAACAGTTATTGTGTTGGTGTGAGTGTGTGTGACTAATGTGGGTCAGGTTGCGATATCTGTGCCCGGAAGCGGTTGGTTTGTCTCTGTGTGTGCAGGTGACTTGAGGTCAACTGTGGTCAATGGCTGGTGAGGACCATGACTAGGTTTAGGGAGGAACTAAGGTCTGGATGGTCAGGATGCGGACCATGACTAAGTTCAGGGAGGAACCGAGGTCTGGATAGTCGGGATGCCATGTGACATGGTTGGATAGAGTCGTGATTCTCGGAGGTCAATATCGGTCAACGGCGGTGTGATCGTGACTAAGCTCCGGGAGGAGCTGAGGTCCGGACGATCGAGGATGCCAGGTGACGATGTTGAATATTAGGTGACACATGGTGGAGGAACACCGTGTGGGATGGAATCGTAACGGACTTAACATGTTGCATGTATAAGCGCCGGAAAAATCGTGAAGTAAATCGGATGAAAATTGGAGGAAGAATAAAGAAAAAGAGGAGAGAGAAAATACATGCTACAGTACGCGCGGTACTGTAGCATGCATGTATGTCAGGCAGCTGTGCGTTGGTTCGGTCGTCCGTGCATAGCAGGCCGGCAGTGTGCAAAGTCGGATACGACAATCCGGCTGTCCGCGTGTCCACGCGCTGGAATAGATAGACTTTGAGTTCGTTTGATTTGAATAAGTTAAATTTGATTAGGAAACTAAGAGATGAGTCCTATTTGTATAAGGAGTCCTACTCTACATAGTGATGGACTTGTCGATATAAATAGGTACCGAGGGGTATGCCCCCGGTGTGCTTTTGGAGATTTAGAATTAGAAAATTAGAGTTGAATAGTTGTTGATTCTAGATCAACAATTTTGAGAGGAGTGTTGTTGTTGCACTTTGTAAATACTAGTTGAAGCAATAAAGTTGAGAGCATTCAATCTACAGATTCTGCTTTCATCTACCGGTATTTCTCTGGATCTCGACGATCTGATTGACGGCACAGGAGCAACGCGATCAAGTTAATTTCAGGAGCGGCGTAACCAGATTGGCCGCATAGGACGGCGTTACTAGAGGTAATCGCAGGAGTGGCTAACCAGAGGTAATCTTTTATTCTGCGAAAGATTTTTGGGTTTTGGTTTTCTCTACCATTCACCCCCCCTGGTAGGTCTGTTTAACTCTGTTTCGATCCTACACCATGTACGTGTTGTAACCTAATAATCTTTAATAATACGACGCCTCGTTCCTCTGCTTTTGTACGTGCTCTTGTTAGGCGTGTGTGCTTTTTGGCAGATGACATGTATAGTATTCGAGTTTGATCACGAAAACTCGAAATCGATCTACGTCCTTAGCATGTTCGGACTATGTGACGTACCCGGTTGATATTTTTGGCGAGAGCATCCTGGTGCTCGAGCTTGCCTTTCCCCTCACCCTTTCGAATAGGCGTAGGAGAAAAAGTTTTCGAATTCAGCTTTGACAATTCAAACTCGACCTAAGCGCCGGTCACAGTCTGACTACGCCGATCGCTTAGAAAATCGTCGGCGAGAGCATCTTGGTGCTTGAGCTCGCCTTTCCTTTCACCCTTTCGGATAGGCATAGTAGGAGAAGTTTTCGAGTTCGACTGTGACAATTTGAACTCGACCTAAAGGCCGGTTGCAGTTCGACTACGCCAACCACTTAGAAAATTCTTGGCGAGAGCATTCTGGTGCTCGAGCTCGCCTTTCCCCTCACCCTTTCGGATAGGCGTAGGAGAAAAAGTTTTTGCGTTTGATTTTGACAATTCGAACTCAACCTAAGCGCTGGTCGCATTCCGACTACGCCGACCGCTTAGAAAATTCTTGGCGAGAGCATTCTGGTGCTCGTGCTTGCCCTTCCCCTCACCCTTTCGAATAGGCGTAGGAGAAAAAGTTTTCGAGTTTGACCTTGACGATTCGAACTCGACCTAAGCGCCGGTCGCAGTTCGACTACGCCGATCACTTAGAAAATTCTTGGCGAGAGCATCCTGGTGCTTGAGCTCGTCTTTCCCCTCACCATTTCGAATAGGCGTAGGAGAAAAAGTTTTGGAGTTCGACCTTGACAATTCAAACTCGCCCTAAGCGCCGGTCGCAGTTCGACTATGCCGATCACTTAGAAAATTCTATTTGTATATTAAGTTTGTTGGCTTCATTTTGCTAAGGCTATCTGCTTTGCATACTCAAAAACTTTTCTGCCTCGTCTTGTTGAGGCAATGTGCTTTTAGTTGCACATTATTAAGTTTTTGTCCTCTTGTTGAGGAAATATGCTTTTTGTGCATATTCAAAAACTTTTTTGCCTCGTCTTGTTGAGGCAATGTGCTTTTAGTTGCACATTATTAAGTTTTTGTCCTCATCTTGTTGAGGAAATATGCTACTTGTGCATATTAAAGAACTTTTCTGCCTCGTTTTGTTGAGGCAATGTGCTTTTAGTTATACATTATTAAGTTTTTGTCCTCATCTTGTGAGGAAATATGCCTTTTGTGCATATTCAAAACTTTTCTGCCTCTTGTTGAGGCAATGTGCTTTTAGTTGCACATTATTACATTTTTGTCCTCGTCTTGTTGAGGAAATATGCCTTTTGTGCATATTAAAAAAATTTTCTGCCTCGTCTTGTTGAGGCAATGTGCTTTTAGTTGCACATTATCAAGTTTTTGTCCTCCTCTTGTTGAGGAAATATGCCTTTTGTGCATATTAAAAAACTTTTCTGCCTCGTCTTGTTGAGGCAATGTGTTTTTAGTTGCACATTATTAAGTTTTTCTTTTCGACCACTTGTTTTATACATGCTCAGGCCTCCATTATGGATAATAGCCCTATGTTCTGTTTTTGTTTACTGTAACTCTTGTGGGTATGTACATCGTGTAACTCCTATACAGGTGATCTACTTTCTCTCTATCTTTTTTTCTCTCTTTTTTTTACATATAGAACTTCTTGAGTGACACTGTATTCCAAGTGTGGTCCAACGCTCTACCTTCGAGGGTCACTATCTTGAAAGTTCCGATCCGTACTTGTTCTTTGACGATGAATGGTCCTTCCCACTTGGATTCCAGCTTCCCAACTAATACTTCATTGAGTACTTTCTTCAACACCAAGTCGCCTTGCTTGATAATCCTTGGTTTCACCTTGCTATTGTAGTATTTTGTGGTCCCATCAGCATAGCGTGTCATTCTGTGCAATGCCTCAATGCGAACTTCATCCACTTCCTCTAAGGACATCTTTCTGCCATCCGAGGATTCCTAGTAAAAAATAGCTCTTGGGGAGAGAGCTCCTTTCTCGCTTGGGGTCATTGCCTCATCTCCATATACCAATCTAAATGGGGACGCTCCGGTCACCCTTACTGGTATTGTTCTAAGTGCCCATAGTACCGAAAGCTAGTCTTCTGGCCACTTGCCCTTTGCTTGATCTTGCAGTCTTTTCTTGATTGCTTCTACCACTTTGCCGTTTGCTCTTTCTATTGCACCGTTGGTTTGAGGGTGTCCAACGGAAGCGAAATTGATTTGAAGGTTCAGCCCCTGGCTCATCTCTTTGAACTTGCCAGACTCGAATTGTTTGCCATTGTCACATACAATTTCCTTTGGAATGCCAAAGCGACATACTATGTTTTTCCACAAAAATTTTTGCACTACGACGGAAGTGATCTTGGCCACGGGCTCTGCTTCTACCCATCTTGAGAAGTACTCGATAGCCACAATGACGAACCTTAAGCCCCCTTCGCTCTTGGCAGGGGTCATACAATATCGATTCCCCATCGTTTAAAAGGCCATACCGCTGGTATGGTTTGTAATTCGTTCGGGTTTGCCTTTGTGACTAGGCCGTGCATTTGGCATGCTTTGCACATATTGATGTATTTTTCCGTGTCTCTTAGTACTGTAGGCCAGTATATACCTTGCCTTATTACTTTTGCAGCTACCGCGCGTGCTGCCTGATGCGCTCCACATGCACCTTCATGTATTTCCCTAATCATGTCCATTCCGTCTTCCTTCGCTACACATTTTAACAATGGTGCTGTTACTCCGCTTTTGTATAGCTGCCCATTGATCACTTTGTACTTGCGGGACACTGTTATGCATTCTTTTTGCCTCTAATTGGTCTTCGGGGAGCACCACACTTACGAGGTACTTGAGTATTGGCTCCCTCCAATCCTTTTGGGCATGTTCTATACATGTAACTTGCTTCGCTCTAGGCACACTTGAGCTTGTCAACTTGTCAAACAAACAAATTTTCCAAGGGTTCACCTAGTAACGCTGCACGTCCCAATCCGTCGGCTTCACTATTTTCCCCTCTTGGTATTGCCTTTACTATTATTCCTATGAAGTGTTTCTCATTGTTCCTTACTTCTTGCAAGTATCTTTGCATTGTTTCATCCTTTGCTTCAAATGTTTTGCTAAAATGTCATGCCACTAACTTGGAATCTATCCTGATGAGCAGTCTTTTAGCCCCTAGGGCTTTTGCCTTTCTCATGGCTAATAAAATTTCTTCATATTCTCCCATGTTGTTCGTGGAGGGAAAGAGTATTTGCATGGAATAGCGCAATGTTTGCTTCATTGGCGTCTTGACCACTGCTGCCGCCTGTCACGCCCGGAGTTTTATCCCAAGCCTAAATTTGTAAAGGAAATTCGTAAATAACAATCGGCTTAATTTACTCACGAAAAATCCCTCTAAAGGAATTAATTTAATTAAGTCGAGGTTCCAAATCGATTAACAGGATTTAAAATCAAATTGCAGAAGTATAAAATTTGGCCAAACAAATTAATTTAAAATTCGGCTAAAGTGGGGCTTTCATTTTTCCCTCCTTTTTCCTTTCTTTTTCCCTTCCTTCTCAAATTGGGCCGAAGTCCAATTTTCCTCCCTTTCGTTTTCTTTTTCGTTTTTCTTTTTCCTCTCCTCCTTCCCAGGCCGGCCCAGCCGAGCCGGCCTCCCGCCCCTCGCCCGCGCGTGCCTCCCCTCCACCGGGGCCGTCGGCCCAGCTTGCCCGCTCGCCCAACCCGCGCCGCGCGAAGTCTGCCGCCTCCTCCCTCACGCCACTGACAGGCAAGGCCCGCCTGTCAGCGACCGGTCCGAGCGTCGGCCGAGTCCGCCTCCCCGCCATGTTCGCGCCGGACGCCGTGCCGCCGCCGCAACCGCCGCGCCCGCAACGGCCTCGCCACCATGCCCGCGTCTGTGACTCGGTCTCCACCGGCCATCCCGCCCTAGCCGGCGCCGCCACCCTATAAAACCCCTAGCTCTCCGCCTCGCCACCACTTTTTGCATCACCGTGCCCCGCCACTTCCTCGCCGCCGTTGACCGATCTCGCCGTCGACCGTTGGACGTCGCCACCTACCCGCGTCACCACCTCCGCCTCGGCTTCGCCAGCTTTTCGCCATCTTCCGTCGTCACCGGTGGGCACCCGAGCGCCCTCGTGCCTCTTCCTCCCCTCCGCCACCGCGCCCGACCTCCTCACCACCGCCGAGCAATCTCCACCACCACCGCTGATCAACCACACCACCGGCCGTCATCACCTGTCTTGGGTCCTCGCCGACTCGCTGCCGCCCTTCGCGCCGCCGGTGAGCATCCCCCTCCCCTCTCCCTCCTTTTCTTCCCCTTCGGCCGCCGCTGCCGACCCATGTGCTACCGCCATGCGTGTGCGCCACTGTTCGCCGCCGACGTGCCATCCTGGCGTCATCTCCCTCGCCTCACCATCGCTGTAGCAGGCCCCCTCGATCGTTGCCACCGCGCCGCACGACGCCAAGCCGTCGTCGCGCCGACACCGCCGCCAGCCCCCGGCCGCCGTCGCCACGGTTTCCCCTCCCTCCATCCTCCTCTGCCTCCCCGTGCACGCGCCACAACGCCAAGCCGTCGTCGCGCACTGCTCCTCCGTCCTCTCCCCGTCGGATTCCTTTTCTCTTCTCGGCTATCGTCGTGCGCCGTCGCCGCCGCCATCGGGCAATGCCCTCTCGTCGGCTCTCCCCTTCCTCGCCTCGTGCGGCCACAGGCCGGTACTTGACACCGCCACCCGATCTCGCCGCTCGTCGCCGCCCCTCCGCCCGCCACCACCTTCACCTCCGCCGACCACCAACCACCGCTCTGCTGTCGAGCTGTCGCCGGCCGTCGTTGCCCCCGTGCCACCGTCAAGGCTGCCGCCTCTCCTCTCCCCTGTCGTCGCTGCTTGGCCGGTCCGCTCACCTCTGCCGCCGCCAGTCACCGGTCGTCGCCGGGCATCCGCCACCACCGGTCACCAGACGCCGCTGCCATCGCTGGTTGCCGACCGCCGCCGCTCAGCCGCCCTCTCCCTCCTCCGCTCCAGCCGAAGCCGAGTGCACCGTCCCCTTTCCCCCTCTGTTTTCTCTCTCTGACAGCCGGGGCCCACCCGTCAGCCGGCTGGTCCCCTCTCTCCTCTCTCTCCCCCTCTCGGGCCCACCTGTCAACCTCATCCTCCCCTTCTCCCCGACAGGTGGCCCCCACCTGTCAGCTTTCCTCTCTCCTCGGTGCTGACGTCATGCCTCCGATTAATTAAGCAATAAATCATTAAGGTTTCCTGTTTAGTTTAAAAACACAGTTAATGTTCTAAAATTCACAGTTAATTCATCTAGTCTCCGTTTAGGTCCATTCAAGTTTCATTAAATCCAGAAAAATGCCAAGAATCCATAAAATAGTTTCTTTCTCTGTTTCAGTAGTTTCATAGCATGCTTTTCTTGTTTTGCCTTGTTTGTCGTAGGTTTTGACCCCGTCGCAGCGCCGTCCATTCCGAAGTCGTCGCTAAAGTTCGTCGTGGGTCTAAGCAAGGCAAGTGGCACCCTTCTTTGATCATATTGAACCTATGTTTATAAAATTCCTCGCTTTACATTCAAACATGCATTGTTTTACGCAAATCTATTTATTGTATTTATCCATCTGGCAATTACCAATATATCCGTTGATTCCCATTCATTATTATTGTCCTCCCAGGGTTAATTTGACTAGAATTAGGGTTAGTCAATGCTTTGCCATGCTTAGTTCAACTAGCTCACCAATTATTATTTAATCATCTGTGACACTTTGATAGACCTTTAATAGTTGTAATCATTATTAATATCCCGTTGAGGATTAATACAACTAAAATATTGCTTATGGTGGGCTGTGTGTGCATGGTTTTGAGAGTCGTGCCCATGGCAATTAAGGACCAATTCTCAGGAAACCCTGAAAGTCTTACACATACTAACCACAAGCCAGAATGGGCAACGGTGAGACTCATAATCTAGCTTGTCCCTATTCGACGTACCAAGGCAAGGGTGAGCGTGATGGAGTATGGACGGGCAATCGTGGTGTAACGAAAGCCTCTGCTGCTTCCGGATTCACCAAGGCACAAGAGGGGACTGCCTGACTTGGTGTAAAGGAGGGGGTGAAACCTGAAGTATGGTGCGATTGTCTAGGGAGGGTTAGGTGAAAGGTCTTATCATGGTTTCCGTACTGAGGTATCATGGTGATACGTTAGGGCATGGTAACATGCTTGGGAGCCATGTCTTGTGGGTAAAGTTGTACACCTCTGTAGAGTAAAACTATTCGAATAGCCGTGCCCGCAGTTAATGGGCAAATCGACAGATTCACTGGTTTGACCCTGCGCAACGTGGTGTAATGTTGGCAGTGGTTTGGGTCTGTCGCAACGTGGTTTAACGTTGGACAGAGGGTTGACCCTGTTGCAGTGTGGTGTAACGCTGGACAGTGGTTTGGGCCTGTTGCAACGTGGTGTAACGTTGGACAGTGGTTGATTATTTTAAATGTTTACTTTACTTTTATTTCAGTCTATTCTATTTACTGTTTTGCTAAATTACTACAGCTTTGTGCAATTTAACCTTAGTCTATCTTTGACACCCTATTGCATTCATTATTCTCCTCTGTTGGATGTTACTTGTTGAGTACGGTGGTTTGTACTCAGCCTTGCTTACTTTTTCCCCCACCGGAGCAAGTGCCAAAGTTTCAGTCAGAAGGTTGTTCCCAAGGTTGAAGTGAGGTTCAGTCCGCCGTCAAGAATGCCTATGGTGTGGAGCCGTCATCGCCAGCTGAAGCTGAAGATTAGATGGTTTAGTCTTGTTTTTCTTTGTCCGCTGCATTTCGATAGACAATTGTTTTCATTTGTTTTTAAGTCGTGGAACTGTGTATTAATTTGTCATAGTGTGTAGTCGGGCTGATTCCTGGACCGAGATTTAATACATGCTATTATTCAGAAATTTGGTGTAAATTTCTGGGCGTGACACTGCCCCTGCACCTTTCTCATTCCAACATCCATCCGAGTATATGACCCATGGCTTTTCCTCCTTGTCGGACTTTTCAGCTTCCGTGGAAGTCCATTCTGCCACAAAATCAGCCAGTACTTGTGACTTGATGGAGGTTCTTGCCACATACTTTAGATCGAATGGGGCCAGCTCTATTGCCCATTTGGCAATTCTTCCCGTTGCCTCCTTGTTTCCTATTATTTCTCCCAGAGGGTGGGACGACGGAATCTTGATTTCATGCGCCATGAAGTAGTGTTTCAACTTTCTTGATGCCATCACAATGCCATATACAAACTTCTCCATTTCAGAGTATCTCATTTTGGCACCTTGCAATGCTTCTGATACAAAGTATATTGGTACTTTCTTATCCCCTTGCTCTTGTACCAACACTTCACTGACTGTTTTCATTGTTGCTGCCACATACAACAGCAACTGTTCTCTTGGCTTTGGAGTTGCCAAGGTTGGCATGTTGTGTAGGTAATTTTGAGATTGTCAAATACTTGTTGACATTCGCTTGTCCAGTTGAATTCTGATACTCCTCTCAAAGTTTTGAAAAACGGCAGGCCTTTTTCTGCATATCTTGCCAAGAATCGGCTTAGAGAAGCCAATCTGCCCGTGAGACGTTGCACTTCCCTTGCATTTCTGGGTGGTTCCATTTGCTGAATTGCCTCTATCTTTTCCGGATTCGACTCTATTTCTCTCTTTGTGACTAAGAAACCAAGCAACTTGCCAGCTTGAACACCAAATACACATTTTTCCGGACTCAACTTCATTTGTGCCCTTCTCAAGTTGCTGAATGTTTCTTCTAAATCATCACCATGAGTTTCTGCTTTCACGCTCTTTACCACAATGTCATCCACATATGCTTCCACATTCCTCCCAAGTTGAGTAGCTAGCAGTTTGGCTACTGGCCTTGCGAAAGTGGCACCTATATTCTTCAGCCCAAAAGGCATCCTCACAAAGCAGTATGTTCCAAATGGTGTGATGAATGATGTTTTTTCCTCATCCTCTTGAATCATGAACACTTGGTGATATCCAGAATACGCATCCAAGAAGCTCATCAACTCGCACCCGGCGGTTGAATCAACTAGCTGGTCAATCCGTGGAAGTGGGAAATCATCCTTTGGACACGCCTTGTTCAAGTCCGTGAAATCTACACACATTCTCCACTTGCCATTCGCCTTCTTGACTAGCACTGGATTCACCAACCATTTTGGATGTTTGACTTCTCTTATCACATATGCCTTGAGCAACTTGTCTATTTCAACTTTGGCGGCCTCTTACCTATCAATTGACATTTTTCTCAACCTTTGCTTTTTTGGCTTGCACTCACTATTTACTGCAAGTTCGTGTTGTATTAGATTTCTACTTACTCCCTCAAGCTGTTGTGCTGACCTGGCCAATACATCGAGATTGTTCCTGATGACTTTGACGATGCTATCCTCTTCCTCCTTTGACAAATTCTCACCCACCAATATGCACTTTTCTGGGCTAGATTCATCCACAATCACCTTTTTCGTTTTTCCCTCTGGGGTTGGTCTTTTTGATGTGTAGGCGGCTTGGCCAACATTCCTTTCTTGCATATTCACTTTCTCATGATGCTCCACCATGTGAATGCCTTTGTTACTTGGTGCCCCAACCATTTCTGACTGCCTGGCTACTAGTTGACTTCCTTGTACCTTGATGACACCTTGAGGACCTGGCAACTTCATGCAAATGTAATTGTGGTGGATCACCGCCTCAAACTTGTTGATGGCAGATCTTCCCAATATGGCGTTATACTGGTATAGGACGTCCACCACGTCAAAAACCACAACTTCACTTCTGACATTAGCCCCTTGTCCAGTTATCACCTCGAGGCCTATTTTGCCAATTGCTTCCACTTGTTGCCCTCCAAACTCTTGCAATGGTACCTCTGACCTTGTCAGCCTATCCAAGGGTATTTGCATTTTCTTGAATGCATCGAGGAAAAGGACATCGGCAGAACTTCCTCCATCTATCAAAACTCTTCGCACTTCACACTGTGCTATATCCAATGATGTAACCAAGGGGTCCTGGTGAGGGAAGATTATACCTTCTGCGTCTTCTGGGCCAAATGAAATTACTGTTTGTGCGTGTACTGGTTTGGCATATTGAAAGCTTGCTGCAACATGGTTAACTTACCTTACGTATGCCTTTCTTTGTCTTTTTGAACTCATCCCTGAAGACGAGCCTCCAGTGATTGCATTGATTACTCTTTTTGGTGGTGCTTCAATCGCCTCCACCTTCATGACCCGAGGGGCTTCGATTAAATTCTGAGTGTGTTGCTCTTGATTCTGAGCTTGTTGCCTATTTTGTGACCCTTGCATTTGCTTCTGGTACAAGAAAGGAATTGTTCTGCACTCATTCGTCGTGTGATTAGTTTGGCCATGCAATCTGCAATACTTCGAATTGTCAAATTGCCTGTTGTCATTTTGCTTGTTCTTGAAATTGCTCTTATTCTTGTTCCACTTCCATTGGTTAGGCTTCCCTTGGATGTTGTTGACTTGTTTCTTATCATTCTTGAATCGTTTGCAGGGTTTTGATTTTGCTGTTGGTCATCTTGTTGTTGGGGTTGTTCGACTGAACTAGTTGCCGGTTGAGGTGTAGATACCACCACAACGGGTCCATGTTCTGTGTCCATGCGCAATTCATCTTCTTCTGCTCTTGCAAACTTATCCATTCTCTCAAACAATTCTCTTGCTGAATTTGGCTTGTCTTTGTTAATGTCAAAGCGCAACGGCCCTTTGAGCAAACCTCTGGCTGCCGCAATGACTATGCTGTCATTGGCTTTTTTATTTTGGCACTTCACTCTTGAGAACTTGCACATACACTCCCTTATGGTTTCTCCTGGCATCTGCTTGACCACATATAGATCATCTGACTACTTTGGATCTTCATATGCCCCAATAAAGCCTGCCCTGAAGACGTCCTTCATGTGTTCCCATGAGTATATGGACATGGAGGGGAGTGTGGTGTACCAAGAGATGGTGACTCCTTCTAGCATGGTGGGAAGAATTTTGGCTTTTGTCACATCATCCCCTCCTGCTGCCTCCACAGCCGTCTCATATATCCTTAGATATTCACTTGGGTTGGAATCTCCCTTAAACTTTGGGATGTTTAGTATCTTGAAG
Organism: Oryza brachyantha; assembly: GCF_000231095.2. NCBI lineage: Eukaryota > Viridiplantae > Streptophyta > Magnoliopsida > Poales > Poaceae > Oryza > Oryza brachyantha. The sequence goes on from NC_023174.2 coordinate 6,229,027, forward strand.
TTGGTTGGCCAAGGTGCCAACTGCAACATTGGACTTAACGGGTTGGTATTTGTTGCGGCGTTGGTTGTGTTGGGTAATATGGAGCATGCAGGCCTTGTGCTTGTGGTATATTGAACCCCCACTGGCCTCCTGGCATGTACTCTTGAAACGATGTGCTTTCTGGCTAGGATGGCACGTACGGAGGTAAAGTTGCATTTGTCTGGATCGAGGGAAGTTGAGTCGGACGGAATTTGAGTCGAGGGAATTTGAGTCGAGGGAATTTGAGTCGATGGAATTTGAGTTGAGGGAATTTGAGTCGATGGAATTTGGGTCGATGGAATTAGAGTCGAGGGAATTTGAGTCGATGGAATTTGAGTCGAGGGAATTTGAGTCGATGGAATTTGGGTCGATGGAATTAGAGTCGAGGGAATTTGAGTCGATGGAATTTGAGTCGAGGGAATTTGAGTCGATGGAATTTGGGTCGATGGAATTAGAGTCGAGGGAATGCTTGAGCTTTGCAATTCTCTCAATCTCTGCAACTCCCTTTGCATCTCCTCGAACTGTTCTTTATTCACCATGAGAGCCCCTTGGGCTAGTAACATCTCTGCTAACTCAGTCTCGGTCAGCTCCCCGCTTCTGGACGGACTTCCATCAGCTTCATTTCCAACTTCCATACTCTGACTAGCTGCTCCTCTTGAGGTATCTACTGGGCTAGGGGTGAAACCGTATCTGACCAGAGCTATTCTTTTCCTCCGAGGCCTTGGGTACATCTACCACTTGACTTCAACTTCTTGGAGACTTACGTCTCCACGGACGGCGCCAATGTTGTGACCTCGCGCCACGAACACAAAAACGTATATGCAACTATGACAAAGGTCAGTCACACATAAACACGAGAAGCTCAAGTTGACGATGTTCGAAATGCCTCGGCTCTGTATATCTCATTAACCCTTAAGTTTTACAGGATAGGGGCACGGGCTTTTATAGTCCCGGGAAACCCCTTGTACAATTACCCAAATGCCCATGGGTAGTTACTAATAGAGCCTAGGGGTACTAGGGTAAAATACATAGCTCCTTTGGGACCACCATGCCAGCTGTTTTCAATACTCGAGTGCACTCGAGTGCTGGTCCCCAAGCATCCTGACAAGAATATTCCTCGGAGTCATGAAGAGCAAGCTTCTGCACTTTGACTTGGTCTGGACCGCTGAGGTGGTGTTAACGGCGCTTAAGTGTCTGACTCAAATACCCAGGGCATCTTGGTCAAACATGCCACGGAGACATGATACTTGAATACCAAGGCATCTTAGTCGAAACATACCTTTGAGGCTCGCTTTAGGGCGAATAGGATGGGAAGGAGGGGCCAGTACCAACATAACCCGAGGAAAAACTTCAACTCCCCCATCATAGACAACTCGAACCTCTTGGTCAAGATCCTACTAAACTGTTCACTAAAGGAAACGTTAGTCGAACAAAAAATTATGTCATCGACATAAATTTGACACACAAACAAATCATTCTTGAATTTCTTGGTGAAGAGAGTAATGTCAGCCTTCCGATTTTTAAACCATTCTCGGCTAAGAAATCGCGAAGGTACTCATACCAAGCTCTAGGGGCTTGCTTGAGCCCATAGAGAGCCTTGTGGAGCTTGTAGACGTGGTAGGGGTGCTTCGGATATTCAAATCTCGGTGGTTGCTCCACACACACCAATTCGGAGATTGGTCCATTGAAGAAGGCACTCTTTACGTCCATTTGGTACAACTTGAAATCATGGTTAGCGGCATAAGCTAATAAAATGTGAACGGACTCAAGGAGGGCAACCGGTGCAAAGGTTTCACCGAAGTCAAGTCCCTCGACTTGAGTGAAACCTTCGGCCACTAACCGGGCTTTGTTTCTTGTGACAACTCCATGCTCATCTTGCTTGTTGCGGAAGATTCACTTGGTCCCGATGACATTTTGCTTGGGTCTCTCCACAAGTGACCATACATCATTCTTTGTGAAGTTATTGAGCTCTTCTTGCATGGTCACTACCCAATCCGGGTCTCCAAGCGCTTCTTCCACTTTCACTGGTTCCAAAGATCAAACAAAGGAGTAATTTTCACAAAAACTTGCAATGCGAGAACGAGTTGTTACCCCTCTACGGATGTTGTCCACCGGATGATCGCGTTCTACAGTTTGGTGAATTCGAGGATAGTGCACTGTTGGGGCTAGAGCTGAGTTTTGCTCACTTGCGCCCACGGCATCAATCACATCCCCTAGGTATTTATTTTCACCATCATCACCAACTTGTACTTGATCATCTTGGGTTGAGGGTTCTTGTTGTACTTCTAGCTCTTGCTCTTGCTCCCCCTCAACCTCACGGGGTCTTACATCTCCAATGGTCCTGTTGTCTATATCCTCCATTGAAGTTTTAATTCCTGCACCATTCACTTCAACTTGCTCTACATGAGAGCCGTTAGATTCATCAAACGTCACGTCCCTTGAGATTTCAATAATTCTGATGGATTTGTTGAAAACTCGGTAGACACGTGCGTTTGCCTCATATCCTAATAAGAATCCTTCATCTACTTTGGATGCAAAGTTAGAAGATCTAGGTCTTTGGCTAAGAATGTAACATTTACAACCAAAGACACGAAAGTAGGATACATCTGGTGTCTTGTACTCATCAAGCATTGTCCGGGCCATCTCAATGAGTGTCCGGTTCTTCCTCTCCACAATCCCATTTTGAGGGGGATCATATGGAGTGGAGAACTCGTGCTTGATTCCGTCTTTTTCAAGGAACTCTTCAACTTGGGTATTCCTGAATTCTCCACCGTTGTCACTCTGAACCATTTTAATCTTCACTTCGAATTCATTTTGCACCCTCTTTGCAAATTTCTTGAAGATTTATGATGTTTTGCTTTTGTCATAGAGAAAGAAAATCTAAGTGAAGTGAGAAAAATCATCAACTATGACGAGAACATGTTTGTTATCTCCCAAGCTTAGATAAGCTATCGGTCCAAAGAGGTCCATGTGTAATAACTCCAATGGTCTTGTATTTGTCATGATGTTCTTTGCGTGATGGTATGTTCCGACTTGCTTCCTCGCTTGACAAGTGCTACAAACACAGTCTTTCTCAAAGGATACATAAGATATGCTAAGAGAATGTGCTCCCCTCTAGAAGATTTGATAAATTTCTCATCCTAGAGTGGCCAAGGCGATGATGCCAAAGCCATCCACGAGTCGACTTGGCGATTAAGCAAGATTCAGAATTAACTCTATCATTGTCGAAGTCGACAAGATAAAGATCCCCTTTTAATCTCCCCTTAAACACCTCCGATTTGTCATCTCTCCTAAAGACGTTAACATCTATATCGGTGAAGAGGCAATTAAATCCAAGCTTACACAATTGAGAAACCGAAAGAAGATTGTAGCTAAGTGACTCGACAAGAAGGACATTTGAAAGAGAATTGTCTTTGGAGATTGCAATTTTACCTAGGCCCATTACCTTCCCTTTGTTGTCATCTCAAAGATCATGTCGTCGCAATCTCCTCCATTCCCATTGAGTGACGTAAATATACTCCTTTCTCCAGTCATATGGTTTGTGCATCCGCTATCGATCACCCAACTTGTGCCACCGGGGGAGTATGCCTACAAGAAACAGGTCAAGCATGCAATTTAGGTACCAAACTTGTTTAAGTTTGGGTCCCTTAAACAATAGTGATCAATTCCTTTAGGATCCATATGCTTGGCCTTCGCTTCTCTTGATTTGATCCAATGAACAAGGCAATCACACGTCCACGGTTGTTCTTCATGATCTCATGAGAGCCCTAGATAAGCCTGATTTGAGCTAGATCCTCATGAATTGGGGAGAGCTTAGAATCAGTCTTTTTGCCCTACTGGGGTCGGACTGTCTGGTCCCTAGGATCGAACTATCCGGCTGGTCCTCTTCGTCAGGGATGCTACTCAGGTCGGACCGTCTGGTTTCTTGGACTGGACCGTCCAACCGGACATTTCTGCCAGACCGAGAAGTCTTGTTGGACTGGCCGACCTAGACCGGACTGTCTGGTCTGCCCTCTCTATAGAACAGAGGAGCCGGACTAGACCGTCCGGCCTGGACAGGACCGTTCGGCCTGCCTTCTCTGTTGAATAGAGGGCTTAGACATGACTGTCTGGACCTATCCGGAGTGTCTGTCCTTAGGGCTGATTTTGCCTCCCTCTTCAGCAATAGACTCCCTTCACTCACAAATGCAACACATGGTTTACCTGTCATGCCCAGAAATTCCTCACACGAATTTCTGAACTTAATTGTGTATTAAAATCATTGTTCAGGACCAGCCATGCTACAAAAAAGACAATGTTGATTACATAAGCATCGTTCTTAGAAACAACTGAAAATAACACTAATTCTAATGAAAATGCAGCGGAAAAGATAGCGTAGACTAGCTCCAGCGAGCACAGCTCCAGTCCACAGGCAACGCTTCGACGGCGAACCAGCTCACTCCTGAGAGTCACCTCCATCGGATTCCACATCTAAATCTGAAGGGGGAAATTAAGCATTGCTGAGTGCAAACCACCGTACTCAACAAGTAGCACGTAAAAGAGGGTAATAAATGATGCATAGGATCAACAAGGACAGGCTAAGATTAGTTGCAGTAAAGCAGCATCTAATAAATAACAGAGATTAAACTGAATAAATGTAATTAAATAAATAAATAAATAAATAAATAACAGTTGTAAAATACCACATCACTGTCCAGCGTTACATCACGCTGCGACAGGCCGAACCACTACTCAACGCTACACCACGTTGTAGTAGTCCCAAGTGAAACCCAGTTTACTCAAGTCATTAAGGTTCAACTAATCACAGAGAAGCTGGCAGTCCGCCCTTCACCGTGGGCACGATTATTCGAATAGATTATACTCTGATCAGAGGATGTACTACTGTACCCACAAGACATAGTCCCACTACACTTGAACGTGCGCCGACATATCACCATAGCATACCGGAAAGGAAACTACGATAGGACCCGTCGCATAACCCTCCCAATTCAATCGCACCACACTTCAGGTTTCGCCCCCTCCTATACACCAAGTCGGGCAGCCCCCTCTTGTGCCTAGGTGAATCCAGAAGCAGCATAGGCCATCGTTACACCATGACTCCCATCCATACTCCATCACACTCACCCTTGCCTGGGTACATCGAATAGTTCGTAATTACACTCCAAATCCCACCGTTGCCCATTCTGGCTTGTGGTTAGCACGGAAATAACTTACAGGGTTTCCTGCGAACCGGTCCTTAACTGCCATGGGTGCGACTCTCAAAACCATGCACCCACGGCCCACAATTATTAATATTTTAGTTGGCATTAACCCAAACCGGGTAATGAGTCTTAATTAGCAGCTATTCAATGCTAGTAATGATTAAAATGTGATCTCATGAGCTACTTGTTCTAAGCACGACTAAGCATAACCTAGGCCTAACTCTATTCAAGTTACCCCTGGTCTAGCATGTGTAAAGTTGGATGAAAAACAACATAATAATAGGTCACCCATAAAATAAATACAATAAATACTTTAATAAAACAATGCATATTTGAATAAATAAAGCAGAGAATTTGCAATAATAGGTTCAATATGATTAAAGATGAGAGTCACTTGCCTTGTTCTGGCCCTTGGGATACTTCGGCGACGATCTCGAAATAAATTGGTGCTTCGACGGGGTCCGAATCTAAACAACAGAGCCAGCTGCCTTCCTCTGGCCCTTGGGATTCTTGATAATTTTATGAATTTAATGAAATTGGAATGGACTTAAACGGAGGCCGGATGGAATAGTTATGAATTTTAGAAGTTTTCTAGGTTTTTTATACTAAACAGAAAGTCCTAAATAGATTTATTGCGCAATTGTTAATGTCAAAAATGCGATCTGACGTGTCACACACGAAGGCCTGGGATTCAATCTTAGATAGCTCCAGTACAGGACCTAAATTCATAGAATGATGCGCGGACGTGCCAGTCAGTTTGATCCTGCAACTGACAAGATGAAAAATAAAACAAGTCGATCGGCTATCGAGCCGATAGGTGACCAATTGTCTAGCCGATCGGATATTGGTGTTGCAATGGTTAGCCGATAGGATGCATGATCGGCTGTAAAGAGCTTGGATCAGCCAGAGACTCAACAGAAATATAGTTAAACAAAATATTAGACCAACGTAATCCGCCAAGTTACTTATCAATCTCAGTCGATCGAACGAGCCCCTATAACCAGATCGAACCAGACGTACATAGATTGGACTTAACCAAGACAGTATATAGTCGAGCATGATATGATTATAGGAAACATGAAGATCGATAAAGGCTAATAAATAAACCGACGAATTACTTAGAATAAACAATGAATCATGTGTTACGATCGGCTAAGCCAACTTGCATGTAATTCTCATAAGCCGATGCAACATAAATAACTGCCAATCTAATCTAAATCAAGCTGATTGCTATAGAAATAATGCAGTAAAACAATCGACTACTCTATTGATGTAAATACGATAAGTATGTAGATCAAAAATCATCGGATATAGACTGCGGACAAGCAACCAAGATCTATAAAATACCTAGCCCAGATTGCTAAGAATAATCATAGAAGATCGGACCCAACCGAGACAGTTCAAGATTAAATCTAGCAATATCAGGATAGATACTAAACATATCTAGATTGATATGAAGCCAATGAGCCGATGACCTGTAATTTATCGGTTGGTACTCCGATAAAACAATGAACAAAATACATCAATCTGATATAAACCATCTGACAAACGCAATCTACTGGATCAGACCTAACCGAGACAGTACTAGATTGAATATGTCAAACATCGAATATCAAACCAACATAGCTCGCCCAAAGTGGTCGACCAGATTAACTCAAAACACGAAAGTGTTCTAAGTTGAAACTGATATGATAACTAGCAATCGTGCAACTAGATTAGAAGACCAAACTGAACCGAGATAGTTCTAGTCTAGCCAAACGATTACCATGACTCGGCGGAACGATGGACTTACCCTTCTGCCGGAGATCAAAGCGATGCCGCCCCGTATCAGGTCCCATGTTCCGCCGGAGTTGAAACCTCGGTTAGGAGGGTGGCGATGCGATGAAAGATGTTGATCTAATTAATGTGTAGATAAAAAACAATGACCCCGGACATACATATTTATACTCTCGGGTTGAAGCTAGGCCATGTTGGACACGACATACAACTCCTAATAGATAAAAAGAAATAACAAACTCCTATGCGGACTCTATCTCTAACACACAAGTCCCAATCGGACTCTAACAACCTTAGAGATAAAGGAAAAATCTAAACTAACTCTATTTAACAAATAAAATTAAATTACACGTACTCTGGTTATTCCCAAATCTATCTATAACATTCTAGGCCTAATCAGACTCTATTTCTTATCCGATTCGGACTCCATCGGCTGAATCCGAGTCGTATTCTGTCTGGTCTTCTATCCGATTGCCTTGTTTCCTGTCCGATTCGGTCTTTAATCATAGTTTAATTTATACCGGCAATTATCCAAATTCTGGTGTTAACAGCAAGAAAGTAGGCTAATGACGTCAGCGAGGAGAGAGAGAGGGCTGACGGGTGGGGGCCACCTGTCGGTGGGAGAAAGGGAGGACGAGGGGCTGACAGGTGGGCTCGAGAGGGGGAGAGAGAGGAGAGAGGGGACCAGCCGGCTGACGGGTAGGCCCTAGCTGGCAGTGGCACAAAAAAGAGGGGGGGGAACGGTGGCTACGGCCGGCAAAGGGGAAAGGCGGCGCCGCCGGCGACCGACGACAAGCGGCGGGCGACACGGACCGGCGGGGGACAACGACGACACCACGGAGGGTGGCGACCGGAGCGGCGGCGGTGGCGGTGCTAGCGAACAGCAAGGGGAAGGCGGCGCGAGGGCGCTGCGGGCGACGACCGACGGCGAAGGGCGGCGGCCGGGCGATGCGCGACGCGCGGAGAACAGAGGACGGGGAGGTGGTGTGGAAGACGACCGGGCGACAACGCACGATGGACGGCGACCGGCATGATGGGCGGCACGCGGTCGAGGCCATTGCGGGCGGTGCATGACATCAGGGATGACGACGACGGTCGGCGACGGCGGGGCGGTCGCATGGGGAGGAAGGAGTGGCACGCCGATGATGTGGCGATGGCGGAGGCGGGTGGCAGCGACGGCCGGGAGCCCATGGCGCCTGGTGACGGCGGGGAGGAGAAGACCCAGCGATGGCGGCAGCGGGAAAGGGAGAGGGAGGAGAGGGGCGCTCACCGGCGACGGCAAAGGTGTGGACGCGTCGGCGTGACAGCGGGACGTGAGATGACGGCCAGCAGCGACCGAAGGTGGCAGCGATGGCGGAGATCGATCGGCGGCGGCGAGGGTGGTCGAGCATGGCGGCGGCTCAGATGATGGGAAAAGAGGCGGCAGCAGCGCACGGGGGTGCGGCAGTTAAGGGGGTGGAAGGAAAAGGGAGAGGAAAAGAAAAAAAAAGAAAAGCCTCACTTTTTGCCGGGTTTTGAATTACTTTTTGGAGTGAAATTTTATATTCTACAATTTGAGTTTAAATCCAGTTAACGATTTGCGACCCTCGATTTAATTAAAATTAAGTCCTATAGAGGGGCTTTACCTAAGTTATTTAAGCCAATTATTATTTACCAATTTCTTTTACGATTTAAGGCTTAGGATTAAACTCCAGGTGTGACACGTTCAAACTTTACCAAGGTCTCCAACCTCAAATTCTCCTTCTTCAACTCCGTGAGAGCTGCATTGTTAGTCTCAACAACACTTAAGTCAATAGTCTCGCATTTATCACATTCATGGATAGTATTGACTATTGTGTTGTCCTTAGAGTTGGAGAGGTTGCGCTTAAGATTGTCAACTTCATTCTCAAGACCATTGTCCCTCAAATTCATGGACACAATAGTTTCCTCAAGAATTCCATTGACATCCTTAATATTGGCTATGGTTTGATTGGCTAACATGAGTTCCTTAGCCAAATCATCCATTTTCTCATCCTTTCGGGCAAGGACCTTTTCAAAAAAGTCACTTTTCATTCTCTCTTGAATTGTCACGCCGTGAGTTTTACCCTAGCTAAAACTCAATAAAATAATTCATTAAAAATAATTTATTAATTAAAGTTCAAGAGAAAACCTGGTGTAATTTAATTTAATTAAATGGAAGCTTTTCGGAATATTCTAAAATGTCCCGAAAGCGTTTTAAATTATTAACCGGATTTAAATATAAATTTCAGAGGATAAAATTTTGCTCTAATAAACAAAATAAAATTTGGCAAAATTAGAGGCAATTTCTTTTTTTTCCTCCTTCCTTTTTCTTTTCTCTTTTTCCCTTTTCTTTTTCTCTTTTCCTTTTTTCCCCTCCGTGACCGAGCTCCTCTGCCTCTCCCTTGTGTGCACGGTCTCCACCCCCTCCCCTTTGTGTCGGACTCCACCTTTCCACCACCCCCCCACCCCCCTTCCGTGCACGCGCACAAGTCCCCTCTGCCAGCCCGTGAGCAGCCACCAACTCCCTCTCGCATGTTAAACTAATTCCAATTAATTAGGACTCAATTTCTTATACCTTTAAAGCTTTATCTATTCCCTTTTTGTATGGGATGGATAACTAGATTTATCTCTAGCTCTCCCCTATAAATACCCCCTAGAGCCTCACCTCTTTTCCCCGTCTCCCTCTCCCGTGCACCTCCTGCCGCCTCCTGTCCAGCAGCGAGCAGCAGTGCAGCCGTCCGCCGGTTTCCTTCTCCCGAATCTCAGGTTCGCATCTATTTTATTCTTGAGAATCAATCTAAATTCATCTACCGTTTAATTCTTTAGGTTTTCAAGTCGAATAGCGAGGAACAACAGCAATCTATCGCTGATCTCTCCACCAAACCTCAGGTTCGCGTACCGTTCGCTCATGCGAACCAATCTATCTTTGATCTACCATTTAATTGTGTAGATTTTCTAATCTAATTAGCTAGCGTGAGATTGATCTACAGTGCGGAGTTTAATTTCGTACGTGTAGATTTGTTTCACGTTAAAGTCATTTAGTTTCTAGTTTAGCGAGTCGTTAAATCTCAATTTAACGGGTCGTTAATTCCTATCGTGTTCCGCTAACAGTTCACAGTTTCGCGCTTCGGATCTGACTCATTGTGCGAATCTCTAATTCGTTCATGTTTTAGTTCTGTTTTGCAAGTACACGTTCTGTTCGCGCTTTTCCCGAGCCGCGGCCCAACCTACGCTCGAAGTCCCCATCACCTCACTCGGCCCACTCCTCCCGGCCCAACAGCTCGGGCCCACTCCCTCTGCTCAGCCTGTCTCCCCCGCTCCCTCCTTTCCTCCCTCTCTTTTCTCTGGGCCAACCCAACTCTTCTCCCGGCCCAGCTCGCTACCACCTCCCCCTTCTCTCTCCCTCCCGCACCGCACCAGGCCGAGCCAAGCCGGCCCAATTCCCCGCGCTCGCAGTGCAGGCCACCTCCTTCCTCCTCAGGACACCGATAGGTGGGCCCCACCAGCCGGACACGTTTCCCTGCTCTGGCCGCACCCACTCACGTCACTCGCCGCTGCGCCGAGCTGCTTTGTGCCCTCACCGCGCCGGTTACGCCTCGCCCGTGCCGTGTCGTGTTGTCGGCCGGCGCCGTGTCCGCTTGCCGCCTCTGCCACACCGCGCCTTGGCACCGAGCTGCGCCGAGCCGCCTCGCCGTCTGTGCCACGTGTGCCTCGCCGCCGCAGCTCATGTGCGCCACACCGCACTGGCGTCGCCGCGCGTTTGCCGCGTCACGAAGTCGTCGAGCCGTTGTCACACCCGGAGTTTGTCCCAAGCCTTAAATCGTAAAAGAAATCCGTAAATAACAATCGGCTTAATTAACTCAGGAAGAATCCCTCTAAAAGGACCTAATTTAATTAAATCAAGGCTCGCAAATCGACTAACTGGATTTAAATTCAAATTACACAAGTATAAAATTTGGCCAAACAAATTAATTTAAAACTCGGCAAAAGTGGGGTTTTCCTTTTTCCCTCCTTTTTCCATTCTTTTTCCCTTCCTTCTCAAATTGGGCCAAAGTCCAATTTTCCTCCCTTCCTTTTCTTTTTCTTTTTCCTCTCCTCCTTCCCGGGCCGGCCCAGCCGAGCCGGCCCACCTCTCCCCTCGGCCGGCCCAGCCGACCGGCCTCCGGCCTCCTCCCCGCGCACGCCTCCGCCTGGGCCGCTGCTTCGGCCCAGCTCGCCCGCGCTGCGCCGCGTAGTCCGCGCCGCCTCCCTCCCCCGTGCCACTGACAGGTGGGGCCCACCTGTCAGCGACCGAGCCCAGCCAGCTCGCGCGCCCGTGCCGCGCCGCGCAAAGTCCGAGTCCGCGCCACCGCCGCAACCGCCGCTGCCGAGTCCTCGCCGCGCCTGACTCGGTCTCCAACCTCTGCCCCGCCCTAGCCGGCGCCGCCACCCTATAAATTTCCCCTGCCGCCGCGCCGTCGCCCACTTTCCGTCTCAGCCCAAGTCGCCGTCGCGCCGTCGCTGTTCGCCGCCACCGTTCAATCTCGCTACCGGACGCCTTCGCCGTCATCCAGCCACGTCACCACCTCCGCGCCGCCGTCGCTGACTGGTTGCCGCCCCCGTCGTCGCCGGTGAGCATCCCCAGCGCCGCGCATTCCTTCGCCCCCCGGTCGCCGTCGCGTCTGACCTCCTCACCTTCGCCAACCGATCTCCGCCGATCTTCCGCTCCTACCCGCGTCGCCACCTCAGCCTCGATCTCGTCGACTCGTCCGCACGGTCGCCGCCGACGTTGAGAGTCTCCTTCCTCCTCCTCTCTCTCTCTTCCTTCCCGGCCGACCGCCGCCGAGCCGCACGCTGTCGCCGGACGGGTGCGGAGCCTGTCGTCGCCGCCGCCCGCTGCTGTCGTCGTCGCCTTCGCGACGCCGTCGTCAAGCCGCCGCCACCCGCGCCTGTGCGTGCCCGCGCTCGTCGCTCGCTCATCGTCGCCGCGCCAACCATCGCCGCTGCTTTGTCCGGTTGTGCCGCGTGCGCCACCGCCTTGGTCGCGCGCCACGCACCGTCACCGGACGTCGGTCGTCACCGTCGCGCCGTCGCCGTCGCGCCGTCGTCGCCGTCGCCATGCGCCGCCGCTGTCGCCGCTGCCGGCAGCCACCGCCCGCCCGAGCTGCTTTCCCCGCTGCCCTCTCTGTTCCCCTCTCGCTAACCGACAGGACCCACCTGTCAGTCACCCCGCGCCTCTCCTCCCTCTCTCCTCCCGTGGGACCCACTTGTCAGCCTCTCCTCTCCCCTCTCTCCCATTGACAAGTGGCCCGCACCCGTCAGCGCCTCCTCTCTCCTCGCTGACGTCAGCAGCCCCATTAATTGCGCAATAATTGATTTAGGACTTTTCTGTTTAGCTAAAAAACCCAGAAAACTTCTAAAATTAGTAAGTAATTCATCTAGTCTCTGTTTAGGTCCATTTAAATTTCATTAAATTCATAAAATTGTCAAGAATCCATTAAAAATAGTTTCTTTTGTTGTTTCAGTAGAGTTTGTGCCTGTTTTATTTATTTTTGTGCTTTGTCGCTTAGATTCGGACACCGCCGAAGAGCCGGTTTACTTCGAGATCGTCGCTGAAGTTCAGGAGCCAGAGCAAGGCAAGTGACACTCATCTTTGATCATGTTGAACCCATTATTGCAAATTCCCCGCTTTGTTTATTCAAACATGCGTTGTTTTAATTAAAGTATTTACTGTATGTTATTTTTCGAGTAAACCTTATTATTATGCCGTTGTTTATCCAACTTTATCCATGCTGGACCAAGGGTAACATGATTAGAGTTAGGCCTAGGTTAATGCTTAGCCGTGCTTAGAACAAGTAGCTCATGGGATCACATTTAAACATGGTTAGTTTCCAATAGCTGAGATATTGATTCATTACCCGGTTCGGGTTGATGTCAACTAAAATATTGATAATGGTGGGCTGTGGGTGCATGGTTTTGAGAGATGCACCCATGGTAATTAAGGACCGGTTCACGGGAAACCCTAGAAGTAATTAAGTGCTAACCACATGCCGAAATGGGTAAGGTGGGATTTGAAGCATGACTTTGAACTATTTGACGTACCGAGGCAAGGGTAGGCGTGATGGAGTATGGACGGGCAATCGTGGTGTAACGAAAGCCTCTGCTGCTTCCGGATCTACCAAGGCACAAGAGGGGACTGCCCGACTTGGTGTAAAGGAGGGGGTGAAACCTGAAGTGTGGTGCGATTAAATAGGGAGGGTTATGTGACGGGTCCTATCACGGTCTCCTTTCCGGTATACCATGGTGGTATGTCGGCGCATGTTCAAGTGTAGTGGAGTCTTGTCTTGTGGGTACAGTAGTACACCTCTGATCAGAGTATAATCTATTCGAATAGCCGTGCCCACGGTTACGGGCGAGCTCGCAGCTTCACTGTGATTAGTGAACCTTTAATAACTTGAGTAAATTGGTTTTTCACTCGGGACTACTGTAACGTGGTGTAACGTTGAGTAGTGGTTGGGCCTGTTGCAACGTGGTGTAACGATGGACAGTGTTGTGGTATTTTACAACTGTTATTTACTTATCCTTTATTGTACTCAATTACCTGTATTCTTTTTAATCTCTATTATTTTTTAACTGTTGCTTTATTGCAACTAACCCTAGCCTGCCCTTGTTAATCCCTATGCGTCATTTATTCCCCCTTGTCCGTGTTACTTGTTGAGTACGGTGGTTTGTACTCAGCCTTGCTTAACTTTCCCGACCAGAGCTGGAAGTCGAGTCCGATGGAGGTGTCTCTCAGGAGTGAGCTGATCTGCCGTCAAAGCTTTCTCTGTGGACTGGAGCCGTACCCGCTGGAGCTAGTCTACCTTTTCTTTCCGCTGCATTTCCGCTAGAATAAGTGTAATTTTCAGTTATTTCTAAGAACGATGGTTATGTAATCAACATTGTCTTTTTGTGTACCCTGGCTGGTCCTGGACAGAGATTTAATACACATTTAAGTTCAGAAATTCGTGTGAGAAATTTCTGGGCGTGACAGCCGTGCCACGCGTGCACCGCCGCCTACTTGTCGTCCTCCACCTGCCGCGCTTGCACCGCCGCCGCGCACCTCCTTGCCGAGGCACGCCGCATGTGCGCCGCCGCCGAGCCGCTCGCCACGCCCGGCCGCACCTCGCCCGCGCTAGCGCCACCGCGCCCTCGCCTCGCTGTCGCGGTATTCCGCTGCCGCACCAGCCGCCCTTGCCTCACCGCGTTGTGCCGCGTCGCCTCGCCTCACCGTGCTGTGCCGCGCCGCCTCGCCTCATCGTGCCGCCAAACCATCGTGCGCATCGGCCGCCGCTCTTCCCGCGCCTCTAACCGACGTGCGCAACCGCCGGCAGCATCCGCGCCGCCTTCCTAACAACCTCCCCACCCTAGCCGGCGCTAGCTCCCCCTATAAAGCCCCATCGCCGCTCGCCGCCGCACTCGTTCCCGAGCCGCCGCCGCGCTAGTTGCCTATCGTCGCGTAGACGCTGCCGCTCCTCCTCGGCCACGCGCCGTCTTCGTCGGTCGCCGGTGAGAACCCGCTTCGTCGGTCTCCAGTCGTCATCGCCGCTCCTCCGCTCGCCACCATCGCCTCGCCGCCACCGATGAGGTCCTGCCGCCACCGTTGCACGCCCGCGACCGTCGCGCCGGTCGCCGGCCATCGCGTCCCGCGCGCTGCCATCAAGGCCACCGCCTCCCCTCTCCTCTGCTGTCGCCACTTAGCCGCTCCGCTCGCCTCCGTCGCCGCCGATCACCAGCCGTCGTCGAGCGTCTCCGGTGGCCGTCGGACCCCGCCGCCGTCATTGGTTGCCGACCGCCGCTGCCCGGCCGCCCTCTCCCTCCACCGCTCCAGCCGAAGCCGAGCGTCGTCCCCTCTCCCTCTCTGTTTTCTCTCTCTGCCAGCCGGGGCCCACCCGTCAGCCGGCTGGTCCCCTCTCTCCTCTCTCTCCCCCAAATAGGACCCAGCCGTCAGCCTCCTCTCTCTCATGTGTTGACATCATCGTCTCCAATTAATTGCGCAATAAATGCATTAAGGTTTTCTGTTTAGTTTAAAAACACAGTTAATCTTCTAAAATTCATAACTAATCCATCTAGTCTCTGTTTAGGTCCATTCAAGTTTCATTAAATCCAGAAAAATGCCAAGAATACATTAAAAATAGTTTCTTTCTCTGTTTTAGTAGTTTTATAGTTTGTTTTTGCTTGTTTTTGCCTTGTTTGTCGTAGGTTTTGACCCTATCGCAGCGCCGTTCGTTCTCGAAGTCGTCGCCGAAGTTTCTCGTGGGCCTAAG
This sequence comes from Oryza brachyantha, assembly GCF_000231095.2. Classification (NCBI taxonomy): domain Eukaryota; kingdom Viridiplantae; phylum Streptophyta; class Magnoliopsida; order Poales; family Poaceae; genus Oryza; species Oryza brachyantha. Next base: position 6,244,307 of record NC_023174.2, read on the forward strand.
CAAGGCAAGTGGCACCCTTCTTTGATCATGTTGAACCTATGTTTATAAAATTCCCCTGTTTACATTCAAACATGCATTGTTTTATGAAAATCTATTTATTGTATTTATCTATTCGGCATTTACCTTTATATCCGTTGATTCCCACTCATTATTATTGTCATCCCAAGATTAATTTGACTAGACTTAGGGTTAGGAAATGCTTAGCCATGCTTAGTTCAACTAGCTCACCTGTTATCATTTAATTACTATTAGACTTAATAGACCTTTAATGGTTGTGATCATGGTTAATTTCCAAATGTGGATTAATGCCAACTAAAATATTGCTTTTGGTGGGCTGTGGGTGCATGGCTTTGAGAGTCGTGCCCATGGCACAAGAGGGGGCTACCCGACTTGGTGTAAAAGAGGGGGCGAAACCTGAAGTGTGGTGCGATTGTCTAGGGAGGGTTAGGTGAAAGGTCTTATCATGGTTTCCATACTGAGGTATCGTGGTGATACGTTGGGGCATGGTAACATGCTTGGAAGCCATGTCTTGTGGGTAAAGTTGTACACCTCTGTAGAGTAAAACTATTCGAATAGCCGTGCCCACGGTTATTGGGCGAACTAACAGATTCACTGGGATTGGTTGAACCTTTAATAACTTGATTAATCTTGGAACTGGTTTGACCCTGTGCAACGTGGTGTAACGTTGGCAGTGGTTCGGGTCTGTCGCAACGTGGTTTAACGTTGGGCAGAGGGTTGACCCTGTTGCAGTGTGATGTAACGCTGGACAGTGGTTTGGGCCTGTTGCAACGTGGTGTAACGTTGAACAGTGGATGATTATTTTAACTGTTTACTTTACTCGTTTCAGTCTATTTTATTTATTGTTTTGCTAAATTACTGCTGCTTTGTGCAAAGTTAACCTTAGCCTATTCCTTGATACCCAATTGCGTTCATTATTCTTCCCCTCTTGGGTGTTACTTGTTGAGTACGGTGGTTTGTACTCAGCCTTGCTTAATTTTTCCCCACCAGAGAGTGCTAGAGCCTGTGTCAGAAGAAGGTTGTTCCCAAGGTTGAAGTGAGGTTTAGTCCGCCGTCGAGAATGCCTGTGGTGTGGAGCCGTCATCACCAGCTGAAGCTGAAGATTAGTTGAGTTTTAGTTTGTTTTCCTTTTCCGCTGTATTTCGATAGATAATTGTTTTTATTTGTTTTTAAGTCGTGGAACTGTGTATTAATTTGTCATAGTGTGTACTCGGGCTGATTCCTAGACCGAGATTTAATACATGCTATTGTTCAAAAATTGGTGTAAATTTCTAGGCGTGACATGAATGAGGAGATCCTCTTGCCTCTCAAGCGAACTTTCCTTCTTTTCTACCACTTTCATCAGTTTGGCAATATGAATAAGAGCGGGTTTTCTAAAATTCCTAAGCATAGAATCATCTTCGTCATGGTCTACATCATCATCATCACTAGAATCAACACTATGCTTAGGGGCAAGATATACCTTGCGCTCTTGCGCTATGAGGCACAACGGTGTATGGTCGTTATCGTCGTCGCTCAAGTTGGGGAAGAGTTCCTTCGTGCTTGATGAAGAGATAGTCATGGTGGTGACACCTCTGCTCTTGGAGTCACTTTACTTGGGCTCCTCTTCCTTGTCGCTCTCATTGTAGCTTGAGAACCACTCTTCACCAATGTGAACTCTCCCAGGCCTTTTCTTGAAGTACTTGGTCTTGCCCTTGCTCTCCTTGTTCTTGACAAGCTTGGGGCAATTCGCTATGAAAATGCTCAAACTCCTTGTATTCATAGCAAGCTTTCTTGGATTGCCGCTTCGAGCGATCTTTATCTTTTCTTCCATAGCTCTTCTTGTGGAGGAATCTCTTAAACTTGTGGACCAAGAGAGCGAGTTCTTCATCTTCGCTCTCCGAGTCACTTGTGCTCTCCTCTTGAACCTTGGAGCTACCCCTCACTGCCTTGAAGGTCACTTTCTTGTTCTTGGCTTGAGTGGCATTGGTAGCGTACTTCTTGACTTCCTTGGCTTCTTCCTCCAAGACCTCATGTGATATAATTCTTGAGAGCACATCACTTGGAGTCATCCTCTTGAAACCGCTTGACTCACGGATCAAGGTCACCAAGTAGGGTTCCTTGGTGAGATAGCCAAGAGCAAACGCTTCACCACCACATGATCCATCATATCTTCACTTTCAAGCCCACGGATCTTGTTCACAATGACCATCATCCGGTCATACATCTCTTGAGGTGTTTCGTCATCTTCCATAGTGAACCTTCAAAACTTACCTTCAAGAAGTTCGATCTTTGATTCTCGAACCGCTCTTGATCCTTCATGGGCCATTCGGAGAGTGTCCAAAATCTCCTTGGCTTTATCAAGCTGATCATCCTTGTTGAATTCCTCCGGGCTCAAGGAGTTGAGGATCACACTTGGCTCTTGAGCATTGCGGCAGATGAGGAGCTCTTGTGTCGGGTGAGATCTTCTTCATCATCCGGCATATCTTTCACATCTGTGCACACAACTTTCCAAACACTTGGATGCAAAGAGATTAGATGAAGTCTCATTTTGTGCTTCCATGCCCCATAGTGAGTGCCATCAAAGTGAGGAGCACGACCGGAAGAGAAACATATGTTAGAAGAAGAAGTATTGAGTTTAGAGTAGTCAAACTCAAAAGCAACTCCCTTTTTGGTAGAGCCATCTCCACCATCTCCATCTTCACAATTGTTGTTGGAAACGTTGTTAGACTTGCCTCCCATCTTGGATTACTTTAAGCGATTAAGCCTTTTTAGAAGAACAGGCTCCGATGCCAATTGAAGACCGAAGGAGACAGCCTAGGGGAGGGGGGTGAATAGGTGTCCTGAAAAATCTTCGAAACAGCAGCGGTCAGTAGGGGCCGGACCGTCTAGACGTAAGGCCGGACCGTCCGTCCGGTTGTGCCGAGAGCTCAGGCCGGATTGTCCAAGTTAGAACACTGGACCATCTGGTTAGTGGAAACAATAGACTTGAAGGTCTCCTTTTCCAGTGAAGTTCCTGGGAACGTGAAGTGATTGTGTGCAGAATATAAATGTAGAAAGATCGTAGGAACAGTGTGAACACTAAAATACAAGAATGAAGACCCGAGAGATTTATCCCAAAGTTCGGATCTTTCGATCCTACTCTCTATTGAGGTGTTCCTGTGAGCGGGATCTCTCTCGATTCTTTTCCTCTCTTGGCTTTCTCCCACAAGGCCAACATGGGTCTCCGGATTCACACCTAAGGACTACCAACCCCTTCGATCGACCACAAAGGTCAAGATCAAGGCGGCTTGCCTAGCCCTAGGTTGCAATCCGCTCTACCCTGCAGCCCTCTATGAGAAAGCACAAGAATCCACTAACAAGCTTACCTATTTCCTTGCGGAGGTTAGGCAACAACCTTTACAAACTTGCTCCCAGGCAATCCACACGAATCGGAGGCTCACGGGCGACGCCTATCCGTCTAGGAGACCGATCTCCAAGAGTAATAGGCCAGCTTGACTTTGCATGCATCCATCAACGCCCAAGAACGAACACTCAAACACTCACTAGCCTAAACACTCTCCCTATGATGTGATCCAGTGATTAATCTCTCTAGAAAGTGTTTTAGGTTAGTGGGGAGGCTTAAGAGGTGCTGAACTTGCCCTAGCAACCAAAGAATTCGAACAGAAAGCCTCACCAACGACTAGATCCAAAGGAGGCCTTAAATAGGTTAGCAGACGTCACTTAGCCATTGGAAAAGTTACCTAACCGGATTGTCCGGTCGACACTTAGCTCACTCACTCAGAGCAGGGGTTGGACCAAAGTCCGGATCATCCTACCACCGGACCGTCCGGCCAGGGGGCCGGACTGTCCAGTCCCTACTGATTAGGAAAGACAGTGACAAAGCCTCTGCTCAACTCAGACTTAACCCAAAACACTCTTGGATGTATGCTAAGCTTTTGGTGACCCCTCTTAATAGTACGGAGTTCCTACGACTCAAAACAAAAAAAAAGTCCATCTTTGAACGCCTTCAACTCTGTAGAATCGTCGCTTCGGGTCACACAGGCATCAAAGTAAATCGTGTATTCCTTCAATTGAAATTGATCCCTTATCTTCTCTGCAATCACGACTCATTATCGCACACATGCTTGGCTAGCATTGTCATTAATCATCCAAAACTCCATTTAGGGGCTAGATGCACTTTCATCTATATCCATCCATGAGTGAACACGTTTCCAAAAATTGAGTCCAAAGCTGAAATTTTCAGAGAGCCTGGACCGGACAATCCATCCACTGCCTCAAAGAGAAACCCTAAGTGTTGGACCGTACGGTCCAACACTTAGGGTCAACTTTTCATAGTCTCTCTCATTGTACTCTTTATTCTCTACATCTCACAACATTGCGTCTAGTGTGTTCCGATCCACATAGAACATTTCACCCCTCAATAGTGATTGCACAAACATATCTTCAATTCCTTCTTCTTGTTATTGCTCGTCTTCATTTATTTCTACGGCATCGCTACTCGATTGAACTTCCTCACCATGGCAGATCCAACGGTCGTAACCGGCATAAGGCCTCTTCTAACTAAGTGACTCTATATCTGCACTCGACTTTTCCAGGACTTCTCATTCTTACAGTTTATGTATGGGCAGCACATGAATTGAGCATTTCTCGTAGGCTTGTCATCTTCTTCTGCTTTTAGAAATTGCCCAAGTCCACTTCTATATTCATTGCTCAAACGATTCGTGTTGTACATCCAACTTCGATCCATCTATGATCAATTGAGAACATTATCATAGTTAGCGGTCATTTCTAAATTACCAATGTTAATTAATCCATGTATATATATGTATGTGTCTCTAGATTCCCTAATATACCTCAACATGAATCTTATAGAATGTATGATATTGTCTTTACAAAAAATTACATTGATAACACTTAATTGATCATAGAAGATGTAATAAATCAAGGTTGAACAATATGCTTTCGTGGAAACTCCCATAATACTTGCAAAACTATATAATAATGTTGCCTTCTATTTATGAATTATGGAATAAACGTGTAGCCAATAATACCTTCTTCTATTCAATTTGACTTTCCAATTTATTTTGGCAAAAATCCGCCCCCTCATTCTCCCACCCAAAATCTGAACAGTCAAATGGGTTGGGATAGCCAAAACTTTGGTTCAAGCGGGTATATATAAAGTCATAATATGGGCCACGGTTCTTACAAAATAAACCGTTTCAAATATTTCTACAAATCTCTCACGGCTCACAATACATGAGCCACAGTTCTATACTACACAACCCTTATGGTTAAGGAGTGATATCGGTTACTGATGGTAATTCGAGAACCGTTACATATATTGACGTATCGGTAACATCTCTTGGTTTTGGACCGTTCCCGATATGTTGTCATGGCTGTATTACCTGGCCCATGATAGATATTGCTCTATCCATCACGGGCCAATACGATTGGCCATATCAGATACAGACCTCGTTACGGCTCGTTATAGTGTAATTTAGCTATAATGGTCCAAATTGAGCCATTACGGTTATACCGTTTCCGATAGAGGGATATGTAGTAGTGTGTGCGCTTTGCCTTGCTTAGCTGGTTATCGACTACTTACGTAAGAATATTGACTACGATTTTGGAGAAATTCCTTTTTCTCTTATTATGCTCCAAATAATTGCTATGTAACGAATCTTGGAAGTGCGTATGATCATAATCCTCGTGTGTATGCATATATTGACCATGTTCGGGAAGTGTGTATATGTGACATTACCAATTACTAATGAATATTCTCATTTTGTATTTTTTTTCAAAAATGGTATCTCTGCACTGCTGGTGATTACCGCTATAAACTGGCGGTGATGAGGGTGTGTTGTTTGTGAAGTTGGTGATGAAGATTTCTTGTGATAGCTATTTAATGATATAATGATGATATTAAATACTACAAAGATAAAAAAATTCTTTAGAAATATGAGATGATGAACTTTTTCACAAAAAGATGTAGGTTTAGCTGTTCAGGAAGCATGCGAGCAAAAGATGCAAAAGATGAAAAAAATCGAGAAAAGTGTTTCTTTATCTAAATCAATATATAAGACAACATTAAATATACAATATCCATACTATCAGCAGGAGGTTTTTACAATCACTAGACCTTGTTTTCATATCCCTCGATCATGCCCGTGTCAACATGGGTCGGCCAGTTTTAGTTCAAAGTCCAGGCCTACTCACATGAATGAGAAATTTGCTATTATACCATCTTTAATGTGCGCATTCGCCCATATGACATTTTAGATTCTGCATTCGCTAGAATGACACTCTCACACTGTGAGCTATCTCTAAAATAGATTTATGTCAACACTGATATGAAGTAAAAAAAATTATACCTATTATTGTTAAAATACGGACGAAACTACCCCTCCTACTCTTAGCAGTACGTGCGTGACTCAATTCCATCAACTCCCGGCCGCCTCCACCCAAGCTCGCCACTGCTACTCTCCACCCAAGCCCGGCACTGGCGCCGGCGCCTCCATCCACCGCCTCGTCTACCGAAGCCTGCCGTTGCCTCCAACCCATCTTGTCGATGCCGCCATCGTGGCTCAGCCAGATCTCGCACCGTTGCCTCCACCCCACCGTGTCACCTTCACCATCGCCTCCACCTCGCGCCCACACCGCTGCGGGCTCGACCCCACCGACGCCACTGGTGGGCTCGGCCGCACTGACTCAGCCGGCTGGCCACCAACAAATCTCACCGCCATCGAGGCACCGCCGGCCTCGCTGTCCATGTTGCCGCTGGCTCATCCCGACAGCCTCCTCCTCCGCTGGCGTGAGCTGCTTTGATGTGGAGTAGGGTTCCCGATCTTCTGAAAGGTTCTGATAAACAATCGATTTGGGCGGAGTAGCGACACATGTCGATCCGGCTTCTTGAGCCCCAGAATCGCAGCACCATGTCTCCTCTGGTTACCACCGTGCCAGAACATAGATGGCCTCGCCGAGAAGGCTAATCCCTGTTTGCGAATTAAAGAACACAAACAAGAACAAGAAAGAAAGCAACCAAAATTGCAGATGAATGATTAAACTCAAAAGTTGGGGTCTGACAAACCGATCTAGCGACGAAACTGTTCTTGACAGATTAATCTAAGCAAAACCCAACCCTAACCTAGGCGACGGCTGGTGATATATATAGGCTAGAGTCGTGCAAGGCCCCCCTTGGACGTGTCCCTAATGGACTCAGACACGATACATGGGCCAAAGGCCCAAAGACGGTGAAGCAGCACCGGGATAGATTCTGGATGCCAACTTGTTCGATCGATTCCCGTTGACTCGTAATGAATTTGGACGTGGGACCAGATCCATTGGAAATGTTATCTTCTTAGCTTTCTATCCATATAAAGAAAACCCCAATCCGAGTGCGTATGCGACCTGGGCGTCCGTTTTAGTGCAGCCTGGTCGTGGACTCTGAACCATGATCGAAGTCGAATTGGTTTGGGCCTCCACCTTGACTTGGACGTCCTTCATGGTCCTCTCCTTGATTCCTAATCATAATACAATCATTAGGTAGCAATCTATTCTCCAAATCATTCAAAGAAGAACATAGGAACGAGCTCACCTCTAAATGTAACTGTCACGTGCGAACTCTAGTGATTGGACCTTAAATATCCATCGAAGGTGTATTATGTGCATCGGAAGAAGTGATGTCCTCGTTATCCTCCCCCTCTTGAATTGAAGTCATCCTCGACTCAAACACATCCTCCTCTCCCAAGTAAGGCTTCAAATCTGAAATATTTAAGGTAGGACTAACCCCAAAATCGGGGGGCAACTCAAGTTTATATGCATTATCATTAATCTTCTCAATTATTTTGAAAAGACCATCAGCCCTAGGCATTAACTTTGACTGTCTCAAATGTGGAAAACGCTCCTTTCTCAAGTGCAACCACACCAAATCAGCTACTTCAAGTTTTACTTCTCGTTTTCCTTTACTACCAGCAACTCTATACTTTTCAGTCATCTTTTCAATGTTGTGCTTAGTTGTTTCATGCATTTTCAAAATAAATTCAGCACGGTCTTTAGCAGAACTATGAATTCTCTCACTAGTAGGCAAAGGTAGAATATCAATAGGAGCACAAGGGTTGAAACCATATACTACCTGTTACGGAATTACCTTAGTAGTAGAATGTGTTGCCCGATTGTATGCAAACTCCACATGAGGCAAACATTCTTCCCATATCTTCAAATTCTTCTTCAATACAGCCCGCAACATGGTACCCAAAGTACGGTTCACCACCTGTGTCTGTCCATCAGTTTGTGGATGACAAGTAGTAGAAAACAATAACTTTGTACCTAGCTTGGTCCACAAAGTACGCCAAAAATGACTCAAAAATTTTGCGTCACGATCTAAAACAATAGTAGAAGGCAGCCATGCAAACGTACCATCTCTTTGAAAAAGAGGTCAGCAATATGAACAGCGTCATCACTCTTATGACATGCTATAAAAAGATCCATCTTAGAAAAACGATCCTCTACAACAAAAATACTATCCCTACCCCTCTTAGTCCTAGGCAATCCCAATACGAAATCCATAGAAATATCCGCCCAAGGAATAGAAGGTACAGGAAGTGGCATATACAAACCATGTGGATTCAAACGAGACTTAGCCTTTTGGCATGTAGCACAACGACCAACGAAACGCTCAACATCTCTCCTCATCTTTGGCTAAAAGAAATGAGAAGCCAAAACATCCTCCGTCTTCTTAGCACCAAAGTGCCCCATCAATCCTCCTCCATGCGCCTCATGCAACAACAAAAGACAAAAGGAACCAACTGGAATGCATAGACGGTTAGCTCTAAACACAAAACCATCATTGATCACAAACTTGTTCCGTGTACACCCCTCTTTACAATTCAGCATCACATCGTAAAAATCAGGATCAAGCACATATTGATCTTTAATCGATTCAAGTCCAAAAATCCGACAATCAAGTTGGGACAACATAGTATATCGTCTAGACAAAGCATCAGCTATCACATCATCCTTCCCTTTCTTATGTTTGATAATATAAGGAAAAGATTCAATAAATTCTACCCATTTAGCATGTCTACGATTAAGATTACTTTGAGAACGAAGATACTTAAGCGATTCATGATCGGAATGTATTACAAATTCCTTTGGCCACAAGTAATGACACCACGTCTCTAAAGAACGTACAAGAGCATACAATTCTTTATCATACGTAGAATAATTAAGAACATGCCCATGTAATTTCTCACTAAAGTAAGCAACAGGTTTACCTTCTTGCATCAAAACACCACCAATGCCAACTCCACTAGCATCACATTCTAGTTCAAAAGTCTTACCAAAATTTAGAAGTTGCAACAATGGTGCATGAGTAAGCTTTTCCTTCAAAGCAGCGGAGGATTCCTCTTGTGTTTTTCCCCACTTAAACACCACACCTTTCTTCGTCAACTCATGCAATGGCGCCGCAATGGTGCTGAAATCTTTGACAAAGCGGCGATAGAAACCTACAAGACCAAGAAAACTTCTCACCTGCGTGATGGTCTGAGGCATCGGCTAGCTCTCAATGGCTTCAATTTTTGTCCCATCCACCTCGATTACCTGTGGAGTAATAACATAGCCCAGAAAAGAAACTCTATCGGTGCAAAAGATGCACATCTCAAGGTTAGCAAACAAACGTGCATCTCGCAAAGCATCAAAAACAGAACGTAGGTGCTCCATATGTTCATCAGAAGACTTGCTGAAAATCAGTATGTCATCAAAATAAACCACCACAAAACGTCCAATAAAAGCCCTCAAAACATCATTCATCAAACGCATGAAAGTACTAGGTGCATTAGTTAAACCGAAGGGCATTACTAACCATTCATGCAATCCAAATTTAGTTTTAAAAGTTGTTTTCCATTCATCTCCAAGTTTCATCCTTATTTGGTGGTATCCACTACGCAAGTCAATTTTTCTAAAAATTATAGAGCCACACAATTCATCAAGCATGTCGTCTAACCTAGGGATAGGATGACGATACCAAATGGTAATATTGTTAATGGCTCGACAATCCACACACATACGCCAAGATCCATCCTTCTTAGGAACCAAAATCACAGAAACTGCACAAGGGCCAAGACTTTCACGTACATACCCGCGGTCCAAAAGATCTTGGACTTGTCGCTGAATTTCCTTAGTCTCCTCAGGATTGGTTCGATAAGCAGCACGGTTTGGCAAGGTTGCTCCTGGAATTAAATCAATTCGGTGCTCTATCCCTCTCATAGGTGGCAACCCAGGAGGTATCTCAGCTGGAAAAATGTCCTCGTACTCCTGCAAAACGTTAGTGACCATAGGAGGCAAAGAACTAGCAATATCATCAAGTGAGAACAAGGTTTGTTTGCAAATCAAAGCATAACATACGTCATTTTCAGAAATTTTAGCAAGATCACATTTTGTTGCAAGCATAACACCACCCTTCAATCTAATTCCCTCAGCCTTAGAACTAGGTGAAGACTTATCCTTTTTAGGTGAGAAAATAGACTTAGCAACTTGGTGATTTTCAGATTCCTCATTTTTCAAACTAGCAGCGCGTTCTTTATCAGCTCCTACAATTTCAGCAGGGGTCAAACGGAGCAAGCTAATTTTCATTCCATTATGCACAAAAGAATATTTATTACTTCTACCATGGTGTGTAGCATCATTATCATGTTCCCAAGGTCGACCCAACAAAAGGGAACAAGCTTGCATAGGAACTACATCACAATCAACGGAATCAGCATACGAACCAATGGAAAAAGAAACCCGACAAACCTGTGTTACCTTAGCTCTTCCGGAATCATTTAATCACTGAATGTAGTAAGGATGTGGATGTGCGCGTGTGGTCAAGGCAAGCTTCTTGACCAAATCAGAACTCACCAAATTGTTGCGCATGTGGTCAAGGCAAGCTTCTTGACCAAATCAGAACTCACCAAATTGTTGCAGCTTCCTCCATCAATGATCACACATGCACGACGATTGTTGATGACAAAGAAAATCTGGAACAAATTGTGGCATTGCAACCTCTCAGGTTGTTGTACCTGAGTGCTGAGCACTCGTTGTACAATGATGGTTCTGCATGCCGTCGTGTCCTCACGACCATACACCGCATCATCCTTGTCACACCCGGAATTTTGTCCTAAGCCTAAAAACGTAAAAAGAAATCCGAAAATAACAATTGGCTTAATTAACTCAGGAAAAATCCCTCTAAAAGAACTTAATTTAATTAAATCGAGGTTCGCAAATCAATTAACTGGATTTAAACTCAAATTGCAGAAGTATAAAATTTGGCCAAACAAATTTATTTAAAACTCGGCAAAAGTGGGGCTTTCCTTTTTCCTCTCTTTTTCCCTTCCTTCTCAAATTGGGCCGAAGTCCAATTTTCCTCCCCCTTCCTTTTCTTTTTCCTTTTTCCTCTCCTCCTTCCCAGGCCGGCCTAGCCGAGCCGGCCCACCTCTCCCTCCAGGCCGGCCCAGCTGAGCCAGCTCGCTCGCACGTGCGCACCTCCCCTCCACTTGGGCCGCGGCTGTCGGCCCAGCTCGCGCGCCCACGCTCGCCCGCGAAGTCCGCGCCGCCTCCCTCCGCCTTTGCGCCGCTGACAGGCGGGGCCCACCTGTCAGCGACCGCGCCAGCGACCGCGCCCGCGCCGGCCGAGTCCGAGCCCGCGCCGCGCCGCCGCCGCGTCGCAACCGCCGCGCCGCAACCGCCGCCGCCGAGTCCTCGCCGCGCCCGACTCGGTCTCCAACCACCACCCCGCCCTAGCCGGCCTCCCCGCGCTATAAATCCTCACCGCCGCCGCGCCGCCGCTCACCTTTTCCCTCTCCGCCCGAAGCTCTCGCTGCCGCCGCGCTGTCCTCCTCCGCCGCCGTGCGTCTCGCCACCGGTCGCCACCGCGGAGCGCTGTCACCACCTTCGCCCCGCCGTCGCCGACTGGTTGCCGCCCCTGTCGTCGCCGGTGAGCATCCCCAGCGCCCGCGCATCCTCTCGCCACCCGGTCGCCGCCGCGCCCGACCTCCTCACCGCCGCCGGTCGATCTCTGCCGCCATCGCCGATCGACCACGCCTACCCGCGTCACCACCTCCGCCTCGACCTCACCGACTCACACGCACGGTCGCCGCCGCCGGTGAGCGTCTCCTTCCTCCTCCCCTCTTTCTTTTCCTTCCCGGTCGACCGCCACCGAGCCGCACGCCGTCGCCGGACGGGTGCGGTGCACGTCGTCGCCGTCGCCCGCCGCTGTCGTCGTCGCCTTCACAACGCCGTCATCAAGCCGCCGCCACCCGCGCCCGTACGCGCCCGCGCTCGTCGCCCGGTCGTCGTCGCGGCGCTAGTCCGTCGCCGCCGCTTTGCCCAGCTGCGCCGCGTGCACCGCCGTCTCGGTCGTGCACCGCGCGCCGTCGCCGGACGCCGGTCGTCACCGTCGCGCCGTCGCCGCCATGCCGCGCGCCGTCGCCGTGCGCCGCCGCTGTCGCCACCGCCGGCTGCCGCCGTCGGCTGAGCTGCTCTCCCCGCTCCCCTGCTCTCTCTCCGTCTGACCGACGGGCCCCACCTGTCGGCCACCCCTCCTCCTCCTTTCCCCTCTCCCCCTCTCACTGCCAGGCGGGCCCGCGTCGTTAGCCGTCGCCGCGCCCTTCCTCTCTCTCTTCCCCGGGACCCACCTGTCAGCCCCTCATCCTCCCCTCTCTCCCACCGACAGCTGGACCCCCACCCGTCAGCGCCTCCTCTCTCCTCGCTGACGTCAGCAGCCCCATTAATTGCGCAATAATTGATTTAGGATTTTTCTATTTAGTTAAAAAACTCAGAAAACTTCTAAAATTCATAAGTAATTCATCTAGTCTCTGTTTAGGTCCATTCAAATTTCATTAAATTCATAAAATTGTCAAGAATCCATTAAAAATACTTTCTTTTGCTGTTTCAATGGAGTTTGTGCCTGTTTTATTTATTTTTGTGCTTTGTCGCTTAGATTCAGACCCCGCCGAAGAGCCGGTTTACTTCGAGATCGTCGCCGAAGTACCCCAGGGGCCAGAGCAAGGCAAGTGGCACTCATCTTTGACCATATTGAACCCATTATTGCAAGTTCCCCGCTTTATTTATTCAAACATGCATTGTTTTAATTAAAGTATTTACTGTATTTATTTTTCGGGTAAACCTTATTATTATGCCGTTGTTTATCCAGCTTTATTCATTGCTAGACTAGGGGTAACTTGATTAGATTTAGGCCTAGGTTAATGCTTAGCCGTGCTTAGAACAAGTAGCTTATGGGATCACATTTAATCATGCTTAGTTCTGAATAGCGGTAATAATGATTCATCACCTAGTTCGGGTTAATGTCAACTAAAACATTGATAATGGTGGGCTGTGGGTGCATGGTTTTGAGAGTCGCAATTAAGAACCGGTTCACGGGAAACCCTGGAAGTAATTAAGTGCTAACCACATGCCGAAATGGGTAAGGTGGGATCTGAAGCATGGCTTCGAACTATTTGACGTACCAAGGCAAGGGTAGGCGTGATGGAGTATGGACGGGCAATCGTGGTGTAACGAAAGCCTCTGCTGCTTCCGGATCTACCAAGGCACAAGAGGGGACTGCCCGACTTGGTGTAAAGGAGGGGGTGAAACCTGAAGTGCGGTGCGATTAAATAGGGAGGGTTGTGTGACGGGTCCTATCACGGTCTCCTTTCCAGTATGCCGTGGTGGTATGTCGGTGCACGTTCAAGTGTAGCGGAGTCGTGTCTTGTGTGTACAGTAGTACACCTCTGATCAGAGTATAATCTATTCGAATAGCCGTGCCCACGGTCACGGGCGAACTCCCAGCTTCACTGTGATTAGGGAACCTTTAATAACTTGAGTAAACTGGTTTTCACTCGAGACTACGGCAACGTGGTGTAACGTTGAGTAGTGGTTGGGCCTGTTGCAGCGTGGTGTAACGTTGGACAGTGTTGTGGTATTTTACAACTGTTATTTACTTATCCTTTACTGTATTCAATTATCTTTATTCATTTTAATCTCTGTTATTTGTTTAACTACTGCTTTATTGCAACTAATCCTAGCCTGCCCTTGATAATCCCTATGCATCATTTATTACCCTCTTTTTCGTGTTACTTGTTGAGTACGGTGGTTTGTACTCAGCCTTGCTTAACTTCCCCCTTCAGAGTTAGAAGTTGAGTCTGGTGGAGAAGACTCTCAGGAGTGAGCTGATCTACCGTCGAAGCTTTGCCTGTGGACTGGAACCGTACCCGCTGGAGCTAGTCTACCTTTCGTTCCGCTGCATTTTCGTTAGATTAATTGTTATTTTCAGTTGTTTCTAAGAACGATGGTTATGTAATCAACATTATCTTTTTATGTACCCTGGTTGGCCCTGGACAGGGATTTATTACATAATTAAGTTCAGAAATTCGTGTGAGGAATTTCTGGGCGAGACAATCCTCAACCTCAACCTCTTCTTCTTCTTCATCTTCAATGTCAGAAATACTGACGTAACCATCTTCTGTAGCCAGATAAGCCAGTTGACTAGGGCAATCCTTTTGCACATGGCCAAACCCTTGGCAGCGGTGGCACTGAATTTTTGTAGTGCGTCCCGTCGAAGCGACGGATGAGGCACTCTTGGTGGGTTCCTGCAAGGAACTTTTACTTGAATTGGCGGGTCGTGGTAGAGGTGGTTTTGGTGCTGTAGAACCACCAAATGCAACTGGTCACTTGTTCGCAGGTGGGGGTTCCCGAGAAGAGATGGCCTTCGTCATCCCCGAAGGTGGAGCCGTGCACGGGGGTGTACGTAGTTGACTTGCTCTTACTCTGCTGCTCACGCCCCTGCAAGCATAGCAAATTGAAACAACTGGTTGACAGTGTTAAATTCCTTAATAATCCACTATGTCTTGGATGTCACGTCTCAACCCCGAGTAAAAACGACAAATAGCATCCTCGGTCCCCTGTACTATGCCACATCGCATTAAACCCTTTTGGAGCTCACCATAGTAATCTTGCACAGATTTGTCACCTTGGTCTAAACGCATCAAATTCTTACGCAAGTCTCTATGATAAGATGGTGGAACAAATCTATCACGCATAGCAACCTAAGCTCTTCCCATGTATTAGGTACAACACCCTCTGCAGCTAAACCAGTCCACCAAATAATAGCAAAATCTTTAAATTCACTAGTGGCTTGTCTAACTCTATGTTGCTCAGGCACAAGATGAGAACTAAACTTTTGCTCTACTGTCATCTCCCAATCAAGATATTTCTTACCATCATAATAACCCAAAAAAGATGGTATTTGAAACTTAACCTTAGCATGAGGATCATCGGGCACACAATTATTGTTACCTTGTTGGTATTGCATGTTTTGAGCGCCACCCATACCTGTGATAAAAACATCAACCAACAATGAGGATTATCCCTAATAATCTACAGCGCGGTGTAGTGGTGCCTCTCAAAACTTCAGGCAATATGGTGCTCCCTACCATGCTCTTATAAGGTTCTTACGAGCAAACAAAGGATACCAAGAAGAACGTAGGCAACGATTGCAAGGATCAAGAACCTGTGTCGTTATGTAGAGCTAGGAAGGCCAAATATATGTGAGTGGTACACAATCCAATAACAGATAGTAATGCTGAATAAATGGCCTAAGTACAAGTAGAAATCGCTGGAAGGGACATGTTCCTAAAACAAGACTATCATGCGAGAGTGGAAACAAGGAAATAGGCTCTCTATCAAAAGTCTCTTAACAATGAAACACCTCTGAAAGTTGTGCTCAGCACACCACAAGAGTACACAGCCTCTCGATGTCTTTTTTTTCAGTTTTTTCTCACACTTTTTTTTATTTTTATTTTTTCTATATTTTTTCTCAACCAGGAGTACACAAATAACAAACTCCTAAAGTTATATCTTAAACCAAGGTAAGATATGGCCTATGGAATATTCTCAAGTAGGTGCAAAGTTGTGGTACAAACTTCTGAAGCAAAAACTCAATCTTCCAAGCTGAATTTCGTAATGAAAAATTCGTCAAACCTGACAAAGTCAGCGACAAACGAATGCAAAATTTTCTGTAGATGTCTAAAAGGTACAAGAACGTCCAAATCGGAGTCCGTATGAGAAAGTTAGAGTTGTTTTACTGAAGGGGGTTATTAACACAAGGCGGCTAGCAATCCGAAACCGAGTAGAACTCGATCTCTCAAGTCAGGCTCTCGCGCAACACGACAGATAGATCTAGAACCAAAAAACGTGAAACTAAACCAGCGACCACAAACTCGACTAGGACACAAACTCAACACTATGGACTCTGAAATCGAATTATGCAAAGGCTAAATCATGGTCTAGGTTAAGGAAGACTATCGACTATTTTTTTTTGGCTTCTTTTTTGTAGACTCTAGGACAAAGGTGAAAACAAAAATTGAAACTAGGGTAAAGATACTGAGCGAACCTGACGGTGAACCTAGAGCTCTGATACCAACTAATGTGGACTAGGGTTCCCGATCTTCCAAAAGGTTCTGATAAACAATCGATTTGGGCGGAGTCGCGACACACGTCAATCCGGCTTCTTGAGCCCCGCAATCGCAGCACCATGTCTTCTCTGGTTACCACCGTGCCGGAACACAAATGGCCTCGCCGAGAAGGCTAATCCCTGTTTGCAAATCAAAAAACACAAACAAGAACAAGAAAGAAAGCAACCAAAATTGCAGATGAATGATTAAACTCACGAGTTGGGGTCTTACAAACCGATCTAGCGGCGAAACTGTTCTTGACAGATTAATCTAAGCAAAACCCAACCCTAACCTAAGCGACGGCTATTGATATATATAGTCTAGAGTCGTGCAAGACCCCCCCTGGACGTGTCCGTAATGGACTCAACACGATACATGGGCCAAAGGCCCAAAGACGTTGAAGCAGCACCGGGACAGATTCTGGACGCCAACTTATTCGGTCGATTCCTGTTGACTAGGAATAAATTTGGACGTGGGACCAGATCCATGGGAAAGGTTATCTTCTTAGCTTTCCATCCATATAAAGAACGCCCCAATCTGAGCACGTATGCGACCTGGGCGTCCGTTTTAGTGCAGCCTGATCGTGGACTCCTAATCATAATACAATCATTAGTTAGCAATCTATTGTCTAAATCATACAAAGAAAAACATAGTAACGAGCTCACCTCTAAATGTTATTGTCGCACGTGAGCTCTACTGATTGGACCTTGAATATCCATCGAAGGTGTATTATGTGCATCGGAAGAAGTGATGTCCTCATCATGCTTCGTCTCCGCCGTCGCCAGCTTTGTCCCCACCGACGTCGCCATGGGCTCGGCCGCGCCGACTTAGCCGGCTGGCTGCCACCAAATCTCGCCCCCATCGAGGCACCATCGGCCTCACCGTCCACGCCACCGTGAGCTCGTCCCTCCAGCGTCCTCCGCCGCCAGCACGGGCTGCTTCGTCTCCATTGTCGCCGGCGCAGGCTCGGCCCCGCCACTGTCCCGGCCCCTACACTCAACACCACCTGCTCGGTTTGCTCAAGCAGGGGCATTTTGTTTATAAAATTGATGCAAATATGTATACACATATTTTTATATGTAGCAAGGAGACCAAATGTTATTTTGGCAAGCTGAATTGTTTGAGAGTGGCGTTCTAGCGAATGCAAATTCTACGATGGCATATGAGGCAATGCACACATTGAAGATGGTATGATAGCAATTTTCTCCACATGAAATGGCCTGGGGTTGAAGCCCACACAGATGAGGTGTTAAGAGGTAGCACGACTATTTACAACCTCTTTTCATCGATTACTTGTGGTATACCTCCATGTACCTCCCTTGTTAATTTTGAGGTATTGAGAGGCACCACAAATTGACAATAGAAGCACCAAACTACGCTACACAAAGACCTTAAATGAAACCACCCTAGGCCCCTAGCTACGAAGTTAGGAAGTGAGGAGAAGCGGTGTGCATCTGGATCTTCGCGCGGAGGGACTTGGCACCTTGGATCATGTCAATCTTCTGCCCATCCTTGACGAAGGCAAAAGTAGGCACTACTCCGTCGATGTCGTACGACTCCGCGATGGCCTCCAGATCATCGATGTCAACCTTCAGGAAAACCGCGCCTGCGAATTCCTTGGCATACTCAGCGAAGACCGGAGCGATCATGCGTGAGGGCACACACCAGGAAGCACTGAACTCGATGACCACGAGCTTGCGAGACTCCATTGCCTGGTCCATGAGATACCAGAACTCATCCATGGTGTGGCACTCGGTCACCATCCCTTCCACGCCGAAGGCCGTTTCCTCTTCTACTCTTTGCCGGCTGCAACAAGTTATGAGATACATTACATCTTTTGAATATATATTGTCTACTCCCTCTGTTTAATTATAAGATGTTCTGACCCAAAATAGATTCATCCATATATCAATGTAGATGTTTATATATATATATATATATATAGATTTATTAATATCTATATTAATTATTAGTATCTATATGAATCTAGAAAGTATCAGAACTTCTTATAATATGAAGCGGTGTAATACATTAATACATGACATTGAATGATTTTAACCTAGCGGTAATAGGATTTTATCTTTCACATATATGGCTGCAATAACAAGATTGTATTTTATATGCTTCAATGAACCATCTAAAAAGGTCTCTTCTGAGAAAGAAAGAAAGAAAGAAAGAAGAGATGAGAGAGAGATGGCACCCACACACGCAAGGAAAGAACTCCATACCTGCTACCAGCTTGCATGTCGCCAGCTTCCTTCAAGGTCATTTTAAAATTTCGATCTTCCCATTCTTTTGAATCTGTTTTGTGTTGTGAAATTATAATTTAAACAAGTGTTAGTACTGCGTCTTACTCGAGCGTTCTATTTCAACTACAATTTGATCACATTGGCATATGCATGCGGAAAGGCAGATGTAAAACGAGATGCCATGGTTTTGTGGACACGAGTGGTTTAAACTAAACGAGATGATCTCGCAAGGAGGTAAGAATAAGAAGTTAAGAATTGAACCATATACCGAAGTGTTTATTTTTGGTGTGTTATGTGTTAATTACCAAGAGATACTACAATTAACGCTAAAAATGTGCATGAACTCAAACTGTGAATTGAACTGACAGAGATTTACCTCTATTCCGTTGATGTGAAGAGGACTTCGATAGCATACATACCCTAATGCAAGTTGACAATAACCATTTAGATTCCATTAATTAAATTGGTCCCAAATGAACATGACATTAATGAGGCAAAAGATGGAAGTTAACGAAAGCACAAGCACATGAAGCCTTGTAACTTAAAAGAAAATGCAATATATTCATCTATACCGGTGTTTGAAATTTCAGAACCCACCCCTCCGGCAATTTAGAAAAAAAAAATTAATTTTTCTTTGCGAATTCATTCAAATTTAGAAAAAAAAATAGACCGTTCTAGATTTCGAAAAGATCCAAACATGCAAACCAAAATTGCAGAGCCCTAATCCATACCCACTATCATCTTCATCCGAGTCTCTCTCTTCAACACCAAAGATCCAATCAACCCATCGTATGTTGACGACAAGGTTTCTTGGGTGCCTGCGAATTGCAGTCTTCAAGGCAGACTCCACTTCCTCTTTGTCAGATTGGTCAGCATCAGCATCAGGGCCCTCAATTCTTGCAGAGATCTCTTGAAGCGATGCCAGATGCTCAAACCCAGGCTCTGCAGGTCCGTACTGTTTGAATTCATCTGCATTGAACCTCACACTGAACCTCTCTAATCTGGGCATTGCTCCCTCGACAAAAGCCATGCATGGTGCAGTACAGGCGAACATGAAGTAGCTCAGAGCCCAGAAGCCCTCATTCGCAACGACGATCCTCTGTGCAGGTGCTGTCTGGACACGAAGTGAGAGAGCACTGAGAGCAGGCAATCCTCTGAGAGTGTCAAGATCATCCTGGGAGATCTGCATCACTGCGATGTTTAAGACGCGTAGCCTGTCTAGCTTCCCAATCCAGCTGGGGATGCTGGTGAACACATACCGACTGTCAGGGAGCCGCTCGAGCAGCACAAGACGAAGGTGCAGCAGACGCTCCGTTTGAACAGTCTCGAACGAGGCAGCAGCTGTTCTTGCGTCTACTTCCAGTGTCTGCAGGTACTGCAGCCCCTGCATCATTTCTGGAAGTTTGGCTGTGATGTTACCTGTGATGATCTTCAGATATCTCAGCTGTAACAATTCAGAGATGCTTGTCAGGTCGCAGCTTGTTTTCTCTTGGTGAGCCCAGAACTGAAGATTCAGAACTCGAAGAAGCCTGTACTCTGCAATGGAAGGCACGCACTTGACTTGCCCAAAAAATGCCATTGATCGAACTTGGGACAGTCTCAAACCTGTTAGTAGTGTTGTTGCATCAACTTGTGCACTGCCAAAGTGAAGAGACAGTCGGCGAACCTTGTCGGCATATCTTGCTGCCGTTTGAGAATGCTCCAATGTGATGCAGAAGTTCTCTTCTATCGACTTGCATCTGATGAAATTGAGCACCATGTGGTGCACTACACAGGACAATACCTCATTCTTGCAGTTGATATCTACTGGTTGGATCAGTCCCCTACTAACAAGTTCATCAAAATAGTTCCCTCCAACTTCTTCCATGTCTTCGTTTTCTGTTGAATCAATGAAACCTTCAGCCATCCATTGCTTCACCAAGTCATCCTTCCTGATTATGTAGTCCTCTCTATAGATGCTAAGATATAGCATACATGCTTTCAAACAATTAGGAAGCTTGTTGTAAATAAGATTGAGCACTTGTCTCATCCCCTGCAAAGTAGGATTTTTCTTCAAATTGGCAGTAGTCAATGAGTTTTGTATGTGATCCCATTGCTGTAAACTATCTAACAGCTGGCTTTTAAAATGTCTGGCTGTGATAGTTATTGCTAGTGGCAAACCACCACATTTTTTTATTATGTCATAAGAAACTTCAGCATGCTGTCCAGGAAATTCATTTCCTTCGCCTACAACTCTACTGAAAAACAGTTCTCTTGGGACATCATCTTTCAGTGGATCAATCTCAAAAATGTGCTCCGAGTTATAACCAGAGCATGCCAAAGCTACTGATTTAATTTCTGTTGTCATTAATATTCTACTGCAACAATTATTCTCTGGCAAACCACGGCTAATAATATCCCACGTTGATGAAGCCCATAAATCTTCAATTATGATGAAGTACCTGCAGAATATTAATTTATGGCTAAATATCAGACACATCATGTCAAAATTCAGTTTTCTGAGGGCTATATGTCGGGTAGCATGCTAAATTTTAAACTGATGAGGACATGTTTTATATCCTCTTGCAAAACTCAGGAATTGCATAACCGCATTTGTGAGATATGAGTACAAACAACTCCTGTGTAAATTTTAACAAGCCTATAAAACATATGTACCTTCATTCACATTATGTAAATAAAATAAAAAAAACCTGATTTTTTTAGGGTACACCAAAACTTTGTGAACCATTCTAACATTCATTGTACATTGGTTAATTTAATATTAATGGTGCCATTGGTAAGATTCATTTATTACCATTAAAGTAAAACTATCAATTTCTTTAACGAAATAAAGGAGAAATAATGTTGTTTCTACTATTATAAAACATCATTATTAATACCATTCATAAATCTGCTTGTCAAGTTCAAATTTTGAGTAGCAATAGAATTGTAATAGCCAGCTAGTTTAGTCAAATGCAATTTAATTTCTTGCTTTCATTTTGTATTCTAACTTTTGAAGTACTTTTGAAAATTAAATATATTTATTCTTTCAAATAAAAACTTCTAGTAAAACAATAAACTATAAATTATTTGAATACAATTTTTTCGTACTTCTAGTCCACGGATATGCACTACAAAAGACCTCCTAAAAATCAAGACAACTCCTTAAAGTGGGCTCTTCTAGTAAATTAAAAATGATCTGAACACTATATATATTTTTTCGTCTACCAAGTCACTTATGGTTATTAGAACGAGGTCAGTCGAGTATCTGTCATGCATTTGAGAATTAATAGTTCATATTACATAAACATTTTTTAAACCATAAATTAGAACATGTTGTTATACAGGAATTTGTATGGTACACCAAAGTTATTATGAACCATCCATTGTCTTTGGATCCAATGTCTAGTGTTGCTCTTATCTAATAGGTGGGAACACACCAATGTTTCCTTACATTGATATTAAATTCATAACATCATATAATAAAAATCATGTTACATATAATTGAATTTCAGTATACAAATTATAATTTGTAAAATTGGTGGTTTATAAAAGGTTTAATTAAAAACATTGAGTTATATAAAATTTAAGAATAAGTTGCTTGTTTTTCTTCCAAATTAGGATTACTAAAACAATTTTAAATCTTCACAATCAAATGCATCTAAATCTTGAATAAGAGTTTTAAAAGTTGTTTTCAAATCCATACAGTTCAAGTATTAATAAATAGTATCAATGTTCTTACCATATTCACTTAATTTCTTATGATTAATTCAAATATTTGGATTTTATTTCTCACATCTGAAATCTATAATTTTATATTCTTTTGTAATGTATAATTGAGTTGCACCAACCATGCATGTGTGACTTGAATTTATAAAAAATAATAATGGTCTTTAATGCTCTTTTCGTTACTGTCATTTATTCATAAGGAAGTGAAAATAAATAATAATAATTCAATGGTCCGTAATGGCTGGTAGCTCTTACGCTCTTACTCCCTATAGGTAAGGTGGAGCACCCTAAAAGAACTATAATTCACAAGATAAATATGTAATTAATAAAGTAGTTTTTCTTTTAATAAGATTTATTTCATTTTTTAATGAATGAGCCTTGGACTAGGTCGTAGGAACATCCTCTAGATACACCGATATTTTGGAGGTAATATAACTCATAAATCAATAGTGTCATTGTAAAAGTATTCTCTCCATCCCAAAATAACTTCTTTTTTCACTCATCACACACCCACTGATACAAACTAAAATACTAAAGTACTGACAGTTTATCAAATTTCAGTATAATTATCTCATACTTTATCTTTTTCCAATGTATTTATTCTTGCTTTCACAAAACTCTAATGTAATGATTACTCAAGAAAATGAACTTATTTTTAGGACGAACTATAATGCCTAAAAATGAACTTACTTTGAGATGAGAGGAAGGTTGTATTTCAGTAATCGTTGACATCTGTCCAATGAATTTTAGGACAAACTATAATGACTAAAAATGAATTTACTTTGAGACGAAGGTTGTATTTCAGTAATCGTTGACATTTGTCCAATAAATTTAGAGCTTGACTACAATACAATACTCTCTGTTTGGTAGTATTTTACTACCGGTATTACCATTGATATAAAAATCTCCGCCATCGATTTAAATTCTACTACCATTAGAAAAAAAATATTGTACTATCAGTACTTGTTAAGGTAGTATAAATAGATCTGATCCCTTAGGTTTAAAAAAAATCAACGGTTTATATTAGTTTCACTCTACAACACCTAATGAATTTACGTACGAAGGGTAAAGAAAAAAATACTTCTTATCTTGCAAATGCGCCCTGATAGTTTCGACGAGTTGATCAACCTCCCAAACGTCCGAACACTGATGCTGATGCTGTGGTCGCAGCTGCGACAGCATGTCGGCGAGGATCTTCGCCACGTCGGGTTTCCGAGACGTCCGCACGAAGGCCCGGCACTCCAATCGCCGGCCATGGAGCCGGTACACTTCTGTGGCCACCGTCGTCTTGCCGACACCGCCGGGTCCAAGAATCGACCCCACCTTGAGCGCTGGCGTGGCCTTGTCATCGCCGGCGAGCCACTGCACGAGCGATTTCATCAAGCTATCCCTGCCAGCGATCTGGACGTGCATGTTGTCCATCCCCAACGTCAGCGACAGAAACCGCCGGCCCCGTTCGTCGTCCTCCTCCCTCGGCCTCGAGCCGCACCTGCCGCCTCGATTGTAGCTCTCGTACCGGCGGATGGCCTCCTTCACGCGGGCTCTGAACCGGGCGATCTCGTCGGCGATCCATCGCCGCCGGTTGAGCTCACCTCGAAGCCTGGCGACCATGCCCGTCTTCTTGGCAGCTGCAGCAGCACTGCTGCGGCTGCCATCGCCGCCGCAGCGGAGCTGGGTCGTTAGCTTGTCGACGAAGTCATCGACGTCGTAGGAGAGCTCGCGCACCTCCTTCGCCCAGCACGCCGCCGTCGTCGCCGTGTCCGGCGGCTCCACGACGAGGTATCCATCGAGCAGGCTGTGGAGGTCGTCTCTGAGCAGGAGGATCTTCTTCCTGTCCCCCTTCCGCAGCGGCCGCTGCTCAGGCGGCCGCAGAAGCGAGTCGAGCTTCCTCACAAGGGGCCGCATGGCACCCTGCGACGCGCTGACCGCCGCCACCGCCGCCATGGACGATCCACCTATAGCTCGCCGAGATCGATCAGGCGAGAGCGAGAGCTGGCTATCCTTAGTCGCCGATTCGAGAACACGGACGATCGATCCATCGTCGACATAGCTGAATATGATTTGAGAACGGAGACGACTTAGTGGGCAAGAAATCCTCTTCTCCCTTTGTGGCCTTGCCTAATGGAATTGGATGACTTTTTGGTGTTTGGACGCTTTGATGTACAGGCTTACAATGGGAGCCCTAATACTCCAGGAGCTAGTTTTGACACTTTGATGTCCTGCGCTGAAAATAATGTTATTTACTCCATTCGTTTCATACTGCATCATGTTTTAGCTAGACCTATCTATATTTATCATAGATCAATAAACATGTTTTATCTGCCACTCTAGATTCGTTACCATCCATGTGAATTTATAAAGAGTTAAAGCATCTTATAATTGATGTAATAGTTTTTTTTGTTGATAGTCATATATATATGTTACTTGGCTGTTACTATTGCCAACTTGCAGAATACTGGTTGGTAAGTAATAGGCTTGCATCTATCGTTTTTCCTTCTAGTTTTTCTAAGTACATTGTGTTAATTTGGTCCTGATAAAGTGTGATAAGTGTCAGGCCAAACTCCAAAGAGAATAAAAGTGAAAACAATTTTTGGATATCAAAATAGGGTGGAGGGGATTGACCCATGGGAATAAGCTAGGGAAAGGTACAACTAAGGCCGCGTTCGGCTAGGGAGGTAAGTCTTACCTCCCTCGTTTTCCCAAACTGCTAAACAGTGTATTTTTTGCAAAAATTTTCTATAGAAAAGTTGTTTAAAAAATCATATTAATCTATTTTATATTTTTTAGTAATTAATACTTATTAATCATGTACTAATCTATTACTATATTTTCCGCACGGGGCTAAGTTAACTTATCTGCAAGAAACGAACGCGGCCTAGGTTGTGCAACAAGTGGCAAAGGACATTTGTAATGGGAGCAATTAATTCCCTGATAGTAGCCTGGGAATTAAAAAATGCCACTGTGCATTTAGAGTTCTAATTCAACGTTGTTGATAATATTTCTATTTTTGCCCCTTGAATTGTTCCCTTAGGTTCTTATAAATTTTTAATTTGTCATTTATGTAACTTTTAGGAACAGAAACCTACACAAAAAAAAACCAAATTCCCACCACAAGAAACCCCTATTTGCACGCAGGTACTTGTACACACGCTATCTTAGCCATTCGCTCTGCATTAAGATTCGTGCGAGTAGTGTATTGGAGGGTAGTATAGATACTAATTAATTCCTGTAATTGCTCGTTACATGTCCCCGATCTAAACTATCTAAAGTCATTAAATGTCATGCCACGTAGACAAAAACAAGTGATGTTACATATAATCCATGATTAGATAGGGAAGTTTGGTTTCATAAGGATGAAACCTGATGTACACGTCACCTAGTCCATCAATAATTGAAACCTTCGTCACTAAGAGCAATTCATTTCATCTTTACACATTTAATCAACTTCATTAGTCACTTGGATGCAACATTTAAGTTATAAACCAATGAAACTGTGAAATAAAATTTTGCATTGAGAGAACTCATTTCATTCCTCCACTCAAATATGTTTTTGATAAGATAATGGTATTGAAAACCGCGCACAATGAATTGAAACCTCGCACTGAGAATGTCCTAATAGCAAGTTCAATAGTATAGCCAACTACTAGCTCCAATTCATCTATAGTCAATCTAATAGCCAATTCATACAATAGTTACCTACAAAACATCAATACATGGTTCCACATGTCATACACACATTTTGTCTTGGAGCCCGCGTGCAGCTGGCTACAAATTAGTAGCCCACCTCTCTTCTCTCTCCCCTCTTATCTCTTTAAAATATACTTATAGTTGGCTTAAGCATGCTATTGTACCTGCTCTAAAGCTACGACGCTTCGTTGTTGTCACCATCAGTGACCGACGGAGCGCTCGCAGCAGCTTCTTGGTGACTAGTACAATGGTCGTAATATTCCCCCACGGTGGCATTCCCCCACGGTGGCATTTTCTCGATGGCAGCCCCATGGTTGTCCAGTGCTAGCCAAAGATCACATATATATGTGTGGTCGGTTCCTATTTCTCTTCCATAATCCTATAATACAATAGATGATATAGCCTCAATAGTCACATATAATTTTATATTTTAACCATTTTCTATATTTTTGGATCATGCAGTGGTGATGGTCTACTTATAACTATGAAAGCTATTGTTCTAGTAACAATGTCTTCCTTAATTATTGTTAAGGCAATGATATTTTTCATCCCTACATGGACACTTGAGATGCTACTACCTCTTTCGCTCTTTATATACATGATGGAACCGTTAACTTGTGAAAGGTCCTATAAAACTACTAGAGACATCTCTTCCTCCCTACGGTGGGATCCAAGCCTACGTGGCAATGCATTATTGTGATTGCGAGGGAGGGAGGTGATGGGGCGAGGGTAAGGGGAGGCTTAGCTTTAACCAATGGGTCTAGAGAATTTATAACATCTCTCATACTTATTGTTTTGCTGATAGCGATTTCATCCATTTCGCGCACTGCTTATGATTTTTATATAGCATATATGTCACATCTCTGTCCATACTCCTCGCGTGTTACATGTTAATCAATGTTAGAAACTCTGACATAGTTACATCTTCATGTATTATTGAATTATATTACGTTCGTTACAAAATATAAATATTTATAAGTTGTTTAGCACAGACTAAGGATATATTAAAAGACTTCATTTCAGTCATTTTAGTGGTCAAATTTTAAATCTTAAATTAATTAGATTCACATTGTAAGTATCTGATTAGCTCTTGAAAATATGAAGATCTGTGCAGAAATGCTTATATTGTGGTATAAATTTTGAATCCTAAAAATACTTATATTTTGGAATTTGCGAAGTATATTGTAACAGCCATCTGCAAACTCCCTTATAACCCTCTTTCTCCACGAGGTATAATTATATATTAAAGGACCGGAGCTCGCTTTCAGAAAATGGTAGCGCTGGCTAAATTTTGTGAAATATTTTTTATATTATTTGAAAATTCTCATTTGAAATTCAAAGTATTCAAGATAAAAGAAAATAAAAACACAAAAATGAGAAGAATATTTTTTCCCAAAAGTGGTATTTGAAAAACAATGTGTTGACAACTCAGCAATCATTCTCCATCTCTGTAGCAAAGGGGATCACCCTAGCTTGATGCTAATCATCCTGCATTAATATAACAAGACAAAAGACGGTAGTAGTGGATGCTAACAATGAAAGTAAACCTGATGATCATTGACGGAGAAGTATGTAAACTAAAGTGTTGTTTGTTTCCATAAGTTTTAGGACTAAAAATTAGTCTTAGAATTAAAATATAAGTTCTTTTAGTCCTACCCTGTTTGTTTGGAGGGATAAAAAGACTAAAACTTCATTAAATGACCTACTAAATAGTAAATAGTACACAGCACACACATATAGCTATAGATCTACAGTAGTAGAGTAGGTGTACTATAGGCCTTTAGTCCCTTTTAGCACCTCCCCTAGAGACTTATAGACCTAGATAAATTTAGTCCCTTTTAGTCCCTATTATTTGATATTTTAGGGGTTAAAAAGGACTAAAGTAGAGGGACTTATAGATTAGTCCCTCCAAACCAGACTCTAAACATAATTAATGAGGTATAAAAAAGTAATAAGATGCTGCTAAAGCAAGTGTGATAACATCCTATAAAAAGATTGATGTAATCTGCGGGCACTGCTTTTGGAGACGATATGAGTCAGTCAGGCACTATGAAAGGAGACCCGGAAAAAAAAAAGAAAAGAGATTGACGAAAAGAGATTCTGTTAATCACACTACTTTTTGTGTACCAACTTTGTGAGAAACAAAACGTGGAATAATCTTTTCTGTAAAATCCATGACTTTAATTTGCTGACACTGCCGTTGCTTAGCACTAAGTAGTTACTGTATTGGAGGCCTGGAGCGGCGCCGAAACAAAGCTGAGGTAGGTTGGTGGAATTTATGCCTTTCTTATCTTTCCAAATTATTCTGATGATTTATTCCTCCTGACAGGAACCTGCCAGCATGGTCTTTTTATATTCCTGATGGTTTATGCTAGCTTACGGTAGATCTCACCAAAGATCTTCAGCAGTCTAATAATATAGCCAACAAACTGGTTATAAGATTTCTTATAGCCAGCTCTTAGCCCACCCATATTCTAGTTAGCTTTTCATTAATGTAGGACCCACATGTCATTCTCACATAATTTCTTGGCTCTTGTACCCGAGCTGGTATAATAGCAGCCTATAAGCCAACTATAAACATATTTTAAAAGAATAAGAGGGGAGAGAAGAGAGGTGGGCTACTAATAATTTGTAGCCAGCTGCACACGGACTTCAAGATAGGGTGTGTGTATGACATTTGGGACCATGTACTAATGTTTTGTAACTAACTATTGTATGAATTGACTATTCGATTGACTATATTGAAGCTAGTAGTTGGCTATGCTATTCAACTTGCTCTAACAGTGAGGGTAGGTTTTGCGAACTTGCGAAGAAGATGCCATCGCCATGACACAAAGCCCTAAGTGCTGGTTGGGAATCATGCGTAGGAGCCATCTAGACGACACTTATGAATGATACCGCCATCCATTAGTCATTAAAAATTGGCACCTTCATCCTACCACGGGTCGAAAAAAGAAGCCAACTCAAATTGAGCCAACCGTTCCTTGTGGCTGTAGTAGCCCGAGGACAACTGCGATGGCTAGCTTGCCGGTGATCGGCAGCAACATGCATGCATTGTAGGCTGGCTGGTTGTGTAAGAGTTCACTGATCTCATGGTTGTCGTTGGTGCAATCTGACGAACGAAGCCTATGGTGCGGGGTTACTTCAGCATAAACCGCATGATAGAGCAGGACCTCAACACGTCACGGTTTGTCACTTTGTCATCTGCTGCATTGGGACTGTCCCCTCCGGGCATGACTCGCTGCTGTCCATCCAAACCTGCAAGAACATCGTTGACCTTGGCCTCTCCACTGACTCGTCCCGTTCGCCTGATTTGGCATCCCTAACTTCCTCGCTGGAAGATGTGGCAGTGCGGGTTGAGGGAGAGATGGAGATGGGGATGGAGAGAGTTATGGGCTAAGGGGGCAGAGAAGGAGACACATGTAGGCTACAGTAGCAGAAAACAAAATTTTACATCGCATAAACCAAGAACCATGCAGGAAACATGCATGTAGTAGATCATGGATCATTATCGCATGGCACGTTGTGCAGCGAAAGAAGGTACTAAATAGCTAAAGTAGTGTCCGACAATCTAATCCGCATGTATAGGGAATGAATGTCATGCACGGATGTGCTAGCGTCCGCGCGCGACTAGGGTTTTGGCTTGGGAGGAGAACTGGGTAACGGCTAGGGTTTTCACACATGAACCAACCTCCTTGCCTCTATATATATATAAGACTCGAAACCAAGCCTCCAAGACCCATACGAGTCCGATTCAAATCGCTTATCTGAACTGAGCCCGAATTAGATCAGTATCCAACTCTCATATTCCAGCCAATTAAGTGTGTGACCCATATGTTCACGAATACTTGGTTTGAACTTGAAAACTCATTTTCGGTGCACCTGTCAACAGTGGCTCCAAACAAAACATATTGACCCACTGAGTATCCATAAAGATCACATTCTGAACCTATAGTGTATCTCTGTATTAATCCCTTTGCCTCAAAATATTGATTAAGCTCAATGCTAGATATGTGACATTTTTTCAATAGCATAACTATTCTCTCAATCCTATAATAGATTACTTAAATTGTTTGAGTTATCTATCTTAAACAACAATTCATGATAAATATGTAAATATTGTATGTGATACATACCATCTCTATGATTACCTCTGTAGGATCGAAACAGAGTTAAACACACTTACCAAAGGGGGTGAATGGTAGGTAAAACCAAGACCCAAAAATCTTCTAGCGGAAATAAAAGGTTACCTCTAGGTAGCCGCTCCTGCGATTACCTCTGGTAACGCCGTCCTATGCCGCCAATCTGTTTGCGCCGCTCCTGAAATGATCGCGTCACTCCTGTGCCGCCGATCAGATTCGTCGAGATCCAGAGAAATAGCGGTAGATGAAAGCAGAATATGTAGATTGAATGCTCTCAACTTTATTGCTCAACTAGTATTTACAAAGTGCAACAATAGCACTCCTCTGAAAATTGTTGATCTAGAATCAATAACTATTCAACTCTAATTTTCTAATTCTAAATCTCTAAAATACACACCAAGGATATACCCCTCGTTCCCTATTTATAACAAAATAATCCGTCTCTGAATCTATCTCAAACAATAATTAATCGACTTTTTCTCGGACTCGGCAACCAGCCGCACGTCCGTCCAAAACCAAATCCAACAAAATTCACGTACTGCATGCTGCTCCCGTACGTGCATAGTACGCATATATGTGCTAGAGTAGCACACAGTACAGTACAGTCCGCTACAATAACGATACGATACAGTGTCCGAGTACTGTACTCTGTAGCACCCTTTCGTTTTCCGTTTTTCATCTCCTGTTTACTTCGCGATTTTTCCTCATGTGAAGCCCATTACGATTTCATCACTCACGGTGTTTCTCCACCATGTGCCATCTCGTATTCAACATCGTCACTCGGCATCCTTGATCGTCCGGACCTCAGCTCCTCACTGAGCTTAGCCACGATCACACCGCCGGAGACCGATATTGACCTCCGAGAATCACGACTCTATCCAACCATGTCATATGGCATCCCGACCATCCAGACCTCGGTTTCTCCCTAAACTTAGTCACGGTCCTCATCCCGACCATCCAGAGCTCAGTTCCTCCGTAAACCTAGTTATGGTCCTCGCCATTGACCACAGTTGACCTCAAGTCACCTGCACACATAGGAACAAACCAACTGCTTCCGGGCATAGATATCGTAACCTGACCCACATTAGTCACACACACTCACACCAACACTACAACAGTTTCTAAACCAAATCTATCAATTTACAAGCCAATTGTTCATCACACAATATTGATCATGACTATGGTCTTACAACCTAGAGGGTATATCACTAAACAGCGGTGCATGGTGAGGGGGTAGAGAAGGAGGGGACGAGGTAGAGAGGGACGACAGAAATCGGTGTTTGGCTGGTAGAGATGAACGAAGATGTGGGTAAGGTGGAGAGGGGCAGACGACAAGGCAGCGTTCCGCTCGGCTCACGTCCATTGCAAAAGTGTCAAATTTTCTACACAACTATAAAAAGGAACAGTGGTCTGCTGCCACCACCACCTATCCTCACTATAGTTTTATAATTTAGTCCTCTAATTCTTGATATTAAAAACCAATTAAATATAGATTAATATCTATATATAAATTCAAATTAAGATGACTATTTTATATAAGAAAATTTGATAACACATCGTAAAATCCGTAGCAAAGTACGGATATTTAACTAGTTTTTAGAAAAATTGATACCTGTAACATGTTTGTGCCGATTTTTTCTTTTTTTTTCATTAACTAGCACCTATTAATATATTATAGGTGCTGATTTTTTTTTAAAAAGACAAGCACCTATAATATGTGGGTGTCGGTTTTATTTTTTTAACACATGCAGATAAAAAATGAGCCACAGGTGTCGGTTTAGACTTTAGAGCTGGCACCTATAGGGCCATCACCGGTCATCACCTATTAGACGTTCACCAGCACGGGATCCCTTATCTCTAACAGACTAAAAGCATCATCTATATCGGGTAGCGCCCCCGTCAGTCAGCAAAGGTCACTGATGTGTGCTAAGATCTCAATCAGGCACAAGCCCGTCACCGATGGATATTATCTCAATCGGGCCGAGTAATATGCCCGTCAGAGATAAGCTTGACCAAACCGTGCGAGTCAGACCTAGCCCGTCACGGATATCCTATCTCAATCGGGCTAACACACAAGCCCGTCACTGATAAGTACCTATCTCTATTGGGCCGAGAAAGGAGCCCGTCACAGATAGATTTGACCCATGTGAGGACTAAAAATTGACCTGGCTCGTATGAACTTATCTCTATCGGGCTCAAGCCTTAAGCCCACCACAGATGATGATATCTCTACCGGCCTATTCTAGAGCCCATCCCAGATGACTTTATCCCTAACGGGCCTAGGTTGTACGCCCGTAAGTGATCAGTAGGTTAGTAAAAAAATAAAATTTGTATTTTTGGCTAGACTCAGGCTTTTGCTAGCCATGCCCGCTGCGAAAATACAGAATATATACAAATTTATCGATCCCAGCAATCCAGATTTCAGTCCATTCCCATCACATATATATACACATTTCAGTCCACTCACATAATCCATCACGGCAAAAGCAATTCACAGCATATTATACAAATACATTCACATCCTTTATGGCCCACCAAAGCAGAGTTATGAACTAAAACAAGTTAAGATGTAATCAATTAGTAACCCAGACATTATACAATCTAGAAAAACAAATAATACATATTAGATCAACTTAAGTGCAGTAATTGTCAAAGCATTGTAAATTTATGTCGCAAGTACGGACTTAATTACAACTCTTGTTCAACACAATTCAATGATTATATAATTACACAAATAGATGTTTGTCACAAGCATTGGAAATGTGGAAGTATTCATGGACGAGCTAGCTAGCACTTGACTCTAAACATTCCCTTACTTGACAAGATATCATCAAGTATGAATCGTGCTATCTCTTCTCGAATGATATCGAAGTTGTTTTCCGGCATCTTTAAAAGTTTATCCTGCATGCGAGACGCAAAGTTAGTCTACATACGTTGCGAGTTATCGTCCTACGTACATAATAAACAACCGAAACACACACCTCAAGGTCGAGCAAGGCCACCTTGTCTGCGAAGCTTCTCATGTTATGGCAAACGTGGAACCCACACTGGTCACCGACTTGTTGACGTATTGGGAAGTCTTTCTTGTGACCGAGTGTGGGATGCCCGTCCTTATGCCTTCCGCCTTTTGCCATGTACTTGACCCAGGCGTCATTGAAGGCAGCTTCGATCGCCGTCCAATCATATATGTTTTTTTATGTCGGAGTTAAGGTAGTAAACCAAACTCCACTTCGGCACTATGACCAGAATAATCCAATGACCCCTACGACATAAATAAATTGATAGTTAAGTACTTAGAGATATGCATGTCATCGCCTTTCATGGTAAGTAGGGTGCACGCTTACTGTTGATTGTAGGCACACATAAGAAAGTCCTTGTCTTGACGGGACCATAAGCAATCATACAAATACTCTACCATGCTAGCTCGATCGGTCTTCATAGTGGTCTCGCTGACGACAGACGGATCGAGCAAGGCAACATGGGGTGCATGACGATGGACATGCTTCCAAGTCAACCTATATGCAAGGAAAGGATCTGAGTAAGTGTAATATATAGTTTGTTATTACCATATTTCATACGCAACAATACTTACAAGGAGTAGCACTTAAGGAGGTTGGTGTCGATCGACTGCAACCTGTAGAGGTCCCACAGATCTCTGAAGTCTACAACGATGAAGCCCGGAGGCCCGAGGAATGGCTGTGTATCGTGTTGCCCCGTCATCGAGGTCTCTCTATTCTTCCTCCTTGAATTAGTTTTCTCCATGTAGTACCCGTGCAACTCCTTGCATGCGTCGCCCATCTTCGTCCCCTACCAATGGCAGGCGTAACGTGAATTCGGTTGGAGGGTTCTGACGAGCCGACGCCTTGCCGAGATCTAGCTTCTTAGGAGCTAGGATCGTCCCTTCCACCTTGTCTCTTCCCTTCCCTGTTGATGTCCCTTTTTTGCGGGTATCAACCAGCGGTGGGGAAGATTTTGTCCTCCTGAGCTTCTTGGCAGGTGGGGGAAGTTGTGCAAAACTGTCTACCTCAGGACCCTCTCCACCAAAGTCAGTATCGTATTGCAACTGCGGATCTTCAATGGCAATAGGGGCAGATAAAAGAGTTGGGCAGGGAGGTGGCGGCGGTGGACAAGTACTTGGAGCTGGCCTAGGAGTTACATTGATTTGAATGTTGTCCTTTGGCCATTGAATGAACGTCCCACGTTTAGATCCAAGTGTTAGAATCTCGTCATTCGGTGGGTGCGGGAGAGTGAAGATAACCCAATCGGGCTTCACTAAGTCTACTTGAACTTTGGCATGCCCGCTAGCAGCTGGGCCCCATGCACTCGGGTCTCTGGAGTAGGTTTGAACGCACGACCCTCCGTGGCAGGAATTGCCACTCCTTGTGCCACCTTAACGACTAGGGTGCACGGGGTGGGTTCCTACAATACATTTCATACGCACTATTAGAATGTGACATAGTGCATTATACTGCTAATACACCAAAAGAAATGTATGTTGGTTGTACCGTTATGTTGTCCACCGTCGTGGCGGGCGGTGGTGGTTCTGTCGCCACCTCAGTTGAAGCGCAGCTGCTACGCCTCTGCGTGGGGCTCGTCCCTAGTAAGGGGCCGGGAGCGGGCTCGCTTTCCCTTAAGCGTGCCTCGACCCGAGCCTCCACTTGTAGGATCTTCGAGGTTAACTCTTCTCTAAGCTCGTTTCTAATCTCCTCCTGAAGCTGTTCCTTCAGACGTGCTACTTTCTCTCTCTTGAAGGTCTTGAGCTTCCTATATTGCCACCTGTATTCAGGAAACCCGAACTTCCATGGAATGGTGGCGCCAATGCCCCGTGTCCTTCCATGATGTTCTTCCGTTCCCAACGCTTTACTGAGGATGTCATCCTCGCGTCGTTGTGAGGACGTCGATTGAGAGGATTGTCGTTCAGCAGACAAGTCCACCTGTAGTAACGTTGGTTCTAATTAAATCAAGAAGACAATACATTGAAAGTTAACTGTAGTTATGTTTGAAACTTACGATCTTTTGGTAGACCGCCTGATCTTCGGCATTTGGGAACATACGTGTTCCATCGCTATTCTTCTTCACCCTAGCCCTTGCCCAGTTCCTGGCTCGGGTACTCGGGATGTCACCAAAAATAGGAGGGGTGTTAGATTCTGCAGCAGCTTCATCCTCCTTGATCCATTCTGTCGTTTTCCCGGCGTACCCTGCAGTCCCGAGCCGATGCGGGTGAATGTTTCTTACTTGTAGATTCCTATAGGCTGCACGTTTTGCCAGAGACTCAGGCGTTGACTTCGCGGCATGGAACTGTTCCCACGCTTCCTTGGTGATGAACGGGTACTTCTCATACGGTTCGACCTTGGCGGGGTTCATGACGTACTCGGTCACTGACGTGGTCTTGAAGTTTTTCCACAAGTTGCACATCTTGCAGATAGCCTGCTTCTTTAGTCTAGCCTCGGCCTCACCGAGGTACTCAAAGCTTTCCTTGAATTGCCTCCAGGCCTCCTCTTTTTCCGACTGTGGGACCTGGTCAATGTGGTCCCTCGTAATTGTGAAGTTTTGTCTGCCTAGGACTCCGTATATAGTTGAGAACCTCTTGACCGCTTTTGGAGGAGCTGTGGGAAATTCGAGATCATCCACATCCGTTATGGTGTAGACTTCCTTAGGAATCCTATTCTGGCTCCTACGAGACCAGTTCGATTCTTTCTGTTTCATTTTCTGTTTAACTGTTGTATGATAGGAATGTTAAAAACTATTGGACCGTTGTGCGATAAGACCTAGATCTACCTTACTAGGCAATGTTAAAATGTCATAAGTACTATGTCGCGACATACGCACACCTAAAATCCAAAATGTTTCATATACATTGTGTACGGTAGTTATTATAGGGTAACTAATGATGTCTCCGTGATGGAAATTCAGACCGTGCGCTACTAGGACGTAAATATCACGTCCACCTCACGCGACGGGCGTGCATATTTCTTGACACTTGTTTGATTTGTTTTATTTACATGTCCCTCAAGACGTGTGCACCCCCACCGCGATGAAGTGGACGTGATAGTTACGTACTACTAGCGAAAGGTCATATTTTCCACCACGGAGTGTACATTAACTAGCCTACAATAACTGCCGTTACAATGTTCTCTACCTGACATCTCGACATATTAACAACGAAGTAAGCAAACGACAGATTTTTTCTTTGGCCTTAGCATGCCAGTCAACTTCAGCCTAAGACGTGCCCGTCAAACCGCACGAAGGCGATGACCAAATGTGTTACACATCTTAGGAACTAGACGAGATGAGCTTAAGGCTGACCAAAAATTCTCGTTTGCTCACGACATCATCAATTGGACACAACCACTATTTGTATTTTCATATATTTCAATCTAAGAACAAGCATCCATATGCATACTTACATCATTTTTTTCATATAGATTCTTTATTTAAAGACAGCATCATATATATTCTTTTATTTTTCATCATATATTTCATAAGGAGGAGGGAGGCGGCTCACCTGCGGTGGTGCCGACGACGGGGACGGCGGTGGCGTGGGGAGGGGTTGGGAACGGCGGTGCGGGAGTCGGGGAGGGCGTCGGCATGGGGAGGGGTCGGGGATGGCGGCACCGGAGTCAGGGAGGGCATCGGCGGCCTCGGGAAGGCGGTCGCCGGCGGCTAGGACGGCGGCGGCGTGTGGACGGGTTGGGGACGGCGACGGCATGGGGACGGGTTGGGGACGGCGGCGCCGGAGTCAGGGAGGGCGTCGGCGTGGGGAGGGGTCGGGGACGGCAGCGCTGGAGTCAGGAGGGCGTCGGCAGCGTCGGGAAGGCGGTCGCCGACGGCTAGAAGGACGGCGGCGTGGGGATGGGTTGGGGACGGCGGTGCCGGAGTCGGGGAGGGCGTCGGCGTGGGGAGGGGTCAGGGACGGCGGCGCCGGAGTCGGGGAGGGCGTCGGTGGCCTCAGGAAGGCTGTCGCCGGCGTCAGGGATGGCGGCGGCGTGGGGACGGCTTGGGGACATGGCGCCGGAGTCGGGGAGGGCATCGGCGTGGGGAAGCAGGTGGCCAGCGTCGGGGACGGTGACGGCGTGGGGAGGCCTCGGTGGCAGCGGCGTGATGGGGCTAGATTCGGATCAGTGAGGGTGAGCGTGTGAGGAGGGTGGGCTAGCACCTAAACCCTAAATCAGCGTATCTCTGACGGGCATTGAGCCTAAGCCCGTTAGAGCCTTGCCTATCTCTGACGGGCGTCGAGCCTAAGCCCGTTAGAGCCTAAGTCATTTCTGACGGGCTTAGCTGCACGGCCCGTCAGAGATGACCAAACCTCAAACGGGCTTTTTGTTAACGCCCGTCAAAGATAGAGTAACTATTACAATTCGTATCATACAAATTGTTAAAATTACTATTACATGAAAAACAGTTTGAAGAAAACCATTTCTAGTAAAGGTGCTATTAAGTTTGTATTAAATTTTACTAACAGAAACAATTTGTTTTAATTTTAGAAAATCATACCTATACTAAATTTGCTATTAAATTTTTATAAATCACAGAACGATAATATTTCGTATGTCATATGTAGTTTGAAGTTGCTATTACTTTACCGAATTCATATCATTAAAGCACAGATGCAAGGTATATTACACATAGAGTTCATTTACAAAGATATGCATTCTGAATGGTCTGAACGAGCGTACGCCACATCATCTTCGGGATCGTCTTCGATGTTGATTTGAGGTCTCACATGAAGGTTCTTGTTGTATTCTTCCCCATCCACGACGTTGTCAACCCCAACAATTCTTCGCTTGCTATCCCTAACAACATGAAGCTTCTTGTTTGTAGGGTCTTGTACGTAGAAAATCTGTTGGACTTGCTTGACTAACACAAATGGTTCATCGACGTATCCAATTTTGGCTAGATCGACCAGCGTGAATCCTTCCTTGTCGACTTTCACACCTGTGCAGATATTGACCTAGGTACAACGAAACAAAGGCACTTATAATTAGTCGCATACATCTAACTTCGAACCATCGCTAAAAAAGAAAAATATTAGTTAATATTTATTTGCATGCTTGAAATTTTAGAGTGCTTATAATTAAAGCAGGTATTAGTTAACCTTTATACTTACTTTATGATTTTTAGATTCTCTTTAGAAAACAATTACAAAAATTCGCCCCCTTACACCTCCCACCAAAATTGTGAACAGTGGGACAGCTTCAGACAGCAGCCGGGTCGAATATTTATAAAGTGCAAATAATTATCTCAATCGGGCCACATTTCGAGATCTCTTACGGGCCACCGATTATCTCAATCGGGCGCAGCAAAAGAGACCGTCACTAATCGAAACAATCAGTGATAGGAGCTTGGTCATCTCAATCGGGCAATCTCCCGGACCTGTCAGAGATGATGGTCATCTGTGACGGGCCTGGTAACTCGGCCCGATTGACATGACTTGAACAATCTCAATCGGGCTTACCTTTGTGCCCGTCAGAGATAAGTACCATCTCTGACGGGCTTTAACCATGTGCACCTGACTTACGGCTGTGCGATTACATCTACAACAGGCTTATTTTAGGCCCGATTGAGATGCCTATGTTCTGACGGCTCAAGTAATCCAGGCATGTTTTGGACCGTCACAAATTGGAGGATCTGTACTAGTGGTTGTGTGGCAGTGTATAGCTAAAATATGTTAGAAAACAAGGTGAGGCAACTAAAAACAATTTATGGGTTAACATTTATCATTGAATTCTTAGTGGTTTCAAAACCAACTCTAGGGAGTAAACCTTCGTTGAAAATGTTCCAAATTCAAGTATAATATCATGTTTCAATAATTAAATTTTGATCAATTCGATTAGCTAACAACAAAAGATGATGAGTGCCGGGTGCATGTCAATGGTATGAGATCAGTTTCCATTTATTCTTCAATGCTTCCATATATGCACTTTACTGTGCCTCATGTTGGGTGATTTTTACAAACAAATTTTATATATGATTTTTAATATTATTTTAAATGCACTCTTAACTTTGTTATAATTAATTGATTTGTTTATACACTCAGATGATTATCACAAATCATCCAGCTATTCATCGCTCCAATATACTCAATTCACCTAAAAAGACCACACACAACATATTAGTGGATAGCACAGCACCAACTTCATGGGAGTACCTGATAGCAAGGAAAATTTTTTATTTTCCAGAACAAAAGGTACATAATTAGTGATTGAAACTTCCTTTTCTATAATGCTCATTTGAATTATTTATTTTAAGTTTGTTGTATAACTATGAGAACAATCACAAGTATCAAAGTCAATATCAATTATTCAGTGTGGTGTGTATTTCTTTAGCTGTCCGGGAATGTGAGAATCCAGTGATTTTTGCTTGAAACTTGTTTCATTCCAAGCTAGCTACTTTAATGTGCACAATTGTTTTAGAACTTCCCAAAATAATATTCTACCCTGATTTTAGAAACATCTCCCAGGCGAAGAAGTGATATATCAATGTACTTCTGTTGACGTCAAAATGTGAACGTTGATGTGTCACACACGAAGGCCTAGGAGTCAATCTTAGACAGCTCCAGTACAGGACCTAAATCTTAGAATGCGCAGGCGTGCTAGTCAATTTGATCCTGTAACTGACAAGATAAACAGTAAAACAAGCCGATCGGCTATCGAGCCGATAGGTAACTAAGAAACCAGCCGATCGGATACTGACGTAGCAACAATTAGCCGATAGGATGAGCTACCGGCTGTAAAAAGCTTGGATCGGCTAGAGACTTGATAGAAATAGACTTGAATTAAATATTAGACCAACGTAATCTGTCAAGTTACTTATTAATCTTAGTCGATCGGACGTACGAGCCCCTATAACCAGATCGAACCAAACATACATAGATCGGACTTAACCAAGACAATATGTAGTCGAGCACGATATAATTATAGGGAATATGAAGATCGGTAAGACTAATAAATAAACCAACGAATTACTTGGAATAAACAATGAATCATGTGTTACAATCAGCTAAACTCAACTTGCATGTAATTCTCATAAGCCGATGCAACATAAATAACTACCGATCTAACTAAATCAAGCCGATTGGTATAAAAAAAATAACACAGTAAGGCGATCGGCTATTCTGTTGATGTAGATATGATAAGCATTTAGATCGTTGGCTATAAACGACTGACAAACGACCAAGACCTGTAAAATATCTAGCCTAGATTGCTAAGAATAATCATAGAAGATCAGACCCAACTGAGATAGTTCAAGATTACGCCTAACAATATCAGGTTAGACACTAAACAGATCTATATCGCTATCAAGCCAATGAGCAAATAACTGATAACTTATCGGCTGGTACTCCGATAAAACGATGAGCAAAATACATCAATCTGATATAAACCATCTGATAAACGCAATCTATTAGGTTGGACCGAACCGAGATAGTACTAGATTGAATATGTCAAATAGCAAATATCAAACCAACGTAGATCGCCCAAAGTGTTCGACCAGGTCAACTCAAAACACAAAAGTGATCTAAGTTGAAACTGATACGATAACTAGCAATCGCACAACTAGATTAGAAGATCGGATCGAACCGAGACAGTTCCAATCTAATCGATGCGATTACCGTGGCCCGGCGGAACATAGGACTTACCCCTCCGTCGAAGATCAAGACGATGCAGCCCCATGTCAGGTGCCAAGTTTTTCCGGAGTTGAAACCTTGGAAGAGGGTGACGATACGCCGAGAGTAATTGATCTATTGATGTGTAGATGATTTACAATGACCCCGGGCATATATATTTATACCCTCGGGTGGATGCTAGTCTACGTTGGACACGACTCATAATAAATAAAAAGAAATAACAAATTCTATCTCTATCACGACACAGTTTCTAATATATAAAAGAAAATAAACAAGTCCTGATCGGACTCTAACCTCTTAGAGATAAAATAAAAATCCTAACTAACTCTAATTAATAGATAAAATTTACGCCGCCATGCCTTGGTCTTCACGATTCCCTGTTGAATTCGAACTCTTCCAGATAAAATTTCTGTCGACAATTGCACCTTTTCTCACCCAAATCCAATACGAAAATTTACCAAATTTTGGTGTTAACAACTTCCTCCGTCCCATATTAAGTATATTCCTAGAAAACTTGTGATAAATTAATGTGAAAAAAGTAATCCAAATACCCGTATTATTCGAGAGAGATCGGAGTGGGTTATGTTGTTACAAGGTAAGGTGGGAAGATTTTTTAATTTAAGGTGGTACTCCAAAAATATACCTCTTTTCTAGGAATACCTCCGAAATGATCATGGTTTATGTATGGTCCCAAAAGCTGACAGAAAGGTTAATTCTGCCTTTCCTCATCTTTATCAGCGCGAGTAGTATCTTTGAAAAATACTATTGTATTTACAATAAATTAGATAATTCAATTACACCGAGATTTTAGCGAAGAATTACTCTGTTCTCGTTACCATTAGAACTCACAGGTGTCATTTACCAGTTAGTGAACGACCCATTGGGGATCAGTCGTGGAATTGGTATGGACTATGGTATAAAATTTAAAGTTATTTGGACGTAAAACAATAAGTTGTAGTTTCAAAAACATACAATACAAGAAATGGCACCAACAAGTATGCAATCGACAATTATAAGTTCTAGAAAATTCCATCACATAAGTTCATTTATATATGAAAGTACTATCGTCATGAGTATTCCATCAACTAGATAGATACCATGCGCGTTGCTATAGGAGAACTATGTGATAATATAGTGCATATGAATTCTAAAATTTTTTTTTTATCTATTATATGATTTTTTTATGTGTTTATATATTTTTGTGCCTTTATTAATTATTCATAGGTTATAAATGGTTGGATTGTATGGTGTGTATTTTCGGGAAGAGATGCAACTTACACTCTTGATGAATCATCTAAAGTCTAAAAACAATTGAGATGATGTGAAGAAATGCAATTTACACCCTTGATGGATCATCATAAGGCTAAAAACAATTGAGATGATTTGGTTTAATTTACACCTTTGATGTATCATCCTATGGCTAAAAATAATTGAGGTGATGTGGTTTCATGAGAGAACAGAGAATAACATTAACTTTATAGAAAATAGAGATTCCAGTGCGCAATGGATCTACACCGTTGGAAATTTGTAGCCAATGATCTTTTATCTCATTTTGGATCTTGTAGTAACTTCAGAATTGTGTGCTACCATGCATCTATTTTACTTTATAAACGTTATTTAGTCTATCTTTTATTGGAATGAGTTGCGTGTTTGTCCTATCACCTTGTTTATATTTTTAGTTATGAGACTTATTGGTTGTGTCTCTAACGAGCATAGGCTGGAGATGTAATGAATTCCATTATCTAAAATTTTTTGTCAATCCCAATATGTTAGCCCAACCTAATTTTTAAATGCCTAAAATGCCCTCCCTTGAAGATGAATATCATGAAGGGGAAAAGAAGAATATATATTTTGTGAAGTCCCAAAGTACATCATCGACACAACAGACATAGGCTGAAGCGCTGAAGCTATCGTGTTGGAGCACGGTCTCCATGACCCGTTCGCCACTAGAGATAGCGCCATGCATGCTTGACATGGAGGGGTCAGACACCGGCCCTTTTTATTTCCAGGCGGGGCCGTAAGTGGCGCCGCCTGGAAAAAACGGTAGACAGACATCGGACCATTACCCACACGGGAAGATGCATTTTCCCGTGCGGGCGTCTTAAAACGACCGCATGGGATAATCGCATTTCCCCGTGCGATCGTGTTAACCCAACTGCATGGGATAATCATTTTCCCGTGCGGTTTTTAACCCAACCGCGCGGGAAAACGATTATCCCGTGCGGTTGGGTTAAGACGACTACACGGGAAAATGCATCTTCCCGTGCGGTCATTTTAAGACGCCCGCACGTGATGATGCGCCCATATATAAATTTCAGCTCGACCGCAACCTTTCCTTTTCACCCTCGTCAACGCCGCCTCCTCTCCTCCTCGCCATCACCACCGCCGATGCCTAGATTCATCATCATGACTTCTCCTCTAACCCAAGCCGCCTCTCCTCCTCCCTTGCCGATGGCATCGACGAAGAGGCCGCCAATCTCCTCCACAAAGAAGCCACCGACCTCCTTCCCCTCGACGTCGGGCTCCATGATGCCTCCTCCCCAAGACACCGGCCTCCACCAAGCCACCAACGATCTCCTCCACCAAGAAGCCACCGGCCTCCTCCCCCAAGCCGCCGACCTCCTCCCCCTCAGCGTCGCCGGCCACCAAACCGCTACTAGCACCGATCGCATCGGCCTATTTGATATGTGTGCAAATTGTGAGATGTGCTATTTGATATCTGGGCAAATTGTGAGATGTGGTATTTACAAATGTTCATCTTTTGATGTGTGAGATGTTATTTTTTTCAAATTATGAAATATTGTATTTGCTATATGTGAAAGTTGTGACATATGGAACTTGGGACTTAGAATGATATGTGAAATGGCTAGCATGCGCTAGGCCAAATGCTTGGGATAGCACA
This sequence comes from Oryza brachyantha, assembly GCF_000231095.2. Lineage (NCBI taxonomy): Eukaryota > Viridiplantae > Streptophyta > Magnoliopsida > Poales > Poaceae > Oryza > Oryza brachyantha. The sequence goes on from NC_023174.2 coordinate 6,288,106, forward strand.
TGCTAACCAAATGGGATAATCCATTATCCCATGTGGTTCCGTTATGTCGACCGCACGGGATAATGGATTATCATGTGCGGTTGGGCTACCCGCATGAGAAAATATTGATTCTCGAAGACCCTTGGGTGCAGACGGGTGGGACCTCCGCACGGGAAAATGCATTTTGACCGCAAAGATAAATTCAATCTCTATTTGTGATCGTTGCATGCATGGCAGTAAGCATGGTGACCACTGGCGGCCAACACGCCCTTGCACAAACAACAACTCATAGGCACGGTTGATGCATGGATTCCATGTCATTATATTAATATCATTGTAGGCATTGATACATGGATCTTACCCTTGTACCGAAACATATTCGTGCATCCAATGACACTATCACTATGATAGAGGACATGAACCCACATTCATCATGTCTTGGCCATAATGGTGACACCACTGTTGGTGTTAGGAACCATCGCATGATATCATACATACTTGTTGGAGTTGTTGCCGCTGTTGATACATCCTCATTCATCATTCCTTTTGCCGCTGTTGGCAAAAGGAAACTACTGAAGGATGAGTACATGACTAAAGTATATGTATAATGGTGTATTTGGACGTACGAGGTAACACTAATATAAAAATGCAAACATATAGAGACGTTTTATAGGTTCGGACCCCTAAGAGATAATACCCCTACTGCCCTTAGGTTGGGTGGTCGGTGCTTTGCACTCTATATTAACCTCATGAGTACAAAGGATGAGAAAACCATAATCTAGCCTGCTATGATGACATCGGCGTAGAGCGTGGGTACGGTGGTTAGCAATTAGTGATCTTTGGGCTTCTCTAATATTGGCTCAATAATATTGGACATGCAGCTTGGACTAGCTTATCCCACATTGAGATCCCCCGTGACTTGTTTTGGCATGTATTGACTTGCCTATTCCCTTCATATGAGTCTAGTATTATACTCTTGGTTGCCCCCTATTATAGTAGAATGGGGGTAATGTCACGCCCTGAGTTTTACCTTAGCCAAGAAATAATTAAATAATGCATTAAAAATAATTTGTTAATTAAAGTTCAGGAAAAATCCCTCTAAAAAGAACCTAATTCAATTAAATCGAGGTTCCAAATCAATTAACTGGATTTAAATTCAAATTGCAGAACAATAAAATTTGGCCAAACAAATTAATTTAAAATTCGGCAAAAGTGGGGTTTTCCTTTTTCCCTCCTTTTTCCTTTCTTTTTCCCTTCCTTCTCAAATTCGGCCGAAGTCCAATTTTCCTCGCTCTTTCTTTTTCCTTTTTCTTTTTCTTTTTCTCCTTCCCGGGCCGGCCCAGCCGAGCCGGCCCACTTCCTCTCGGCCGGCCCAGCCGACCGGCTCCGGCCTCCTCCGCCCGCGCGCGCCTCCGCCTGGGCCGCCGCCCGGCCCAGCTCGCTAGCTCGCCCGCTCGCTCGCCCGCGCTCGCGGCGAAGTCCGTCTCGCCTCCCTCCTCCCCTCGCGCCACTGACAGGTGGGGCCCACCTGTCAGCGACCGAAACCCCGCCTCCGTGCCAGCTCGCGCCCGCGCCGCGTCGCGCCGGCCGGGTCCGCCGCTGCCCCGAGTCCTCCGCTCGCGCCGCCACCGCAACCACCGCCGCAACCGCCGCCGCCGAGTTCGCCGCGTCGTCGACTCGGTCTCCACCGGCCTATCCGCCCTAGCCGGCGCCACCACCTATAAAATTCTCGCGCCGCCGCCCCGCCGCCACTTTCCCCTCTCCGCCCGAAGCTCCCCTCCGTCGCCGTCAGCCGCCGATTTCCCCGTCGGCCGTTGGACGTCGCCGCCCACCCGCGTCACCACCTCCGCCTCGGCTTCGCCGTCTCCCGCCGGCCTCCGTCGCTGCCGGTGTGCACCCGAGCGTCGTCGCCGCCCCTTCGTCCCTCCTGCCGCCGTGCCCGTCGTCTCGACGCCGTTGGCCGATCTCGTCACCGCGCGTCGCCAGCCGCCGCGCGTCTGCGTCATCACCTCCGCCCCGTCCTCGCTGACTTGCTGCCGTCCTCTGTCGCCGTCGGTGAGCCCTCCCCTCCTCTCTTCCTCTGTTTCTTCCACCGTCGCTGGGTCCCCTCGCCGCCGCGCCGTTGCCAGGTGTCGTGCCGCTGCGACGCATCTGCTGCCGGCCGCCGGCCTCCGTCCCGCGCCGTTGCCGCTGGTCGCGTCGTCGCCGTCGTCGTCAGGCGCCGTTGCCGCCGTCGGCCATGTGCCTCCTCTCTTCCTCGGTCCCCGCCTAACCGCCGATCCTTAGCACCGCCCCTCGCCGCGCCGTCGGTCGTCGCCGCCGTCCGCTGCCGTCGCGCCGACGTCGCCGACCACCGTTCGCCCGGCCGCCCGCCGCCTAACCGCGCCACCTCCTCCCACACGCAACCATCGCTCTGCTTCCCCCCGGTCGCGCCGTCGCTCGCAACGGTCGCCGCCGATCCCGCCGCTCCGCTTGCGCCGGCCCAACAGCCGCCCGCTTGTCGCCGCCCGACGTCGTCGCCGACGCCGTCGTTGCTGCGCCGTCGCCGCCTCCCCGGCTGAACGCCGCATCTCATCCCCCTCTCCCTCGCGACGCCGTCGCTAAGCTCCTCCGCCCGCCGCGCTGCTGGCTGACTCACCACCGCACCACCCCGTCACCGTGCCAGCCGTCGCCGCTGTTTTGCCGGTTGCGCCCGTGCTCTCGCCGCCTCCGCCGTCATCGCCGTCGCGCCGTCGTCGCTCGCCGGTCGTCGCCGTCGCGCCGTCGCCGTCGCGCCGTCGCCGTCGTCCCGCCGTCGCCGTGCGCCGCCGTCGCCGTGCGCCGCCGTCGCCGCGTTGCCCGCTGCTCCCGCCGGTCGCCGCCGTCCGCCCGAGCCCGCGTGCTCCCCTCCTCTCTGTTCCCCTCTCGCTGACGAGTGGGCCCCACCCGTCAGCCGTTCCCCGCGCCCGCCTCCTCTCTCTCCTCCCCGGGCCCGCGTGTCAGCCGCCCACTTCCCCTCTCTCCCACTGACAGGTGGTCCCCACCTGTCAGCCGTCAGCTTCCTCTCTCCTCGCTGACGTCAGCAGCCCCATTAATTGCACAATAATTGATTTAGGACTTTTCTGTTTAGCTAAAAACACAGATAATCTTCTAAAATTCATAAGTAATTCATCTAGTCTCCGTTTAGGTCCATTCAAGTTTCATTAATCCAGAAAAATGCCAAGAATCCATTAAAAATAGTTTCTTTCTCTGTTTCAGTAGTTTTATAGCCTGTTTTGTTGGTTTTGCCTTGTTTGTCGTAGGTCTTGACCCCGTCGCAGCGCCGTTCGTTCTCGAAGTCGTCGCCGAAGTTCCTCGTGGGTCTAAGCAAGGCAAGTGGCATCCTTCTTTGATCATATTGAACCTATGTTTATAAAATCCCCCGCTTTTACATTCAAACATGCATTGTTTTATGCAAATCTATTTATTGTATTTATCTATTGGGCATTTACCTTTATATCCGTTGATTCCCATTTATTATTGTCATCCCAGGGTTAATTTGACTAGATTAGGGTTAGTCAATGCTTAGCCATGCTTAGTTCAACTAGCTCACCAATTATTATTTAATTATTGTTGCAATTTGGTACACCTTCAATGGTTGTTATCATTATTAATTTCCTGTTGTGGATTAATACAACTAAAATATTGCTTATGGTGGGCTGTGGGTGCATGGTTTTGAGAGTCGTGCCCATGGCAATTAAGGACCGGTTCTCAGGAAACCCTGAAGGTCTTACACGTACTAACCACAAGCCAGAATGGGCAACGGTGAGACTCGTAATCTAGCTTGTCCCTATTCGACGTACCCAGGCAAGGGTAGGCCTGATGGAGTATGGACGGGCAATCGTGGTGTAACGAAAGTTTCTCCTGCTTCCGGATCTACCAAGGCACAAGAGGGGACTGCCCGACTTGGTGTAAAGGAGGGGGTGAAACCTGAAGTGTGGTGCGATTGTCTAGGGAGGGCTAGGTGAAAGGTCTTATCATGGTTTCCGTACTGAGGTATCGTGGTGATACGTTGGGGCATGGTAACATGCTTGGCAGCCATGTCTTGTGGGTAAAGTTGTACACCTCTGCAGAGTAAAACTATTCGAATAGCCGTGCCCGCGGTTATTGGGCGAACTGACAGACTCACTGGGATTAGTTGAACCCCTTTAATAATTTTATTAATCTTGGAACTGGTTTGACCCTGCGCAATGTGGTGTAACGTTGGCAGTGGTTTGGGTCTGTCGCAACGTGGTTTAACGTTGGACAGAGGGTTGACCCTGTCGCTACGTGGTGTAACGTTCGACAGCGGTCTGGGCCTGTTGCAACGTGGTGTAACGTTGGACAGTGGATGATTATTTTAATTGTTACTTTACTTTTATTTCAGTCTATTTTATTTACTGTTTTGCTAAATTACTGCAGCTTTGTGCAATTTAACCTTAGCCTATCCTTGATACCCTGTTGCATTCACTATTCTTCCCCTCTTGGGTGTTACTTGTTGAGTACGGTGGTTTGTACTCAGCCTTGCTTAATTTTCCCCCACCAGAGCAAGTGCCAGAGCCTGTGTCAGAAGAAGGTTGTTCCGAAGGTTGAAGTAAGGTTCAGTCTGCCGTCGAGAGTGCCTGTGGTGTGGAGCCGTCTTCGCTAGCTGAAGCTGAAGATTAGATGGTCTAGTCTTGTTGTCCTTTTCCGCTGCATTTCGATAGATAATTGTTTTTATTTGTTTTTAAGTCGTGGAACTGTATATTAATTTGTCATAGTGTGTACTCGGGCTGATGCCTGGACCGAGATTTAATACATACTATTGTTCAGAAATTTGGTGTAAATTTCTGGGCGTGACAGGTAAATAAGAATACGATTAGTGTATTCCTAATTAGACCCATGTAGGACAATGTATTGCTTTCATTCTAATATATCCATGCACATATAGTTTGTTTCTATATAGAAATCGGTATGTGGTACTCCTCTATCAATGTTCCCCTTTGGACATAAGGTTTGCACAAGGGATAATCCCTTCTATGCACATCAAATTTTGGCTAATCTTTTCTATGCCCCCGAATTTTGCTTACTTCCTTGTTTACTCACAAAATTTGGTTTTGATCCCTTCCATACCCCTCCCGTCAGTTGACCATTAGTTGACCGTCTAATTTCTATAAAATCAACCATTTTATCCTTTAGATAAACATATAAATTTATGAATTACATTATTGAAAATGTAAAAGTTTATCTCATGAGACTATTAGTAGTTATGAGTTTACTATGCGATATATTATTTATGACAAATATTATTTATAGATAATAGAATAAAAATATGTATTTATTTTGTTTCTAAAAATTCACAAAAATAAGGAGTTTTCATATAAAGATTGGACTAGCAATGTTCACGATATTTTTTAAGAGTGTTCCTGATAAAAAAATATTGTTCTATTAAATTTCAAATAAAAATAATTTATTATATTGTTTTATTTGAAAATTTATGTCAAAAGTTTCTACACTAATTATGTTTGTCTCATTAGTTACGTAAAATGCACATGCTATGCACTCAAATAAAAATTTTAATTGTTTTTCAAGCTCATATTCAACCTAAATCATCGAGGGCAGTCATTTGTCACAAACTTAACAGTGAATAAAGGAAAATCTAACAGCAAGGGCATGGAAGGGATCAAGTTAAAATTTCAGGGGTATAGAAAGGATCGGGTAAATTTCAGGGGTATAGAAGAGATTGAGTGAGTTTGCAGGTGTATACAGGGTATTTACCCTTTGCACAATGCATCATACCAGTGAGCGTGAGCCTTGATATGTTGGCAGCAAAGAGGTGAGTTGTCGTCATTGCTGTATTTTAAACTTTCTAGGGCAAGGCGATATTGTCAAACACTCTAATCAACAAGTTTGTTGATGTCACTAAGATCTCCAATTGCAGTGTCACGTACCACTCTAAGGGCCTAGGCAAAGGTGGCACATGGACGAGGACGAGCATAAGCAATGAGGAACTAGGGGCAATGAAGGCTAATGGTACTGGAGCACGACAATCAGCAGGCTTGGATGCTCAAGCATGGATATGCGTTTGTTAACACCAAAATTTGATAAGGTTCCTTAATGGATTCGATTAAGTAAAGGACGTGATTGGTCGATGAAAAGCTTATCCATAAGATTTTGAGTCCAAGAAGGGATGGTGAAGACCATGACATGACAGTTTAAATATATCTATATATTAATTAGGCAATGTTTAATATTTTCTTTATTGCTAGGAAAGTTTTGTGTCTGATTAGAACTATATTTCCTTTTGTCTAGAGGAAACATGTGTCTCATCCAATAGTGACTAGAGTTAGAGTTCGATTAGAACTTGTGTGTTTCCTTTTATCCTTTAGAAAATATGTGTGTGTCTAATATGAACTCGTATCCACCCATGGGCATATATATGTACATCTGAGGTCCTATAAAATATATCTACATCTACATAATACAGATCAATACAAGTACCGTGCATCGTCACCCTCCTTCCCAAGGTTTATCAACGGCGAAATTTGGCATCTGACACAAGGTTGCATCACTTCGATCTCCAGCAGAGGGGGAAGTCCTATGTTTTGTCGGGTCGTGGCGATCGTATCGGCTACATCATCAGAACTATCTTGGTTCAGCCTGATCTTGTGATCTAGTTGTACGATTGCAAGTTATCAATTAGTTTCAACTAAGTTGATCTGGTCAACCACTTTGGGTGATTTGTGTATGTAGATTTGATATTTGTTATTTGACATATTCAATCTAATATTATCTCGTTTCAGTCTGATATATTAGATTGCGTTTATCAAATAGTTTATATCGTGTCGATGTATCTTTCTCATTATTTTATCAAAGTTCCAACCAATAAGTTATCGGTCATCAGCTCATCGGCTTGATAGCAATATTGATTTGTTTAGTATCTTGCCTGATATTGCTAGATGTAATCTTGAACTGTCTTGGTTCAGTTCAATCTTCTAACATTATTCCCAGCAAGCTATGCTATATAGTTTATAGATCTTGGTTAATTGTCAGCTAGTCATAGCTGATGATTCTTGCCAGCATGTATAGTCTTTGTATTTATATCAATAGAGTAGCTAATTACCTTATTGCATTACATTTACACCGACCGGTTTTATTTAGATCAGTAATTATTTGTGTTACATTGGCTTATGAGCATTACATGCTGGTTGGTTTTGGCCGATCATAGTAAATGATTTATTGTTTATTTAATTATTCGAGTCTATTTCTATCAGATTTTTGGCTGATCCAAGTATTCAACAACCAATTGTTCAGCCTATCGGCTAAACGCTGCCATATTAACATCCTATCGACTTGATAACCAATTGGCGTGTTTTACTCTTTATCTTGTTAGTTGCAGTATCAAACTGACTGACACGCCTGCACCTAGGAATTTAGGTCCTGCACTAAAGCGACGCAGAGACTCCCAGACCTTTATGTGTATTCAGCGCGCCACATCAGACAGATTTAGCGTCAACAGAGCTCAACTGCATTTTGGGCCATGAGACAGTAGGACCGGAAGCTAGGTGGTTGGAATGGAAACCCAAGCGGCAGCTACCGATAGGGATGGCAATTCGGGGAGGGGTACCGGGTACCTACCGGGTACCCGATCCGACGGGGATGGGTACTAGTACGATTTTTTACCCGTGGGAAGTACCCATACCCAACCCGAATTGATATGGTATGGGCACGGGTATTTTTTCACACCCATGGGTAATCCGTTGGGTACCCGAATGTAATCCATATATTGAATTTTGGTTCAGCCCATTAAAACCAGGTAACCCTAATTTCTTTACATCACCTTATCTAATCCCCACTCCAAGTCTATTCGCTGCCACCCACCTCTGCCTCCTCCCCCGTGCCTATCGCTCTCTGTCTCATCTCCCTGCTCCCTCAACCCTTGATCCTCCTCCTTCAGATCTCACTGAGCGTCGGCTGCCGCACCCCCGCTAGGCTTGCGCCGCCTGTAGTCACTGGCTCGCCGCCCCCACGCGCGCCGCCTGTATACGTATTTGTTGAACTTTTCATATGTGATGCAATATTGTATTATGAGCAGTATGTTTAGTTTATTGTATTTTTTGGAATGGTTATTTTGATGTGTTATTGACATGTGAAATGGTATACCCGAGTACAGGTACATGTATCAGATTTTACCTACGGGTATGAATACGGATAGAAAATTCTATCCACAGCCTTTAAGTTAGTGGGCGGGTAATTGCTGAAAAACCCCGCCCCCTTGCCATCTATCCCTAGCTGCCGAAGATCAGCGAGTTGGCGCTGGGAGTGGTTGTGTCAATGCTGGAGAGTGCGTAGCAGGTTAGTAGGTGGTGTCACCATCTGCTATTAGTTTGGCGATTTTGACCGTGTTTACAAAGGGGTAAAATAGTCTTTTCCAACACTTAACATAGGGATTCATGTGCCCTGTCCCATGCATTTCTTAGAAATTCTCTATGAAAAGAAAGAGAGACCAAATGACTGCTGGTCAAGAAGGCCTTTATAGTATAAAGTTAGAATTTTTCTGCACCACAAAACTATACAATTTCATATGGTGGCAACTGGCAAGCTTACCAGAGCTTTGCTGTAGTAGCTCCACCTCTACCTCCACCTGAAGATCACCCGGCCGGGCACCGATGGAAAAGACGGCGGCGACCGCCTTCACCAACTGCGTCGTGGGGAAGCTCCTGAAGGTGCTCGAGACGAAGTACACGATGATCAAGGACCTCAGCGACGACAGCGCCTCCTTGCAGCAAGACCTCCTCCTCCTCGCGGCGCACATGGACGACCAGCTCCGGCGGCCGCCGTCGTCGTCGTCGGCGGCGGCGGCGGCGGACGAGAGCCCCACCGCCGTGCTGAGGGCGTACACCAACCTCATGCGCGAGCTGACGCACGACATGGAGGACTCCATCGAGCGGTTCCTCCACCGCGTCACGCTCGTCGACGACGGCGCGTCCTGGCCCCGCCGCGCCGCGCACTGGGCGAGGACGCTCCGCACCCGCCTCCGGTTCGCCGCCGAGATCAAGCAGCTGAAGCGGCGGCTCACCGAGGCGCACGAGCGCCTGCAGAGAACCCCATCGCCACTGCCCCGGCCTCACCCCATCGCCACTGCCCCGGCCCCACCGCCGCAGCCTCAAGTGGAGCTGAACCCGGTGGGCATGGAGGGGCCCATCGAGCGCCTCGCCGGGATGCTAGACGAGCACGGCGGCGGGCCGCAGCAGCTGCGGGTGATCGCCGTCGTCGGGTTCCGCGGGTCGGGGAAGACCACCCTCGCACGAGCGGTGTACAGTCGGGCCGCCCGCCAGCGCCAGTTCCGCCAGCACGAATGGGTCGACGCCTCCAAGTCGACGGACGTCCTCGCCGACGTGGTCCGGAGAGTGTGCCCGGGGAAAGACGATGCTAGGGAATCTCACGAGGAGAATCTTCGAAACCATCTCAAGAAAGCGGGCCGGTACGTATGTTAACCAGATTAATCTAGGTTTTATTTTAATTTGTTTGATTTTAGACTAAGTGATGTCAAATAAAATAAACATGGGGTAAATTTTAGTGATACACAAGACAACTATGGCTGCGTTCGGCTTGAGTGTTGTTATCCGGCACCGAAAACACGGTAATAGATTACTACATGATTAGTTAATTATTAATTATAAAAATATAAAAATAGATTAATCTGAAGTTTTAAAGCAACTTTCTTATAGAATTTTTTTACAAAAAACACACCGTTTAGCAGTTCGGAAAGCGTGTGCGCGAAAAAGTAGGGAATCTGGTAATAAGGGGATAAAATTACCAACGAGGCTTATGAAGTCTTAACCAGGAGCACCTATGTCCTAAACTTTCCTATATTTTAGATTGGAGGTAGGATTCATTTTTCAGGATTGGAAGAGTTTGTAACTTTGTTGATGTTTGATCATCGTGCTAGTCGTTGGATGAGCATTGAGATTCTTGTTTGGTGGGTAAACAATAGCACTTTTGCTATTGATCAAACATTTGATTTTCTGTTCTTCTGTCAAACATGCGTGCAATATATGGAGGGCTCGGGGAGGGCGTGTATGAAATTTTTGACTTGCGTGTATGCCTTCTGTCGGAGATATAGGCCCAGGTATCCCCTGAGTGGTTGGCACGTGCAACAGTGGGCCCAAGAACTTCCAAGCCCGTGACGAAAGGGAGGTCGGGCCCCAGGAGGCGCGCACCCCTGGGGGTCGGGCCCAAAAGGGTCGGTCGAGCAGAGAAGTCAGGGCGCCCCAGACCCCCTCGGTGCGCGGCCTAGGCACCATGGTGCCGACCACATGGCTGGCGCAGCCCTGGCACCCAACTACCGCATTTATTATGATGGGAAGGGCCCTGGGCGCGTGGTGCCCGCATTATGGGCATGGGCATGCGCCCCCGGTTCGCTCCTGTCACCGCAAGGATTAAATGTGACGGACAGCTGCGGAGAAGCAAGGGCAACTGCCCCGTTCGGACCGTTGGGTCCAAATGAGTGTTGGTCCTAAGGTCTAGACACTGACTGATGGGACCGGGCAAGAGAGGCGTGGCCGCCCCCTCCACTAGCTTTCTGACTGATGGGACCGGGCAAGGACAGCATGGCTGCCTACACCTACCCTCTGACGAACGGGACTAGAGGGGAGCCGAGTGACACCAGCAGATCACTACAGCGTCGACCGAATGTGATGAGAAGCTATTAGCTATAGCATAATGATAGCTTATGTATCAGTAGTTGATAAGACCATGGCGATTGTGGTGTTCCCTTACTAGTAAAAAGGAGGCCCTGGCCAACCGAGAAAGAGGAGGACCGAGAGCTAAAGGAAGGAGAAGACATAGCATAACTTTACCCCAGACGCTTCTACGCATTTACCCAGATAGCGCTCAAGCAACAAGAGTAGGGTTTACGCCTCCCAGTGGCCCGAACCTTTATAAACTCTCCTCACATTCTTTCTTGAACACAAGGTTTTCACAGATCCAGCTCTGCACCCCTGGCCGAATGAAAACAGGGTTCACCGAACTCCCGCTCGAGGAGCTAAGCCTCCGACAGCTGGCGCTCCAGGTAGGGGGTGCGTAGCTTGGGTTTTTTTGAAAGCCTCTCTTCCCCACCTCCTGGGAAGAACCTATGTTGATCCCAACTATCGGCTAGTGATGACGGGTGGGCAGGAGAACCGCATTCCGCCCTTGCCCCGCGACCCACGTGTGGTGGTGGACGTCGAGGATGACAGCGACGCGGCCGATGAGGGTGATAACGGCCCCCACTACCGGCATCGCAGACACCCTCGTGGATCTCTTCCGCTGCCGCCCGGTGCCACCACGACGGGCGAAGACCCCAGAGATGCAGGCAGCCATGGCTGATGTGGATGCCTCTGCGTCCCTCCTCGATGAGCACGTCGGTGCGCAACACAGGGGCAGGGAGCGATGCTGCCTGGAGTTTGGCTCCAGGCCGCCGAGGTGCTCCTATGCCATCCCCCGTTGACCCCAGATCCAGGAACCAACACCCAGCGCAGGCTGGACGACATGGCCAAGTTGGTCACAACTGCGCAGCAGCAGCTAATTGCTGCTAACTAGGGATGGCAATTTTACCCATGGGTACGGGTACTCGTGGGTACCCGACCCAATGGGCATGGGTATGGGTGCAATTTTTTGCCCGTGGGCATACTCGCCCGTGACCCGAATACTAAACGGGTAGCAGCCGAGTTTTAATTTTTACCTATGGATAACCCATACCTGACCCGATATATATAAACACAGTGACATGCATACAATTTGATTTGGGCCCATTAGACATCTTTTGGCCCAATTAGCCTATAATATATATACACACACAACCTTTCTAATAGGTTTCCCACTCTATTAGTCTATCTCGAAGGGCTACGACTAAGTAGCGGCAGTGGCGGCAGAGCGACAGCTAGTGGTGGGCAGACTCCACACAATGGCAGCGATGAGGTAGCCAGCGGCGACGGCGACGGCCGGAAACCATGCGACTACTGTGGCGGGGCAGCCAGCGGCGGCCTCCAGGCATCGTCTCGGGATGGCTGCAGATTCCAGCGGCCGTCAGTGGCACGGACTACATCCGGCGACTGACGGCGTCCGCGGGGCAACGTCGTGCGACGGCAACTGTGGTCCGCAGAGAGCGGCGAGTGAAGACGGCGGTGGGGGAGCGACGGGCGGCAGCGACCTCAGGGTGTGGTCGGCGGTGGCAACCTCGGGGTAGCTTTCGGGCGACAGGTCGATGGGGCAGCGAGCGGCCGACGGCATCCGCAAGGAGCAGGCAACTGTGGGTACCCATCGGGTACCTGGGCGCCCGTGGGGTACGAGCTCTGGTACAACTTTTTGCCCGTGAATCAATTCGGGCACGGGTCAGGTACCTCAGTGCAGGTATCGTGTCGAGTACGTTCTTGCTCTACCCGTAATCGACCCGACCCATTGCCATCCACACTGCTAACCACTCGTTGACTGCGGCCTCCCACAGCATGGTGTTCAGATCGACCGTGGCATGATGGCGGGCAGCCTTGACAGATCGAGCTCCTAGTGCCCCGCCGCCATCGTTGGCCAACGGTGAGCGAGCAAGCGAGCTCTATGCCGAGAGCAATGCTCGCTTGAGCATCGAGAGGCGACGTGACGAGCACCGTGATGCACGGGTCACGAGCGACTCTAGCTCCTCAGGAGGAGAGCACACCCACCGACTGGCGAAGCAGACTTCATCACCTCCGACAACGCACGCCAGAGGCGGCGTGTCTCCCCCGGAAGGGGCGCGCTCCCGACACGTGATTATACGTCTCCCCGACCTAAGTCGCGCGACTCCACTCGGCACCAAGGTTCTCCCTAGCCGCCCTGTCGGTCAAGGAGTCCGGGTCGAGTCCACCGACAGCAGCAATGACAACAACGATCTCGCGGAGTGGAGGGCCCCCCTCCCCACGTATTGCGTGCATCCTCAACTTCTGCGCATATTTGCCGTCATAACTGCGCCTCCTCGTTTCCCGCGAAAGGTGCGTACAATGTGGCAGACGCGCGCATACAGTTGGCACACGACAACGGTGGGCCCCACCAAACGTCGGGGGCAACTGTCGAAGGTATCCCCTAAGTGGTTGGCACACGACAACTGTGGGCCCAAGAACTCCCAAGCTCGAGAGGGAAGGGAGGTCGGGCCCTAGGAGGCACGCACTCCCGGGGTCAGGCCCAAAAGGGTCAGTCGGGCGGAGAGGTCAGGGCGTCCCTGGCCCACTGCGTGGCAGGCGCAGCAGTAGCACCCAACTACCGCATTTATTGCGATGGGAATGGGCATGAGGTGCGTGGCGCCCGCATGATGGGCATGGGCATGTGCCCCTGTTCGCTCTCCATAGAAAAAGAGGCGAAAAAGGGGACAGGTGTTCCTAAGAGCGCGGCGACGCCCCTGTCACCGCAAGGATTAAATGCGACGGACAGCTACGGAGAAGCAAGGGCAGCTGCCCCGTTCGGAGCGCTGGGTCCGAATGAGTGTTGGCCGTAAGGTCTAGACGCTGACCGATGGGACCGGGCAAGGACAGCATGGCTACCCACTACACCTACCCTCTGACCGATGGGAGTAACAACAGTAGATCGCCACAACATCGACCAAACGTGATGAGAAGCTATTAGCTATAGTGTAATGATAGCTTATGTATCAGTAGTCGGTAAGACCATGGCGATTGTGGCGTCCCCTTACTAGTATAAAAAGGGGCCATAGCCAACCGACAAAGAGGAGGACCGAGAGCCAAAGGAAGGAGAAGACATGGCATAACTTTCCCATAGATGCTTGTACGCATTTACCCAGAGAGCGCTCAAGCAACAGCAGTAGGGTATTACGCCTCCTAGTGGACCGAGCCTGTATAAACTCTCCTCGCATTCTTTCTTGAACACAAGGTTTTCATGAATCCAGCTCTGCACCCCTAGGCCGAATGAAAAAGGGGTTCACCGAACTCCCGCTCGAGGAGCTCAGCCTCCGACACCTTCAAATTATCACCTAACAATAGTGATCGGATTTGATTGATGGAATTAAAATTTTCAAACATTTGATCACTAGGCGGACCCAAACAATAATTGTGCCACTATAGGTACTTGACCCTACCAGTGACATCGAGTTAGAGCATCACCAATGTATATGGACTACCTGGTCCATATAGATAGGACCCACATATGTAGTCTTTTGCAATTTCAATTTGCACGATATATAAAGATAGCAATGGACACATAGTAGGACCTACACATCTCATCCAATAGTCTTAGCTCTCTCACAAGAGAGAAGAGAGAGGAGAGAGATAATATATTTATGGAATACCTCTACTAGGGGTATCCATAGACTATATATTTACGTATAGCAAGGGGTTTACCGAATAGGAAAGCAATTACATCTGTATGGTATCAACCAGAGTTTGGTAACTATCGGATTGCATGCCGCATGTACCGGATCCGAGTTGTAACTAAATTACGATAGATCTTAGTCATATCAGATTAGGATTATAACATATAGTTGTAAGCCCTATCCCCCACTATATAAGGGGGATAGGGGCGTCCCTCATGGGGCACGGCCAGACACACGACATATTCAGATCGGCTATCTTCTAGTTGATATGTCCATAATCCAATACAATTGCCAAGCAGGAGTAGAGTATTATCTCGCTATTCAAGAGCCTGAACCTAGGTAACCCTGTCTTCATCCTAAAAATCGATCTTTACGCCTCGTTAGCCACCCCATATATATTGTCGACCTCCAAATCTTTGACAGTTGGCGTGCCAGGTAGGGGCAGCTACTACGAGGTCTTCGACGAGATCAATGGACCCAAAGTCGAAGATCATGAAGACAATGTTTGTCCCGGGGCAAACCTTCAAGACACAGCTAGTAAGCAACATCGTCTCAATGATCAAATCTGCCGACTGGATAAACAACGCCAAGATCTTGAGACCAAGAAAAAGCACCTCTATTCGGAGGATAGCTCTAACCTCCACCTCAAGATCGCACGCCAACGCCAAACATGCCAAGAAGGTCGTCGTCGGATCCGCGAACATCAGAGCCATAGCCAGGGGTCTAGGCATCGGTCACCTGAGAGCTCAGACACCGCCATGGTCGATAGTGTAAGCGGCCTTCACCAAAAATTTGAGCCAGCTTACTTAGCCGACTAGTTTCAAGCCAACTGGTATCAAGAAGTATGACAGCTCCACCAACCCCAAGAATTGGCAAACGGTGTACACCATGGCTACTAGAGCAGCCGGCGGCGACACTAAAGCAATGACCAACTATCTACTAGTCACTCCAGATGACTCGGCTAGACATTGGTTGTTAGGGCTCCACAAACAGTCTATTGACTCCTGGCAAGAACTCCACAATCGGTTCATAGCCAACTTCCAGGACACTTACGATAGGCCATGGCCCAAATACGACCTATACCAGGTCCAATAAAAGAAGAACGAATCTCTCTGGGCCTATATCAAACGGTTCTCTAAGGTTCTCAATTCCATCTCCGACATCAAGAATGATATGATCATCACTGCCTTTCATAAAGGCGTGAAATATGAGTCATTTATCGTGAAATTTACTCGCAAAGAGCCAACTACAGTCAAGGATCTCTTTGACATGGCTAACTCCTATGCCGCATCGGGAAAATCAAATCTACTGCTCATAAACTCTTCATTTATTCACTAGATTGACGTCTGGATGCGGTTATACGACTTCGTGGCTACACCCTACTTATTGTACCGAACCAGGAAAACGACGCTACGCTCCGCGCTGGCTAAGTCCGTCCGAGAGCTGTCGGGATGGACACACGCCGTGAAACCAACTCATCTCACGACTAAGAAACATACAATAGTAAAAGACTATTAGCAAACAAATTAACACTAAGCATGATTGAAGTCCGCCGAGTGATCAAGATGAAACGAGTGGTCACCAATGACCCTAGTTTCCAATAGAAGGTCGTAGGTTCTTCATCAACTTCATCACCTTCGAACACATCAACTTCATCGTCGCCGAGTGGTGATCCCATCACCACACCGAATGCATGCACCGCCACCGTGTTGGACACATCAACTTTGTCGCCGCTAAGTGGTAATCTATCTACCATGTTGGCCATGTCTCTCTTCGACATCAGGATCGTCACCACCAAATCTTGATCGCATCCGTATGTCGGTCATCATCATTGCCATCAATGAGAGAACTTGTGGAATAGCGAACAGATAAGTCACTTTTATTTTTTGTAGAAGTTTCCTATTTCTCCATCCTTCGACTACCCACGTCGAGTGGCTTTCACCCTTAGCAAGCCAGTCGGGAGGCTATACTGTATTATGTCATACGGTTCTTTTAAAAGTCTATTGTTTAAAAGCTCTGTTTTGATCATGAGATCAATATCTGAATAAAGCTAAACAAACATCACGGCTACGCCCTACTTACCATACCAAACTGAGCAATACGCTACGCTCCGCGTTGGCTAAATCTACTTGGGGGCTATCGGGATGGGCACACAACACAAGTTTACACTGCTCATTTCAAACTGTGAAATCTAAATCAGAATAAAGACTTAAAACAATAGCAAAACAATTTACATTACAGACAAACAAAGGTCTTACAAAAGACAAGTTACTGCTAATGGCTATGTTTCCTATTTGCAGGTCAAAGGTCCAAACTATGGAGTCGGCACTAGCTTTAGTCTCTTCCGTTAGCACCAACGCCTTCTTCGGATCGAAATCGGCTGCAAAACCTTTGACGGGGGGGCTAAAAGGACTACCTAGGGATAAAGGGACTTCATTGTGGCAAAGGCTTGGCCAGCCGCTATCATTGCCATGTCCCTCACCTACCTCGGCTACACGCTCGGGTACATCTTTAAGCCTCTCATTGGCTGACATGGAGCTGAAGCTGGTCGCCATAGTCTCGAACGACCCGAAGATCGCCAAGGCTGCAGAAGCAAATCGGTCCCGAGTAGCCTCGACTACTTTTAAGTCTGGCCTCGATATCGGTTACTACACCACGAGTGCTCTATCGCACCAAATCTCCAAAATTGTCAAACTAAAATAGTTCAACGGCTCCAAATCTCCAAAATCGACTAAGTGTTACTATGTCCCTCCGTGGGCCTAGCGGACCGATGCATAAACCTCGGTGTTGGCATAGTTGATATCATGTCGACGAGAACGTTGCGAGTTTATGGTTCGCCCAAATGGTGACATAAAATTCATGATTTCTCACATTTCGGAAATCAACGGTCTGCCCATATAATGAGGCTATAACTGTTTTCACACAGGAACTATTTGATATCGCCCATGGCACTTAATTGCGCTTTTAGCCTATGCCTAAACTTTGAGTAAACCTGAATATACTCGGTACTAACTACTTGGCTGTAACGGTTAGGCAATACTGTATAACCTACCCTACAGGCACAGTGTAATTAAAAATTACATGTCTGGGGGGACACGACATAAAAACCATCTCCAAACCACTCGGGTTCAAATTGCTCAGAGAGAGCAACCAGAGCTGGGTACCACTCGGGTTCGAAAGTACTCAGAACAGTGTTGCTCGAGTCAGAACACTTGAAACTTCGAGAAACATCTCTTGGGTAACAGTCCATAGAAGACTCTATGTTTAATTGTTACGCATTTAAGCATAGAGTCGGGGGCTACACCTATTAGGTGCATCTCAGATGCACCTAAGCCTTTTTTATATAGTCTCGAAAAGACTCTATGTTTAATTGTTACGCATTTAAGCATAGATTCGGGGGCTACACCTAATAGGTGCATCTTCGATGCACTTGTTCCTTTCATCCATTCGGAGCCATCCACAACCTTTATAATCATCACAGAGTACTCAGGATCACTCGGGAAGCACTCGGGGAGCGCCCAGAAAGTACTCGGATAACGTCAAGTATGTTGTGTGAAGATACGCCTGATGATCAACAATCTACACGGATGATTTGCGCGGCTATGTACGACTCTAGGGGCTGATGTGGAATACTTCTACTAGGGGTATCCGTAGACTATACATTTACATATAGCAGGGGGTTTAGCGAATAAAAAAGCAATTACATCTGTATGGTCTCAATCGGAGTTTGTTAAAGTAGTCCTTATGCCCCCTTCCACAATGGTAAAGTAGTTTATATAGAGCTATTAGGACCACTTTTGATATACATTGTGGATGACCTTACCTACACACCTCTTCCACTGACCTATAACCTTCATGTCGCAGGCATGCATCTCTCACTAAGCTAGGGGCATTTATGTGTGTCTACACCGAACTTACATCTAAATTATATCACATCTTTGCTTAAGTGTAAGAAATTCTACAGATGAACATATACAATCCTTTCATCATATTTATCCCATAATCCTTTATATTTTATTATGAAGGGAGTAGTAATTACATGCTAGATATATTAGAATTATACTATAGTTATGATAATGTAAGTATACTATAAGTTATACTTGTGTAATTTCGGTATAAGTTATACTTGTGTAATTTCGGTGAAAATAATATCACTAAACAAGTCTCCCTACATGTGATTGCACCTTTCAAAGAGCTTTATCACATTATACTAATCTGAGCTCTATATTATAATAATTTGTCACAATAGTTCATGTTTTTGTTTTAACTCATCCTAATAAGCTATATTAGAATAAAACCAACCTGAATCAAAGAGTGCCTTAGTTCCTGTCTTATTTCTTTCCTTCAAAAGAAAACTACTTTTTGACAAATAATTGAGCTGATGATTGTGTCATAAATCCTTCCACAAATATGCAGTCAAATATAATTTTCATATTTTATAATTTCACCAATTTATCGATGGGTAAAATCAAAATTATGATACGTGAGGATGTAGGGGTCGTTTGGCATAAGATGCCTGTATATTTGTAAAAGATGAAAAAACACGATGAATTTTATAAAGGTTCTGACCCGAAAGTAACAGTCTCTCTCTTGTTTATATGTATTGATGATCTAGTGTTTGCTATCTAAACATCAAATTAAATAATCATAACTGCTATTGTGCTAGTACATGGTTGTGGAGGGTCCATAAAACACAATATTCTCTCTCTCTTTTTTTTATTCGTCAGGGTTTTTCTACGAATATCATACAAAAGACAAGAACATGTGTCGTTGAAGGCGCTTAAATTCTTTTTCCCATTTCAGATTCATATATAGCATGAGCTAATGGGTTTTGATGAAAATATTTCCTGTTTTTTTCTAACCATTTTGTGTGTAGGTATCTAATTGTTCTTGACGACATAAACATGGAGCAGTGGGATGCCATAGAATCAGTGTTCGAAAACAATGGCAGAGGCAGCAGGGTGATCGTCACCACGGCCATCTTGTCCGTCGCCAACCGGTGCACCGCCTGCAAGTCCGGACCCAACGGCGCGTGCGTCCGCCGCCATGGCTGGGTCTACAGGATGCAGAGTCTCGGAGAAGCGCACGCCAAGGAGCTCGCCCTCGGAGGCGGCGCCGCCGAGCGGCCGCCGGAGCTGGAGCACGGCTCGGCCACGCTCATGGCGAAGTGCGACGGCTTCCCGCTCGCCCTCGTAAGCGTCGCCAACCACCTGCGCTGCCATGACAATCCCACGGGGCGGCACTGCGCCGACCTCTGCCACCTCCTGGGCTCCCTCCTGCTCGACGAGCGCAACGTGGAGCTGCTCGCCGGGATGGCCACCGCGGCCGACAACTTCGCCAGGCTCCGCCGCGTGCTGATGGACAGCTACGCCGCGCTCCCGGACTACGCCGCCAGGACGTGCCTGCTGTACCTGGCCGTCTTCCCCAGCGGCCGTCGCTTCAAGAGGAGCGTGCTCGTACGGCGGTGGCTCGCCGAAGGGTACGCGCGCGGCGGCGAGGACGTCCTGGGCAACAGCACCGACGTGAACGTCGCCGACGGCCACTTCGGGTCCTTCCTCGACCAGAGCATCATCTTCGTCCATCCTGCCGACGACGACACGGCCGGAGAGGGAGACGACGACCACGATGGCGGCGACCACCAGGCGGCGGCGGCGGCGCGGACAAAATGCAGGACTCACGGCATCGTGCACGAGTTCGTCCTGCACAAGTCCATGGCCGAGAACTTCATCCTCTCCTCCCGCGCTCCGACGCGCAAGAGCGTCCGCCACCTCTCCATCCACGGCGGGAACACGACGACGACGCTGAGCACGACGGACCTGTCTCGCGTCCGGTCACTGACAGTCTTCGGCGACGGCGGCGACGCCGTCTCGAGCCTCCGGAAGTGCAAGATCCTCAGAGTCCTCGACCTCGAGCAGTGCACCACCGCTCTGAGCGACAATCACCTCGCCGACATCTGCAAGCTCTGGAACCTAAGATACCTAAGCCTCGGGAGCAGCAGCGGCATCACCATGCTCCCGGACAAGATCCGAAGGCTCAAGCTCCTCGAGACGATCCATGTCAGCAAGAACAAGGTCACCGAGCTGCCAGTACAAGTCATCGGGCTGCCATGCCTAGCCCACCTGGTCGGAAAGTTCAAGCTTCTTCTCCCAGATCACCATGCGAGGATGACGACAGCAGTGAATATCAGCAGCGAGCTCCTCGAGCTCGCGAAGAAGAGCAAGCTCGAGACGCTCACCGGCTTCGTCGCCGACGAGAACGAGCAGGCGTTCCCGAGGCTGATGAGCAACATGCGGAAGCTGAGCAAGGTCAAGATATGGTGCGAGTTCACGGAACCACAAGGCGGCGGCAGCAATGTCTCGACGCCGGCGGCGGCGACAACCGACCACCTCGCGGATGCTATCCGGAGCTACATCGAGGCGCCCAAGGTTGAAGAGACCGACGCCCGGTCGCTGTCCATCGACACGGCGCAGTGCTCGAAGCGGCTCATCCGTTCGTGCCATGGAGAGAGCAAGTTCTTGCACTCCCTCAAGCCCCCATGCCGCAGCTACCTCACCTCGCTGAAGCTCCACGGCGACCTGTTCCGGCTGCACGGCCTCATCTCCATGCTCAACAACCTCAACGACCTCTGCCTCTCGTCGACGACGACGACGCTGACCCGGGACCTCGCGTCAGCCATCGGCGGGCTGCCGCTGCTGCTCGGCCTCAAGCTGATCGCGCATCGCATCGAGCCCTTGGAGATAAAACGCGACCAGTTCCGCAGCCTGAAGCACCTGCTCCTCGCCGTGCAGCACCCGGTGCTGCCGGAGATCGAGCAGGGCGCGCTGCGGCAGCTCGTCACACTCGGGCTGCTCTGCGAGCGCCTCTCCGGCATGGTGCAGATCAGGCACCTCGAGCGCCTCAGGGAGGTGGGCCTCGACGCCCGCGTGGGCGAGGCGACGCGGCGGGAGTGGGAGGCGGAGGCCAGGAGGCACCCGAACCTGCCCACCGTCTTGCTGCTCAGGAACACGTACAGCGTTGTGCTGTCTGACGAAACTGACGGAAGGGATGTTGATGGTGCTCAGAATGGTGGCGATGAGGCTGCTGGGATTGCAGCTGCTCCTGAGAGATCTTCACCTGATGCTGCTGCTGCTGCTGTGGAGGGATCAGAGAGCAGCAGCGTTGTGCAGGTGGGATCAGCAGGCAGTGCGTTCCAGTTGAGTGGTGGTGAGTCTGGTGACCTGACCAAGCCTACTCTGAATAATTCAGTCGCTGTAGTAGAGGAGACGGCGCCTGATGCTCAAGAGGTCTCCAGCAGTGTGAAATTCACAAAGTCATATTATGAAGACTGCTGCCCCTGCTGAGGTAAACTTTAAGAATCGACGTGTTACTTTTTTTTCTTTATTCGACACGGTTGACTTTTCTATTTATGTTTTTATCATTCATCTTATTTGAAAAATTATGCAAATATGTAAAACAATAAATAATGCTTAAAGTTCCTTTAGGAGCAAATAAAAGTATAGGAAAATAATTAATAATTATATAAATTTTTTAAATAAGATGAACAGTTAAATATATATCCAAAAGGCAACTGCGTAAAAATAAAAAAACAGTAAAGAGTATATATGTAAAAAACAGTAAAGAGTATATATGTATGACTAAACGCGACCGATTAGTCGTATACTGGAGACCTCACTGGGCACTACCTATTGCAATACTGTTCAAACAAGCTGATAAAATAATAACATAATGAAAATACTTCTCAAAACAAAATATTCTATGCACATTTGTGACTACTCCCTCCCCTTAAATATATGTGTTGTTTGACTTTCCAATGATCTTTGAGGTGCAACTTTGGTGATAAAAATATTTGTTACTACCTCTGTTTCATAATATAAGATGTTTGACTTTTTTGTTGCAACGTTTGACCATTCGTCTTATTCAAAAATTTAGTACAAATATAAAAATTAACAAGTCGTGCTTAAAGTTTTTTTTGATAATAAAGTTAGTCACAAACAAAATAAATGATATTTTCATAATTTTTTGAATAAGATAAATGGTTAAACATTGCAAGCAAAAAAGTCAAACATCTTACATTATGAAACGGAGGGAGTAGTATAGTTGAGGCCCCATTTGATTTAAAAGAAATTTATATGAATTTTAGAGGATTTCATTCCTACAGGGTTTTTCCTACAAAAACATTTGAATCAAAAAAATGAACCTTATAAAATCCTATGAAATTTCTATGGAATGTCTCTTTCCATACAAGTTTTGGAGGAAATTTAACAAAAGGTAGAACCTCATGGAAAAATCCTTTGAGTATTTATCTCTCCTCAAATTCCTGTGTTTTTCCTGTGGTCCAATCAATCGGTTATTCCTACGTTTTTCATGTGTTTTGCAATCCTCTATTTTACACTTACATTTCTATCAGAATCATTTTCATCCTTTTCATGTTCTTCTATTTTTCATTCTTGTGATTCAAAGAGGCTCTAAAATCTAATAACTTCTCAAATCAATCAAAGCACTTTTCAAGACAGACGTATGCATGCCCCTTTTATAATTGTCCAACCAATTTTAAATTTTATTTGAGGTCAAAGTTTAAAAGGTTTGACCGAATATTATTAAGAAAAAGATATGTTTATGACTAAAGGGAGCTCCATGCATCATATCGAAATAATTGAATTGTTCTGGTATTCAGTGTTTTTGAAGTTTTACATAATTAAACTTAACGACGTGTTCAAGGCGAATAAGTTTTGTGTCTGGACAGAGTACATGATAATGCAAGTATATTTGTGGGCTGACTGTTGTCTGTTGCTACTTGCAGGACCGTGACTAGCACATCTAAATGCTGCTAAGGATATTGCCGTTTGGTGACATGACTGAATGCTAGCTTCTAGCTGTGTCTTCAGGATCGATAAATCAGGCTATAAGCCAACGTGGAAAATAGAAATAAATAAATAAATAATAAGAAGTATTGGCTTTTTTATGTACTCCCTCCGTTTCACAATATAAGATTTTCTAGTCTTACCTAGATTCATATGAATGCTAATGAATCGAGACATATATAAATTATATGCATTCATCAATTGATGAATTTAGATAAGACTAAAAAGTCTTACAATATGAAAAGAGGCAGTAAGAGGTAGCTCTATGTATGCTCCAAAATTGATGTATTATAGGATAAAAATAGAGAAAACAATTTTATAGCTAATCTATTACTCCCTCCGATCTTTAATATTTAACGTTAGGACAAATTATCTTAGGCAAAAGATAGTTCATTTGATTGTCTAAAATGTCATGTATTAGTAACCGGAAGGAGTATATATGTTATCTGTAATATGGTTTTAAGCCAGTAGTTAGCTAACCTCGTCCTTATAAGAAGGCATGCTGTGAGTTATACCTGTTCAGTATCTTTGTAGTTTTCCTGCAAGCTAGATATATCTACTGCTATACTGTGAGTTAGCCTACCGACAAGTATAAATTCATTCTGTGTATAGTTAGGCTTATATGTCTTAATTATTAAGTACATGGATATGATCTCGATTTATAAACAGGTTCTGACCTCCCTAGCTTCAATTTATTGAGTAATTAATATGGTGAATGATATGCTGCAAGGGGTGGGAATTATAAGCATAGCCTTAGCTTTCTGGAGCAGCTAGCTGTGGGAGGGGATGGGATGACATTCCTCTCAAAACAGTTTGTTTTGTTAGCTGTTGTGAGTTGACAACTAGCTTTCCATTCAACATACACCCTCCGCTACATTTAGATTTATCCATATATCAATATATATGTTTTGTATATGTGCGGTATATATATGAATCTAGGTCAGTATAAAAAGTCTTATAGTATAAAACGGAACAAAGAAAATATTCTATAAATAAAACGACGAGGGTATTAAGGCCAAGAGTTGTGGCCACTAGCTTTCCACTTTACAACATGGCCTGAGGCACGATCGTTTGGAGGGGTATGCAAAATCATTCTGAGGGTCAAGCTTAAGCAGCCTGTTCTTGGGAGGGCACGACCAATCTCGTTAAAGCCTCTCTCCCCTGCTACATTCTGAAGCTACGTTAAGATTGTTTATTAAGCTTACATATGTACTTCCACATTAATGCCTCTCGGCCAGGTTCATAGCCTCATATCGATGAAGTAGAATGGTCACTTGTAGCTGCTGATGCCACATTAAGTGTAATCCTTTTTCTTTTTTTTTCTTTTTTTTTGCCAATAAAGCACAAGCTGTTTACAGAGAAAATTAGTTTAACAAATAACCATGCAATGGGTAAATCATCATAAAGAACAGAGAAAACAATAGGTGTTACACCTAAACACTGTTTCCTTTTTCTTCTATTAAAAAGTTAAAACACTGTATCCTAAACACTACTAGGTGGGTTCCTTTTTTTTTAGCATTTTAGGTTTTTTTCCTACTTTTTTGGGGTTATATAAGCTATAAAGGTGAACTAGTTTTCCCAGAAAAAAAGAACTAGCTCTGTTTAAAATTAAGGATTCTACCCGGAGTTACCAAACCTACAGAATAAGGACTAATGGAGTTTCACAAAGCTGAACGCATCAAAATTTCTTATGGTATCAGATTCCTCCTGAAGAACCTATTTCTCAGCCAGTAAGCTTCCTCATCTTCCAACCCTATAATGCAAGTTTCAGCAAGAACCAGCCTGGAGAGGAGGAAAGTCAGCTTCATCTTTCAGTTGGTAGAATCCTTCTGACCTGCAGATTTTCATTCCCAATAAGATGCACTTCAATACTAAGCATAATTGCAAGGAAACAATCACGTCTAAAATTTAGCCCACTCGATAGAATGGCTTACCTGCTTTCTGTTGCAGTTGGCTGAGGTCTCGCAAGAGTTGAAATTGGGGTTTCTACAGGTCCCTTGATAGAAGGCAGAATTGGGAATACTGCTCTGAACTTTGCACAGGGAACGCTAAATGAGATAGGTCCGAAAGATCCAAACTGAAGACTTTCATCTAGTTTTGTTTTGATTGGATGACAAACCTCTATTGCAGGTGAGGAGGGCTGACATGTATTGGATTCTTGTATATTTCCTTGACCGTCGTGGCCACAAAGAGGAAGCACTATACAAGGTGATGCTGTAGCTTTGCAGATTTGAACTTCTGGTGGATGGAGTATCTGTAGCTCCCTTGATTCATTGTCAGGTCTGACAAGGCTTTCGCTGGTAGCAGGTTTTTGGTTGTCAACCATGTTGTTGTTGTCTGAGCAAACATACCCATGTTGATTGTTATGAACATTCCATGGCTGGCTTATTTGTGTCAGTTCGGTTGCATGATTTGTTGATGCACTCTCCAGAGCAAAACCTCCTTCACCTGGAACTACAATTTTGCCTGAGTAATCCTGTTGTGAACTATTTTGGTTTGTTGGTATATGATATGTACTTTCAGCTGTAATAACCCCATTGCTTTCATCAGAACATCCAACTTCATGTGAGTTGTGCTGATGAAGGTGGCCAGTTTGGTTGGTTTTAATCTTGAACAGTCGATTTGGTAATATTTCTCTTTGTCTTCTTCCTTTTTCAGACAATATGCGCTCCTTGTAAGT
This sequence comes from Oryza brachyantha, assembly GCF_000231095.2. Lineage (NCBI taxonomy): Eukaryota > Viridiplantae > Streptophyta > Magnoliopsida > Poales > Poaceae > Oryza > Oryza brachyantha. Next base: position 6,313,937 of record NC_023174.2, read on the forward strand.
ATCATAACTCTGTAATAAACAAAATGAACTGCCTGAATGAATTAACTAATTACATAGATTTAGTAAGAAATGCAACAATTCACAATTTCTAGTTTATACTATTATCAATTTTCAGTGTGTAGCATAAACAACTCATTTTAGATTTTACAATGCTGATAATCAAGGTTTGAACCTAGAAATTCTGTTGGGAAATTTTCATTGACCCCTAATACGGTAATGAACGAATCATTTCCTGCCCAGGAGGAAACAAAGAATAAGAGGAATATAAAGTATGGCAATATTGTAGCATAAGGAACAAAAGATTAATGAGTCAATCTACTGAACACGAAATCTTTTTGAAGTTTAAACATGGAGCACCAAGAAATACATGATTTCCCAAGAGTCCTCACCATCTGGGGAATGTATGAGCCAGTTCCACGCGTCACACGATTATTTCTTGTGCTATTATACCCAAAAATGTTATGGTTCTCTGAACCGTCAGCAGGAGATGAAAATTGTCCCAATGCATTTGATAGTACATTTGTTCCAAGAAACAATGATGCATTCTGCATATATGCAACAAACAGGAATTAAGTCAATTCATTGAAAGCAGAGCTTATTGCAAACTGTGTAGAATAAAAAGTTGATGCACAAAGCATCAGAGTCTCTTACATTGAGAGATTGCATGCCAGTTCCATAAGTCCTAAGATCCTGTGTGGTATGAAACCTATAAACAGGATAGTTCTCTGAAATAGCAGTAGGATATGGAGAAAATGTCAACCCGTTCGATGTAATATGTGTTCCTGAGGGTAATGAACCATTCTGCTGACAAACTGCATTCACTTGGTCCCCAGTGTGTGATTTATGACAAATATCTCCTGTGCTATGCGAATAGTAAACTGGAGATAAGTTCCTTATCTCAGTTTTAGAAGATGAAACTGATAATAACCCTGGATGCCTTGCGTCAGTATTTGAAAAGTAGCTCTCCGTTGGAATCTTGAAGGAGTCTTCATCTAGCACACCAGACAAAAATGCTTCCTGAATCAGCTGCACCAACCCATCAAACATGGACTCCAGGTGGTACTGAATTTTCCGAAGGCATCCCAAGTGCAAATCCAGATCCCCTGATAGATCCAACAAATTTGATGTTGAGCAAGGAGAAAGTATCAGTTTCTGTTCATGGAGATCACTCCTATTTGACTCAGCTGCGCAAGAATGGGGAACATCCAAAGTATTTGTACGAGTAGAGGGAGTCAATATATGTGGTTTATTGTTCGCATAAATCTGTTGTTCCATAAATGATATAACAGGTGGTAAATCTTCCCCTGCAGAACAATCCTTGCAACCCTGTTTAAAGCTGTCGTTACCATTCCCTGTGGAATATGTTGAATGGATATTGAAACCGGTTCCTGAAACCATGTTGCAATATTGAATATCAGAATTTGTAAACCTGATTTTGTTCCAGGGACAATCTTTAGCATTACCTGGGAAATAGCTATCTGAGGTCCTGTGCGGATTCGGACTTCTGTTTTCATCTTCACTTCTGTTGGAATTGTTCAAGACTGGTGCATCTTTTCCAAGTGCATATTCAGGAGCAAGCAAGAATTCTGGGGAATCATTTTTACCAACGTCTGATCTTTCTCCTCTTCCATGTCTCTTCAAGGTGTTCATAAAAAATCCAAAGATCTCAGTAGGAATAAGGTCAGCACGTAACATGAGAATTTGACCCAGCTTTTGTGCACCAAATGAGAAAGCACCTCTTATGCGGTAAAAGCTTCCTGCCGAAAAAAGTTTATCAGAACCAATCCTGCAAAGAAATATCATCTATGTGTGCAGTTAGGAACATATGCCTTTCTACACATGTAAAGAACCAAAAACACATGTTATGAATAAGCACACAGCGAAATGTGCACTATATGGTGGTGGAACATACAAAACAAAACGACGACAAAAATAAAGATAAAATGACACAGCCGCTAGGTTATTCTGACCTTTGCTGACGCTTCTGCCAAGATTATTACTCCACTTCAATGGATCAATTATGTTCAGATGCTTCAGGCAAATATTTATGTTTGATCCACCAGAAACTTCTGGAAGTACAATGAGTTTATCAAACGGGACCTCAAGGATCTCCTTGCTAAACAGTAATTCATCATTTATGGCCGAAAGTTCAACTACATATCACAGAGATTATAATATTCAGTCCAGTTAATACATGCCTGCCTATCACTTGACGGAGGAAAAAATACATGACTCACCAGCAAGGTTGGGCAAAGATGACAAAAGAACAGGACCATTTAGACTAATGCAATACTTTTCCCAGTCAAACTTGCTAAAATATTCCAAAAACTTGTACAAAGCCTGTTACACAAAGACCACACAATAAATTAATGAATATCCGCTGGGCATTTCATCCAAAATCATTTTAGTTCAACCATCTTAGGAAGCAGCTTGTAAAAATTCTGAAAACTGTTGTGTCTTCGAAAGGTTACCTCTAAGGGGCCGTGCAGAGATTTGTGAAATATATTAAATATGTAAAGAACAAGTGTTTCCAACGCATAAGTAGATAGCAGTCCATGATGAGCTCCTAGTATGCGGCTTTCATAATAGCACCATGCCTTGATTAGCATAATGCTCCTCTTAAACAGATGATTTTTGCCAACTTTACGGTCAACCTGAAGAAGGAAGCAACATTCAAGTATGTGATCAACATAGCAGCATACATTTGTTCAAATTTCTTGGTGAATATTCAAGATGAGTAGTTTTGAGTGGAGTAGATAGTTAGATTTGTGTGTACCAGCTCAAGAAAGCAGAGTGTGGAGACACCACCAATTTGGTTGAACGAGATGTCAACAACAATATTCTCAATAACACATTTAATGAGCTTTACCTGGATACAAAAATAATGTCAGAATTTTATGAGACTGTGTACAGAATTTTATCAGTGGCATATATAGAAGTGAGGATTGCATAGTTCAATATTTTTTTCCAATGCATAGCATCATTTGGAAAAAGAAAATAAAATTTCTGTTTTCTTAAGAGACCATGCATGAAGAATGATGGAAAAAAAGGAAAAAGGTCAAAACATTGTTAATTTTTTTCCTAAACTTTCTAAAGTAAATGGATTTAGAAAATAATAACACAGAAAATGCACCTCAGCATTGATGAATTGCAAACCCTTTATTTCAAGTTCTGTGCCGCTATCCTGCTCCGATTCAAGTATACTGTGAACATCACTAATGTAAGTGCTGTCCAGAGCAGTGTTCCCAAGTACAGTTATATCAATATCCCCGTCTGGGAGATAGCTCTTCAGAGGAACTGACCCAAATGCAATTACCTGAAGTATCAAAAGGAAATAGCAAAACACCAATCTTAGTGTAAAGTGAAAGGTCAGAGTCATTCACTGCACCAGCAATATCTATTTGAAATGCAGGATTGTGAAAACGTAGGAACATGAAAACATAAGAATAGAATGTCATACCCACTAGATTTTACCAGGAATGGAAAACACATGAAAGTTCTAAAACTACCTGTTTGATGTTAATGACCTAAACAAAGAGATGATCAAAATGGCACATTAGGTCATATGCATTGAAACTTGGTTAAATTAATTATACACTCTTTCTATCTTGGTCGGTCTGACCACAGGGAGTGCTCCAGTCTGATCGGCGCCGGTTTGACTGGGCCAGGCTTGGTCTGACCTATGGGCTGTGAGCCGGTTGAACGGCCAATACAGAGCCGCCAGAGTTGTGGCCAATATGATCAAGCTCCAGTCGGTCTGACCGGTTGGTCCACTCCAGTCATACCATGCTACTTGTTGTCAGTGCATTTAATGCACTATAACGGCTAGAAAATTAGTCATTACAATGTTGGACGGTCTGACTGACCACCCTACGGCGGTCTGACCGGCAGGCAACAGAGTTAGAGGGTTTCGACCCCAAACAGCTAGTTTTTGAGGTGTGGGGTATAAATACCCCTCCTTCAGCAGCAATGGGTCCCTCTTGGCACTTGCTTCATTTGCATACGCCCCTTGCAACTATTCTCGCACTCTCTTGTGCGTACTCATCTATTTGATGTGTTTGAGAGTTGTTTAAGCCAAGATTCGAGTGCATTGCTTCATTGTAGAGCTAGTGTGGCACTTGATCATCTCCAAGCCGAGCTATCGCTTATTACTCTTAGAGGTTCCCGCCTCCTAGAAGGCTTGTGGAGGTGTTGCTCGATGACCTCTCCAATGAGATTGTGGAGAAGGCCTAGTGTCGGTTTGTGTGTGGTTTGGAGTTCACCACCTTCAGGGTGAGGAAGAATTACCCTAGTGATCGAGGCTTGGTTAGTCTACTTCGTGGGCCGGCTCACACCTTGCCCACCCCTTGACGAAGGGGGCTTGCGGTGACTTAGTGGTTTTGAGCGATGAAGTTGGGCTCGCCTCAATGGGGATTAGAAAACCTGCGAGTTTCCGAACCTTGGGTGAAAAATTCTCTTGTCCCATTTACTTATTGCATTTACTTTTGTGCAATTTATTTTGATAGCGACATAATTGAGCCCTCGTCACCCTAGGATTGCAAAACATAACTTAGTTGCTTAGTTAGTCTTATCCTTCACCAAGCCTAGCAACTTAGGTTAGTTTTGATTAGCTGTTATTTATTTTTAAGGGCTAATTAGATCCATGGCATTACAAATTTGCTAGTTTTGAAAAATACCATTACAATTCACATAATTGGAAATATGTCATTACAATTCTTCCTCTTTCAGAGACATGCCATCTTATACGCCTTGAAGGCTATTGGACCCACATGTGTATATACATATCGCCCAAAATGCCACTGCTTCATCTCTTTTCTTATACGGGAGGAACGACGACCTCTAGTCCCCTCCATTATCGCCACCGGTGACGCCGCCACATCACATAATTGGAAATGTCATTACAATTCTTCCTCTTTTAGAGACATGCCATCTTCTATGCCTTGAAGGCGGTTGGACCCACATGTGTATATACATATCGCCCAAAATGCCACTGCTTCATCTCTTTTCTTGTACAGGAGGAACGATAACCTCTGGTCCTCACCATTACCGCCACCGGTGGCGCCGCCGTTGCCACCCCCTCGCCTGTAAAATCTCCGGCCGTCATCATGGCCACCACCATCACAGTTCGTCATCCTCCCCTTCCTACGATCAGAGGTCGAGTTCAAGAACACGAACTTCTCCTGGCTTTGCCCGATGAGCCGCTGCCACCACCTGAAGACCGACCCAGTCGTGCCGCTCTTCTGGCAACTCGTCGGCGAAACCGCCACCACAGGGGAACCGGTGACCACAGGCAGTACGTCTTCGTGGGCATGCCATCAAGATCGCCATCATCATTGGGTTGTTGACCCAATGGCACCGCCACCGCTGATGCCCTCCACCAGCAGAAGCTGCCATGGCGCGGGCTAGGGGTGGGCGTTCGGTTTATTCGGTATATACGGTTCGGTTTGTTCAACTTTTCAAACGATTGGTTTTCAACAATCTCAAACCGAAGTCTCTATGGGAAAACTATAAACCGACCCGAATAAACCGATCTACATCGGTTCGGTTCATTGGTTTTACTGAGAAACCCGATAAAAGAAATTGCGCATGCCACATGCGCTTAGCCTGCCCACATGAGTTGTCAGGCGTCGTTCAAGGAATGGTGGTGGTTGGAACTAGCATGGATTAGTAGTGGGCCTCTAGGAGTTAGTGAAAGGTAGTGGTATTAATGGGCTTTTGCATGGCTTAAATGGACTAGACACGCAAGGAATTCATGCTGGATATTGTATCATACACATTGATCGTTTTTACGGTTTCTTCGGTCTCCACAGATTAAAAACCGCACATCAATCCGAACACCGAACAAAAAAAGGACAGAAGCCGAAGAGGAGACCGATCACCGAAAAACCGATAGTTCGGTTCGGCTTTCGGTTGTCGGTCTTTTGATGCCCACCCCTAGCGCGGGCGACGGACGAGGCCGCCTCAGCGAGCACGAAGAGGGCTTGGGACAGGTTGAGTGGCAGGCTCCTAGAACAGGACCTAGGAGTCTAGGACCTGGCCGATCTAGATGAGGTGTTCGAAGGCGTGGAAGACGCCGAGGTTCTTGATCCCACGGAAAGGGTTCGCGCAGGGAGGGTCTACGAGCGGTGGTGACAGGCCCTGCCTAGGGAAGTCGACAGCGACGGCGATGAGTCCATGGGAGGAGAGCGGGGCGCAGGGTGATGGCGAAGAGGTCGGGCCTGAGATGGAGCTTTAGCATGCTGCCCTCCAAGGCGTGGGAGCGGAGGAGGGACGGAATCGATGGGAAGGGAGGAAGTGGGGGAAGAGCGCAAAGGGGGAGACGGCAATGGTGAGGTTGAACCAAAGTGGTTGTGGGAGAGAAGAAATTGAAGACATGCCCATGTGTTAGTGAGTCGGAGATAGGGGCATTTTGGGCAATACAAAATTACAGTGGCCTGCATGTGGGTTCAGTGGTGTTTAGGGTGTAGAAAATGACATTTCTAAGATAGATGAAGAATTGTAATGGCATCTATGCCAACAAAGTAATTTTAATGGTATTTTTCTAAATTGGCATATTTGTAATGCATGAATCTAATTAACCCTATTTTTAATCACCGATTCCCCCTTCTAGTTAACATCTTGATCCTATAATAGGCCTTCTTCTATCTTTAGCATACGATGAATTATATTTATATTTATATTTATATATATATATATATATTTATATATATTAGTGTATGGTGAATTTATATGATTATAGTAGGATGACGTTCGTTTGTCCTTATCGAGTTCGCCCCATCTATTTTTTATTCGTGGTTCAGCAATAAAGAGGCAATATCTACACAAATTCCAAGAGATGGAGTAAATAGACCAATATATTAATAATAAAATGAAATTATTATGGTGTATTGGAGGATGTATGTTACGGGTAATGTGTTGTATATGTTTCCTCCTAATTAATCAGTAGATGATGTAGACAAAATTAGATATAGTAGCATTCATATTTCCAAAAACAAGCCTGTTTACACGCTAAGGTGAAACGTAAAAGTAAAATACCTAGGCTAGTAAAAAAAGCCACAAAAAACGGTCAAAGAACCTTATCCTCTTTTTTTATAATAAAATAAATCTGGCATGATGTCACTTGCTAGACAGTAGGGACACCAATTGGTTGGAGCTACTGTACAGTGAATATGGCCGGCCAGTCAATTGTCAAACAAGTGTCAGTAAAAAGCGATCTGGATGGCTTGGAGAATATGAACTGGCAATTTCACCGGTTAATCCTAGTCAAGACGAAATTGGCGGATTAGCCTAATCCTAATCATCACCAAAACGGAATAAAGACTATAACGACACATGAGCTGAGCAAGCGATTACGCGAAAGCTCATCCAAGACAAATCCCTTTGGGGATGGAAGCGGACGCATGCATCATGTAAGCAACTGCAATTTTGTTTGTTTTTGTTTTCTTTTGGAAAGAGAAAACTGAACCACAAAATCCGCGAGGATCAGGAGGCGGCGGCGCGGTGGCCGGACTACCGACGACGACGGAAGGGCTAGCTAGCACGCGGTCGGCGCCGGCGCCGATGCGATCGAGGAGGGGGGGGGCACGACGTTACATACCTCGCAGCCGAGGGCCGTGCCGAAGAGCCGCCCGAGGTAGCCGATGACGTCCTGCCGGCGCCGCTCCGCCGCCTCCGTGGGCTCCACCCGCCGCAGCACCTCGCGGGCGGCAGCCTCGGCGGCGCGCACCGCCTCCGGGCGGATCCACGACGGCCGCGGCGCCCTCGCGGCCATCACCGCCGCCAGCGTCGTCCTGCTCCCCCCGGTTCCGCCGCCCCCACAGTACGCCATTTGAGGAGAGAGAGCTTCCCGTCGCCATTTCAGCAAACACATGAACGAATGAATATATCGAATTCGATCCAAGCGGGGAAAGGAGAAAAAAATGCGAAATAAATTATCTACCTCGTTTGCTTACGATTTACGCTTCCCAAAATCGAACGAAAAATTCAACAGTATAGTGAACCGTCGATATATTTTATTTTTAATTCACCTAATCTGTACTAGTAGTGGTATTTTTGGATCTCTTGCTACTAGAACGGAGCGGAGGAAGTGGTTTTAAAAGAGTTTTAATCGCATTAAATGAGTTGCCCACGTATAGGCTATAACTGCTGATATGTTAAGAAATTTATTTATGAAGAGAGAACTATGCCAGGATTTATATGGGCAGGGGTGCAGAATTGTTAGCTGTGCTCCAACCAAAAGCCCAAAAGCCCAGTTGATGCCCTGTTTAGTTCATAGAAATTTTATTCTAAAATCATCACATCAAATCTTTGAACACATAAAAAAATATTAAATATAAATAAAATGAATACTAATTACACAGTTATATAAAAATCGTGAGACGAATCTTTTGAGCCTAATTAGTCCATAATTAGCCATAAGTACTACGGTAACCCACGTGCACTAATGATAGATTAATTAAGCTTAAAAGATTCGTGTCGCAGTTTTAGGCGAGCCGTAAAATTTATTTTTTCATTCATATCAAAAACCCTTCCGACATCCAGTCAAACGTCTAATGTGATACTCAAAAATTTCCATTTCCCCAACTAAACACCCCCGAGCCAAAGTGAGAGCGGGAGACAACGACATATATGGAAAATGTGGTTGACACGGGAAGGACCCTCGTTTTTTTAGCATGTTTTTAAATGGTTGAACGGTCTATTCATAAATATAAAATTTATATTAATATATATTTTTTTTTAATAATATTTTTATACTCCACAATTGGTAGATCGAATGAAAAAAAATTTCTCAATTTTTCCTATACTCCATTCCTACCAACTGAATGATACTGGTAGAAATTGATTGTTAGGAATCCAAATATTTGTTTTTCCTTCTCACCAAACCAGCCCTAAGAAACTTATAAAGAAAACAAAGAAATGTGTCTGAATATATGTGCTGCAGGATGGTTAGCTGTTCTTAGAAAAATCACTTTACATCCCTCAACTATGGATTGAATTTCATTCACGTCCTTCAATCATAAAACTAGATATACAACATCTCAATCTAGGTTTCTCTTTGCTTTCATCTGACGTGCCTAACATACTATGTTGCACTACGGTTAACAAAGTACGATGGTTTTATCCTACATGCCATATCAGAACTATCTAGTAAGAGAAATAATGTTAAAACTAGTGGGACCCACATATTGGTTGGACAAAAAAATTAAAAAAGTAAGACCCACATGTCCCCACTCACCTTCTCTGCTCCCTTGCTCGCTTCCGTGGCTGATATACACTTTTTCTTCCATTCAACAGAAAAATACACATATAAGGATAATTATCAAAAATACACACTTACCGTATGATGGAAATGCGGCATTGCCTTGATACCATGTGTCAATGTAGCGGTACCGCGTTGATACACCCAATATTGTACTAATCTCGTGCTCCCATACATGGCCCTGATTTGAAATTGACACCTTATGCAACAAAAGGATTGGCATCGCACCGCATACATGACCATGATGCTCTGCATGTTCTTTTTCACGCACTACAAGTTGATAAAGGCTCCTTAGGGTAAGGTAAGTAACTCGTGTGCACGAGTGGCCCGATTTTCGGTGGCTACTAATTGTGAAAAAGACACTGATAATCCGACTATAACCATACATGGCGTTGTTTTGTGTTGCGCCTTAGCGATCGATACATCTCTTCAGAGATTGCCGATCTTATTGGTGTAGATTAACCTTACTTCTTCAAGCAATCGAGAACAAGATAAAATAAACACTGATTCGTAAAATATAAGTGAAGAACAAAAGATAAATCTCAATTAAAAGTGGTTTCCCAAACAAGTGAACGGCATTGATCCAACATGCATGCTACCAGGAAATAACTTAAGCTAAACTTAAAATTTCTTTAATGCTCCTCTTAATGGTGAGAAATGTATTGGCCTTGATTGGATATATTTCTTTATAGGTGTATTCCATGTGAAATTTATAATTTTATTTTGAATCTAGGATCAAGAAATTTGCCACTAACTTATTTCGGTGTTTTTTTTTCCTCTAGCTGAATGCTTGTGCGCGGTTGATTGACTGAAACAACGCTAAACAATTAAGATATTAGCCATGTCGTTCCAACATATTTTTATTACTACTTTTTCAACCATACATGTATAAAAATTATTGGAAGTATAACCTACATGACTACGCCCCCCCCCCCCCCCCCCCCCCCCCCCGGAAAAAAAACATTCGGTTCATAGAACACATGGGATATCAAAATCGGAAAATACTACAATTTCTTTCCAGTTCGCTCGCAGATGTGAAGGATACGGTAGAAGACCACACAAGGTGCACAACAACATTTTGCAGCCACCATATCAGTTAAAACTGATATCTACAAAGCCTATAATGCTTCCAAGATACACCATTTGGTTCTGACGACCAAGAGGTATCCAGCTCTGTAACGCTACAAGCATACATCGGGCAACTACATGAAACCCTATCAAAAATGCAATGTTTCTGCTCATATTAAAGACTGCATCTTTAAAATCTCCATGACTACAACTAGCTGAGTCTATTTGGCTCACAACAGTACAAGAAAATTTGGGTGTCAATACTTATCAGAAAGTGTGAAAAAAAGAACAGATACAAAATGGCAAAGGGTCTGCAGCTTTGAACCAACCCCCTTCCAGTTATGAAACCTCCACCACCGCTTTCGATGCCTTCCACGATAGACTGCAAGCTGGCTGCCAACTACGGTTTTCCTCATTCGCCTTGCTGGGTAGAACTCAATACGGCATAGTGGAACTAAAGCAAAATTGTTCCAGAATTAGACAAAATCAACTAAATTCAACTTGAGACGACTTTCTTTCGGACAACTCTCTTTCTGCGAGGCTTGGACAATGCAGCTTCTGTTCCAACTTGCTTGATGCCAAGAAGACCAAGGCCAGATACAATCGCATCCTTCGATATAAACCACCTTGAATCTTCTTGTCCCCCAGCAACCTCTACTGGCCTTTTGTATGCTCTCAACAATCGATCTGAGTACTGTGGATCAGCTTCCTCTCCAAGCCATGTGCATCTTGATGATTCGCCAATCTGAATGTTCGTCAATCTGCAATACAAATGGCATCAAAGCTTAGTGGTAGAGTGTGATCCCCATAAGATGCAATTAAAACACTTCTGGAACACTGGAACACAGGCAATACAAATAGAGCAAACCAATGAAATAAATAACTTTTAGAACTGAAGTGAATATAAGATAGAAATCATGTAAGGATAACATAAAAAGTAAGATCTAATCATCTAGCATACAGAATTAAACTGCAGCAAAGCTTTACCATTACAACCTTTTGTCAACATACCAGCACAGCTGAAACACTTCACATAGATTTCTATACAGCCACAACCATCTCCATAATTATGCAAATCACTAAATGAATTCTAAATACAAGCTAACAAGTCGACAACCATTAGCATAAGTTTATCGCTAAATCATGCAACTCAACAAACATTTCCAACTACAAGAATGAAGTACATATCAGTGAACAGTTAGCAATGTCTATACCTCAAAGGTATAAATCCAAAACCATATACTATGACAAAAAATAGATCTAGTGCAGCTTTAAGATGTGTCAAGTTAAATTTGCAAGAAAAAACTTTTTCATGAATGCAGTAATTGGTTGATTGTCTGCTGGAAACTGCTGAACCTCCTGGTTGCATCCTATTTCAATTTTGAAATAGTCAACTGGCAATCATTTCCAGTTTTTCATCTGTAACGGGCAAAACACAGCAAGGTTCCAGGAGGATTCAGTTTTTGGTGAAAACTGCTCCAAATGTATTCTCATCTACCATTGTGCTATGCCAATACTATTGCAAATTGCTACTTAATTCTTTGTTATACAGAAAAGTGGAAGTAATCATCCATGTAGGTATTAGGTTAGCTCTTGTATCAAATCCTTGGTTGTTGCCCACTTTCACAGCCCAGACTGAAAAGGCGAAAAGCCGAAAACTCAATCTGAACATGTCAAATATAGTGCATCGTATTAACATCCCACGTAATTTAACTGATACAATCAATATGTGCATCAACAGTAGTATCCCATGCACCATCGATAAATTATCTCAGATTACTGGGTTTCTGCCTTCATAAAAAATGCATAACAATGGACACCAGTTAGTTATCCTGTGGGATATTCTACAGAGCTCAGTACATATTTACCTTAGTGCTGTGCTGAAGAAGATTGCCACACCAAGAACATCAAATCTTCTGACCATATACTGATCCAGTCCACATAATAGTTGATACCGCAAGTTTGCATAAAGTCCAAGGAAGGCTCCATACCCAAGGGCATTGGTGCTCACAGAAGGAATGGTTACCGATAACCTATATATGGGATTAGCAAAGCAGAAAACCAAAAGTTAAATTCTAGAATGAATAGATTTGAATAGATTAGAAGAAGCTATGAAGTAAAACTATGATAAGCCCACCTCCTTTCCTTTCTTGCAGACAGGGCTTTTGAGAGACCACCTTGAATAGAACCAGCAACTACCCCAACCAAGCTAAGCTCTGCTGCCTTGTAAAAGAATGCACTGATCCGTTTTTGTAGATCAAACTCTCTCAAAGGATAACTCTTCTCAAACATGTTGTTGGGAAGTTTCTCAATTGCATTCTGGAAGTCAAATCGCGATGTACTCCCATATGAGCGACATGGTGCCAGAAGCCCAAGAACCACCACATTGCAACAAGAGGCAGTCAGAGCATTGACGACAGCCAAATCCCATTCTTGCTCAAACCTGATTTCTCAGAGTTAGAAGAATTGGTAAAAATTAAAGTGTTGAATACAAGATCACAGAAAATGTACAGCATACCTCTCCTTACGTATGTTCATCTCCCACCAAACAGATGAGAAAAAGGTAGCCACGAACTCAAAAGCTATCTTATGTGGGAATGATGGATCTGCAAGCGTCCTGCATGTAGAGAGAACAGAAGACAATTTAAACTGGTGTTACGAAAACCAACACTTCAAATATGCCATATGTACAACCAAGACATTTCCATTTTAATTTGATCAAGCATATATTGAGTAAATGTGACTACAGAAATGCAATATTTGCTTATGGAGTTCGCCAACTAGTAAAATATAAGCTAAGCTCGATACAAAGTTGGAAGTTCAGCTTTCTTAAGGTACCAAAAACAAGAAATATCATTCTACAGATGATAATATAGGTTATGGTTTAGTTTTAAATACAGTAAACCTACAGGATAACTGGTAAACTAAATTATGGTAACCAACTCCCGTCATTTAAATTCAACGAAGAAGAAAAGACATTCCATGAGGCAATATTCATGTACACCAGTGCCTAATAAAGGAGGGAAATATCTCCAACTTGGATTTATGGCTTGCAGCTTAAGTCTAAATCACTAAACCACCATTCCTACTGCCTAAAACTAAATGAGGTAAAGAGACTAGATGTCACCTACCATCTTTCAAGAAGTTTACCGTGCCACCCAAGCTACTACACATTTGTTTATCTTTCATATTTCAAATATGATACATTGGTCCCTCCCCCAATTTTTATCTAAAAAAAACTTCTTTTGTTTCAGCTATTATGGGCTCAGTTAAAATGTCAAGGTTGTCCACTGCGCATATTCCCCATCTCCACAGCAAATTCTGGATACACCCTATCAATGCTTCTCCACTGGACAGAATTTGTAGCGTGTTACTTTCCTATGATCCTCGCACGCCATGGCAGAGGTGAGTATGGGTATAGTGGCCGGTGGTGTACAGTTAAAAGGTGCAAAGAGAAGTGGGATAACATCAACAAGTGCTTCACAGGGCCGTGGATAACAGAAAGGTGCAGATAGCAAGGTGCACCCTACTTCAAATGAGATCAACCATCTCTAAACCTGTGCTGATTGTGCCAAACCATCCTCTGGCCTCCCATGCGGGTGCAAGTGATGGTGCTTAGGTAAGGTTGGCACTGCTTGACAGTGGTAAATTGCCCCAACATTTTTCATCAATAGCGGCTATTCATGGGATCCATGCGTGCATTCTTCTAAGTGATGGCATCAGACACCTAAGAAATCACTGACGCTCCGGCAGTCATGTGTTGCATGGGGCAGGCAGGATGTGGATTTTGGAGGAGACAGCAAGTTAAGGTCACAGCTATGGAATAAAAAGGAGATGGTGTGAGGGTGAAGGCAGCCATTTTGGCCTTTCAAAAAGCTTCCACCTTGGTCAAAGTTTCCATACGTGGTACTTGGTAATTAATTCCTCGAGTGGCATGTTCAGGGTTAAACAAGAAAAAATTGCTAGTTTCAAGTGGTAACTGGTAAACAAAACTTCTCAAAAACAAATGGGCAGTTGCGGCACCACAACAAAATCAAAGAACAAATATACCACCTAGAAATTCTCTCTTCTTTCTATATTTTCCTTGCAGCAGGTGCTAGTTAAAATAATTAGCAATCTAAACATAGTACAATAATATTATGTTTGCCTATTGCAATGTGAGTTATGCCTAAGAAGGCACATATGCTGGCACAAAAACTATATGCAAAAGCATACACATGTAGAAGACAAAAACTAAGTGTGGACATCTAGCTGTTACCTTCCAACAAGACCTCTGGAAAGCCATCCAGGAAGAGTTCGCGAGAAGGATCTGGAATGAGTAGGCCTTGCAAAAATTGCAAGGTACCGTACCATCTGGGCAGAACTAACCAAACCCTAGATTGATACATCATGATCAGTCCATGTAATTCAGACATTGGTACCAAACAATGGCATGAGAAACAAAATATGAAATGTTACCATCTCATAAGCTTGGCGGATACCAGCAGGCAAATTACTCATCGTTTTGCACCACTCTTGCATTACAGCATCCACAAACTCTCTATTGAAAAGCTGGTTCAATAGGAGAAAGAATCAGCACATAGGTCTCAATATTTTCTGGGTTAGAAATTAATATATCCTGATTTAAATATTAGGGATTTCACCTCCTGTATGACGATTCGTCTGCGGAAAAGACCACCTTCCTCTTCCTCACCATCATCAAAATCATCGAAGTAATCATCATCATCGCCATCATCATCGCCACCATCACCCCCACCATGACCAATCCTTTTCCCAATATCACCACCACCACCACCTGTGGCCAGCTGCAACATTTTAAAAGAAGAGGTACATGATGAATATATACACAGAATAATAATTAACACCCCTTCAAAGAAGAACATTTAAGGACAAACAGATATGCATATTAAAGTGAGTTTTTAAGCTAACAGGTCATCAAGCTTTGTCAGATTTCAACATGGCACCGCGATCTTTCATTCTAGAGCACAGAAATGGAGCATTTGGTTTTAGATCAATGCATTTATTATTGTAAGAATCCCTACTTACCACCAGATCAGCATCACGCCGATAAATAACATGAGTTAGCAATAGAACATTGGTATCTATAGTAATTGGCCCTAGTACTCTATTTGAAACAAATCCATGTACCTTTGCACCATCAAACCTTATCCATTATTCCATTATATTGGCCTTCCAGTCCGGCCATCCAATTTCAAAACGAATTTGGATCGATCGATACCCTGATCTCTTTGTCACGTAATTCATTCAGTCGACAAGGCATGAACAACGCAGGGTTATCTTATCTCCCAAATTCCCTAAGCCTACCCCGGAAATTCATCCGGTTACAGCTACCCAAGAAAAACCAAACAGGGAAATCATGATTAGCAACCCTACCTCGGGCGTGATCTTCTTGCGGCCCTTGGACAGGTCAACCTTCCGCTCGAGCGTGACGGCGCCGAACGAGCCGTACTGCTTCCCTCCCTTCATCGCCGGCGGGGCGCGCGTGGGCGCCGAGGCCGGCGCCGCGGAGCCCGACGCGGCCAGGCACCGCTCCAGCGACGACGCCGCGTCGGACCGGTCCCGCCCCGTGGCCGGGGAGGACGAGGACGACGACGAGGCGGAGGCCGCGAGGCGGGGCCTGCGGCGGGAGGGGAGGAGGCGGAGGAGGCCGGTGGTGGGGTTGGGGCTGCGCGGGTGCGCCCGGGCGCGGGCGCGCGGGGCGGAGGCGGCTATGGTGGGGTGGAAGGCGGCGAGCGACGCCATGGGTGGAGGCGGGCGGGGTTGGTTGTGGTGGTCGACGCCCTCCGTCCGGCGCCTCCGGGGTGGAGGAAGGTGGCTTTATCGAAAGAGGAGGAGGAGGCTAATCTGCTTTGGTTTTATTTAGAGGGTTTCTTTTCTTTTTTCGATAAAAGAAAAAAATCGGTTGAGTGATGAGGCTGCCTTGCCTTTCCTTCTCTTCCCCTGCCTGCTTGGATGCAAAATTCCCCTGCTGATCCGCTGCTTCTTTAATAAAGCGTGGAGGTTCCATCATCTCCGAGTCACCGCTTATCTCACTTGACATACTAAATATTAACAATTTTGTACAAATTTTTTTCTCCAAGAGACTATCTATTTTATTTGTCATGATATTTAAATGGTTAAACATGGCCCTTTAATAGCCAAATTTTGCAAGTCATTCTAAGGTTGCTATCTATGGGTCTCATCCCCTTGCTAAATTTGAAGAGTGATGATGAAGAGTCTATTAGAATGCACATCAGATTTGAAGTTGCTAAATCTAATATGAATAGCTTAAATTTAGATTTAGAGAGTTAAAATTTACGTCAGATTAAAATCGGTTTTTTTGTGAGGTTGTTTGACAGGGAGGATTGTTTTGGCCGTGAGATTGGGGCTGCATAGATGTTGTGCTTATATTTTAAAATTGTGGTGCTTATATTTTAAAATTGAAATCAGATGAGTGATTAAGTTAAAGTATATTTACTAGAAAATTAGATTAAGTATGATTTGTTTTGATCGGATCGGATCAATACAATTGAACTAAGTGTTGTTGGTGTTGTTTTTATTCTATATAAACCTTTTCAATTTAAATAAACTCCTAAAACTTATTATTAATCTAAGCATAATGTGGCATGGCAGTGGTGTGACCTCAGAAATAGTGGTACTACTTTTCTTTTATGAAATTTTGAAGACCAAAAGTTCCATTCAAACTTTTGATGACTTCTAAATTTATAATGGAATACATTTGATTTGTAAGAAATTTGTCAAATTTTTTTCTAGAAACAGCAATAGTTTGTGCATTGCAACATAAACAGAAAAGGAATTCTTTTGTTGGCTCATGAATCCTTTTGTTTTGACAAACTTCTGTTGGCTCATGGATTCTTTTGTTTTTGAGAAAAAAGAATTCTTAACCGATTGAGGTCCAAAAATTGCACATAACGAGAAACTACCAACATCACTATTTATACGATATATTTTTATTTTTTTGTAATTTTCTTATTTCAAATTTTTTAATTCATTGAAATTGCAAAAGCTTGTTTCAACAGGATGTAATTGGCAATATTACATGCACCAGTGTGGGCTTTTTTATCAACTCTAGAATGTACTACTACATCCGTTTTATATTGTAAGTCTTGTCTAAATTCATTCATTGACGAATGTATATAATTTATATGTGTATATAGATTCATTAACATCTATATAAATCTTGACAATGCTGGAAAGACTTGCATTACGAAATGGATGGAGTACTATTTACTCAACAAATATAACACATTTTGGTGCATACACCTCACCCCCAGCCAGCCGAAACACCCATCCAAGCATTATGTTGGGCACTTGGAAAAGATGCATGTAGCATATAGCATATAGCATATAGGTGGATCGGGAACATGCCACTAATCGCCTTATGGAATGCAGGTCAGGCAAGAAGGCAAGATGAACTACATCTCCCAAGGCAAGTAGGAAGGCAAGATGAATTATATCTTGGCAGGTAATCCACTAGGAAACGAACTCAACATACGACAAGAAAGAGTCGTATCAATTACGCTACTAAGGCTTTGTTTAGTCCAAATTTTTCACCAAAAACATCACATCGAATCTCACACCCAAATGAAGCATTAAATATAAATGAAATTTAAAAACTAATTACAGAGTTATAGGAGAAATCGTGAGACGAATCTTTTGAACCTAATTAGTCCATAATTAGCCATAAGTGCTTTAGTAACCTACATGTGCTAATGATGGATTAATTAGGCTCAAAATATTCATCTCGCAGTTTACATGCTAGTCATAAAAATTCGTTTTTTTATTCGTGCCCGTAAACCCCTTTCGACATCCGTTCAAACGTTTGACGTGACATCCAAAAATTTTCTTTTCACCAACTAAACACCCCCCCTAAAAAGGAAATATGCCTTTAAAATACGAAGGGAGCAGTAATCAAGTGCAAGTGTTGACTCATGAGGTGGTCAAGGATATCAACTAACCTATCATTATGTCTATGCAGTCCTTTACCCTTTTAGGGTATCTGTTGGAATGTGAACCACTTGAGCGAGAAATTGGTGGACACCTTTTGTGTTGGGCCAAGAAGCACGGGGGAGGTTGCTAGTTCAAATTTGGTATATAGAGTAGTAAATATGTGGAGGAATCATACAAACAAATAGATTGTATATGCTCGGACCGCGCACAGGAATGATATGCTACTCATGTTCTTTTGATTTGTGTGTGATACAAGTGGTGGGAGTAGGAGTGTTCTCTGTTAGTGGTTGGGAATTTCCTATCTCCTAAACAGTTTCCTTCTGTAGCTACTAAATGCTCTTAATTCTAGAGTACTACTAGCTAACTTCTTTTTCACCTAGCTCTTGAATACTCCTGATTCACGGTTGGGTTTGGTTATCTTCTTCTCTATGTTGTTTTTCTTAAATCTCTTATGTCCACCTTGTTCATTGGGCTTAGTACTCCTTTTATAGTGTCAAGGAACATGCACTTACAAGGACTCATCTCCTTCATCTTGCACATTCTGGAGCTGCCATTGAATCCACGTGCTTCATCCTTATTAACAGGACATGAGATGGGACAAGCAACACTGAAGGTCGGTGATAGACCTACATGGACCTATCAGCCCTTGTGCACCATGCCCTTGGGTATGGATATATTTGGTAGCCCCCTGCGCATGCTATTGTATATATGACCGGTGTACCCCACATATCGGTGAGGACGAGTGACAGGTGGTCGTTATTAAGCTCTGCTGAAATTATTCATCGACCCTCATAAACCAGGATGATGATGATAATGATGATGATGAGAAGGAGGATGAGAGTGAGGGACCCAGCAAGAGGCGTCCCTATCCTCCACGTCTACTCAACAAACGATGGGTGCTTTCAGGGGCATATCTACCACCAGGCCTTGGGGGGCTTTAGCCCCTCCTACCCGATCTGCGCCACTTAAGCCCCCAATTAGCCCCCGTAACAAAATTTCTAGTAATACTAAAGAAAAAGAAGGACTGAAAGCAGTTATCTTTCGTTCAGCCTCTCCTAATATTTTTTCTGGATCCACTACTAGGTGCTTTCCCATAACAAGTAACATTGCGGAGTGCGTATTAAATGAGGTCGGCGAGGGGTCTATTCGCGGTGAACTCCTCCACCAACATCCAACGGTGTGCACGCTGATAGATCACTTCCTTTCCATGGAGAAGGATCGGGGTAGCCTGATCGCTCCTAGCTATGGCACAATTAAGCCTTAGGATGTCATGAGTCAACCAGCTGGAAACCCTTGTTCCCAGATCATCCATAGTATACTTGTGACTGCCATATGTACTCCAAAGGCTATACAAGCCTAATATCTTCCTTATATGACACACATTAAATCATAATTATATCATAAGAAATATCCAACCCCATCTTTTGGCTTTTTCTTAAGCTTATAAGTCAAATTTTGAATTTTTTTACTTTAAAATTGGAGTTAATTTTGAGGTTTTTCATTATAGTTTATTATTCAGTTTTAGTTTTTAGATCACTATAAACGTGTAGATACAAGATTTATTCACAAAATATATTTTTTAAATATGGCGTTTGCCTTTTCTTTTAAAAACCCAAAAGATTACCCATCACAGTGGTAAATTAACTTTACATACTCGAATAATTCACATTTTACAAGAATATGCAAGGGAAATTAACTTTTCATTCCTTATTTCCTGGTTGTTCGTAACCTATCGTCACATGAACACAAAAGGACAGAACGGAACATCATGTTTATCGCTGACAATGCTTGGCATATTAGAAGCATCGTGGAAAGAGGGTGGAGTCAAAGTGTCAACTTCAGCAATTCTCCTAAACAAAATGAGTCAAGGCAAGTTTTTCTGTACACCTGAGGCTCCATCAAGGTAGCGTTTTTCTTCCTTCTTTACTACTCACTTAGATTTTTTTTTTATGTCATTGACTTTTTGATTTATGTTTGACCCTTTATCTTATTCAAAATATTTGTCCAAATATGCAAAATTATAAATCATACTTAAAATTACTTTAGTAATAAAACAAATCATAATAAAATAGTCAATAATTATATAATTTTTTTAAATAAGACGAAGGGTCAAACATGGATCAAAGAGTCAACGGTGTCAAAAAAAAAATTGAAGAGAATATTATAATATTCGCTACCAACCTTATTCAACAAGCGCCTAATTTCTCCTTTTGATATATCAAAGGGAGATTGGAGATTTAGAGGTGGTTATATTTGCTTTAAACAAGGTAAAAATCAAAGAGGGGTATAAGTTAGAGCAGATCCCCAGTAAAGACAAATTTCAAGTAGCTTATAGGAAAAAGAAAGCTTTATTCTTACCCGTTAACTCCTAACTTTGTTTAATTTCAATCTCAATTCTTTTACTCGGTAAAACTTACTATGATTCAGCTCTTAAATACAAATCATTGTCATGATTGTCATGCTTTTGAACCGGTGGAATCCGAGTAGACAATAAGCACTTAGGCTGTGCTCTTATTTGGGGAGATCTCTACTATTATAAAAATACAAAAACGCTTCCGTCGCACGTTAATCCGCTCGCACACGTCGTTACCGAATCACGTGATAATTAGTTCAATTCAACTCTCTTATTGAATGTAGCAAGATGCGAAGATGACTTCGTAGGCCAATGAATAAGGCGTTGTTCTGCCGAACCAAATGTTTCTGGTTCATCCCAGGCAAAGTCGTCTTTTATTTGGTTTTTGCAGCCGCTCCGTGCGTTCCGCTCGCCCGTCCCCGTCCCCGTCTAAGGCGTTGTTCTGCCGAACCAAATGTTTCTGGTTCATCCCAGGTAAAGTCGTCTTTTATTTGGTTTTTGCAGCCGCTCCGTGCGTTCCGCTCGCCTGTCCCCGTCCCCGTCCCCGTCCCCGTCCCCGCCTGGGCCAGCCAACCGGCCCACGCGACGGCCTGTCGCCTCGGATGAGCCATGCTTCGCTCGCGTGGACCGCGTCATTGCGCTGCCGCGCCGCCATCCTCGTCCGCTTGCCCAGGTTGCCGGATGGGCTGCCAGCCACCTTGGCAGGCCGAGCGGAGAAAGGAGAAGGCCTGGAGCTCCTGTCTTGGACTGCCTCCTCTCTCTCTCTCCCTCTGCTCTTTGATTTTCTTTTGCAAATTTCCGGCGCTTCCACCAGCCAGCCAAGCCCTAGGCGACTCTTTGGAAACACAATGTACTTTTGTTTTTAAAAAAGAATTCAAATAGAAATACAATTAACAATAAAAATAAAACATTTAAAAAGTGAGATGTTGAACTTCTATATTAAACATTTTAAACAAAATGTACCGTTTAATAGTTCGATAAACGTGCATACATGAATAGAGCAAAATCTGAGAAAAATCTCGATAGTTCAATACGATCTGTCAGAATTTCCGTGACTATAAGATATTTATGAGAGTTAGGCATCACCACTCACCTATATTATCTTGTCTGGTTTCAATACTTTAGAAATAAACTTTTGCCAGCTCTAGAATTAAAATTTAAAGGAGTAGAGACTAAACCAAGATGAAAATCGGGTTACAAGTAAGTTGGTATGCATTGACACATGTTTAGAGATGTACGATGGTAGAGACTAAACCAAGATGAAAATCGGGTTACAAGTAAGTTGGTATGCATTGACACATGTTTAGAGATGTACGATGGTAGAACGTTGTTACTCGCTACATCAATGTATTACTTGTTTCTTTAAACTGTGGTAGTATTTTTAGTCTTTATAAATACAATAATTTTTTTAATAATCTGTTAAATGACATCATGGCCAATTGTAAACAAGACATATATGTAAATCGTATGCTACATTGAATTTGATATTTGATCTAACATACAAGTCATTCAAGTCTAAATACTAATACTAATCTAATAAACTAAAGATCAGGTATAGAGGAATCTAATAAACTAAAGATCAGGTATAGAGGAAATGACTCAGCCAGTAGAGGAGGTGTTTTATTTCAGTATATAACCAATAACGCTTAGCGACCTATTATAGCTAATGTGACAAGAGAAGACAAGAATGTAAAGCAACATGAATATCATGTCAACACATCCTGTTTATCCTATTCAAACAAAGTTGATGGTAATGTGGTTTTTGCCACACCAACTCCATGGACAAGTATTTCCCCTTCACAAAAAATGTAATGCATGCATCCCCTTCACAAAAAGTGTAATGCATGCACTATACTCCGACGCAGCGTGTGACTCTGGCCCACCATGTCGGAGCACGTATGACAGTTGGCTATGGACCGTGGTCTTGGGGAGAGGCGTGTCCCCTCTGCAGGAGCCGGTGGCTCTGTCAGAACTTCTCAGTGAAACCAAAAAAAGTCGGATCCACCGACACCAAGCTCGACGACGAGAGGAAGACGCCGGAGGCCGCCGCGCCGCCGAGATCCGGTACCAGCGAGCTCCGCCGCGCCCTGCCCCGCCTGAGGGCTCGGGGACGCCGCCGCCGCCGCCGAGATCCCTCACCGCCGAGCTCCCGCGCCCCGTCCCCGACCACCGCGCCGGCGAGCTCCGCCGCACCCCGCCCGTCGAGCTCCCGCGCCCCGCCCGAGAGCGCTGTCGCCACCGAGATCCGGCACCCCCGACAGCCGCGCCCCGCCCGAGGGCTCCGCCACCGCTGCCGAGCTCGCCCCGCCGCCCGGATCGGCGTCCCCGACGTGCCGCCGTCCGGATCCGGCGCCCGCCGCCCGCCCGACGCCCGGATCCGGCGTCCTCCGCCCACCCGACGCCCAGATCCAGCGCCGTCGATCGTCGAGGTCGCCGCCGAGCCGTCGCCGTCGCCCGCCGAGGTCGCCTCAGTCGTCGCCGTTGCCCGCCGAGTTCGCCGCGGCCGTCGCCGTCACCTGCCGAGGTCGCCG
This sequence comes from Oryza brachyantha, assembly GCF_000231095.2. Taxonomy (NCBI): domain Eukaryota; kingdom Viridiplantae; phylum Streptophyta; class Magnoliopsida; order Poales; family Poaceae; genus Oryza; species Oryza brachyantha. The sequence continues at coordinate 6,337,119 of NC_023174.2, forward strand.
CGGCCGTCGCCGTAGCCCGACCGGGAGAGAGCTTGGGAGGGGAAGGGAGAGGGGAGAGAGATACCTGAAAAATTAAAAAAAAAGTTTTGTAGGACCCACCTACGACACCTTGTATTGGGGAAGGGTAGCCTTATCCTACGTGGCATGGTAGGACTCCCATGTGAGGAGCCTGCATATAAAATGCCCTTGCCCTAAGGTCCAACGATCTGGACCATCAGACAAACAAAATAGGAGAAAGTAGACTGAATGGCAGTGTGAATGACATGCAAGGAAGAAGCTCTATCAAACAATGTTAATAGTAATGTAACTTCTGGTACACTGATACTGTCATAGACTGTTTGCCCTTCAACCCAAAGTGATGTGATCAGGAACTAATAATCTAAGGCCCTGTTTAGTTTCAAAATCATCACATCAAATCTTTAGACATATAAATAAAGCATTAAATAGACATGAATACTAAAACCAATTACACAGTTATGGAGAAAATCGTGAGACGAATCTTTTGAGCCTAATTAGGGCGTGATTAGCCATAAGTGCTACAGTAACCAACATGTGCTAATGGCGGATTAATTAGACTCAAAAATTTGTCTCGCGGTTTCTAGGCGGAATCTGAAATTTGTTTTATAATTAGACTATGTTTATACTCTAAATGTATGTCTAAACATGTGATGTGATGTTTTTGTAAAAAAATTTTGCAAACTAAACAAGACCTAAAATGTCTGACCAAGATAGAAATAGAGAGCAGTAGGCTAGATGGCAATGTGAATGACATGTAGTGAAGAAATCTAAGTTAAGCAATATTAAAAAAATATGTAATATATGACACTATAATATAACCATCAATCAAAGAGTGTTACCTTGCTAATAATCTCTCTTGTATCGCTAAACGGGTTACTTGTGCTAAATTATAATGATGCATTTTAATTGTTGTCTAATGTGTGATTTTATATTTGAAATGATACTTTAAACGTTCTTATTTTAAAATATATTATTAAATATATTATAGAGCCGCAACATAAGCTCGAACACATTACTAGCTAGAGGTTATTAACTCGTAACTTTGTTTAGTTTCCATATCTGTTTCAACTCTTAAATGGCAATCAATCTCATGCTTTTGAACCGTGGAACGTCGATGTAGGATTCTAGCAGGCAATGAGCCCTTATTGTTATTCAGAAATTTTGGATAGGACATCTACATTGGATCCAAATTACGCTGGATACCAATTGTCAGATTTACAAGTAGGCATCACCATTCAACTGTAATGTCTTATCCGATTTCAATATTTTAGAAAAAAAAAACTTTAGCTGGTTCTAGAATTAATTTAAAGGACTAAAAAGTAAACCAAGACGAAAATTGGTAATAGAAAACATACACTTTCCAGTAGGAAATATCACAATTCTCTTTAAAAATGATAAACAGGACGAAGTTCTTAGCAAGACTAGTTAGGATTTAGAAGCAGGTTCCCATCTCAGTGGTCACGACTCATGAGCTTTCTCTTCGGAAACAGTTTATAAAATATAAGAAAACTAATAAAATCCTGATAAATTTTGAAAATTTAAAATTCAGTTTAGATACCTTTTAGGTTGATTGAAAAAAAAGAGTTGTTCCTGTTGATTCGGTTCAGAAAATCCGGTTAGGGGGTGATCTTTTGATTTTTTACGAGAAAGTCAAACAACATATATATAAATAAAAAATATTTATAATACAACTTATATAACATGTGTGTTTTCAGAATATAATGAAAAAAATCTAAAATCAACATATTTAAAATAAAAAATTTAAATTTTGATTTATAAACACGAAGAATACGAACCAATTTCGTTGGGCTAGTAAACCCCGACACATGGACGACTGGGCGGGGGGCGCACATCCAATTTGATAAAAAAAAAAACACACGAGAAAACGTTGTGGTCGTCTACTCCCGACCGAAGGGCCGGGCGCACGGCAACTGCGCGAAAAACTTGTGGCCACCGCAGCAGCAGATAGCCTCCTCTTTCAGCGGTCACCAGAGCGCCCCGGACGCCGGACCACCCCGATGGCTTCCTCCCTCGCCGTCCTCCACCCCGCCGCCCACCTCCACGCCTCCGCCTCGCGCCGCCTCAACCCGCCCCCGCGCCTCCTCCACCACCACCCGAAGGCGGCCCCCCGACGCAGGCTCGCCGCCGAGGTACTTCCCGAACCCGAACCCCCCTGTACTGACCCGTCGTCCCCGTGAAATGAACGAGCGGCTTCCGAGTGTGACGCGCTCCGTTCTAGGACCCCGCAGTTCGCGGTCGGCGGCACCGGCGGCGACGGAGGAGGAGGAGGCGGGAGGAGGGCGAGGAGAGGGGGCGTCGACGTGGCAGCGGTCGGCGCGGCGCTGCGGGACGCCAGGACGGCCGACGACGTGGAGTCCCTGGTGAGGGGCTTCGTGGACGGCCGCGACGAGCACCTGCCGCTCCAGGTGTTCACCTCGGTGATCCGGGGTCTGGGCCGGGAGCGCCGCCTCGACGCCGCGTTCGCCGTCGTGGAGCACCTCAAGAGGAGGGGACGTGGCGGCACCGGCGCCGGCGTCAACCAGTTCGTGTACAACTGCTTGCTGGGCGCGGTGAAGAACAGCGGGGAATTTGGGAGAATCCGCGACGTGCTTGCAGACATGGAAGCACAGGGGGTTCCCTCAAACATTGTGACATTCAACACTCTCATGTCCATCTACGTCGAGCAAGGGGAGATTGATGAGGTCTTCAGGGTGTTCGCCACCATCGAGGGCCGTGGGCTGGTGCCCACGGCGGCGACATACTCGACGGTGATGTCGGCCTACAAGAAGGCCGGTGACCCGTTCGCGGCACTCAAGTTCTTCACCAAGCTCAGGGAGATGTACAACAAGGGCGAATTGTCGGGTAATCCTGAAGACTGGGAGCGAGAATTTGTTAAGTTTGAGAAGCTGACCGTTCGTGTGTGCTATATGGCAATGCGGCGGTCTCTTGTGGGTGGTGACAATCCAGTAGGCGAGGTGCTGAAGGTTCTTCTTGGAATGGATGAAGCCGGGGTGAAGCCAGACAGGAGCGATTATGAGCGGCTTGTCTGGGCATGTACAGGTGAGGAGCACTATACTATTGCCAAGGAGCTGTACCAAAGGATCCGCGAGCGTGGCGATGGCGTGATCAGCTTGTCGGTGTGCAACCATCTAATTTGGCTGATGGGTAAGTCTAAGAAGTGGTGGGCAGCTCTTGAGATCTATGAGGATTTGTTGGACAAAGGGCCCAAACCGAATAACTTGTCATATGAGCTGATCATGTCGCATTTCAATGTTCTACTCAATGCTGCAAAGAGAAGGGGCATTTGGAGGTGGGGTGTTAGGTTGCTTGATAAGATGCAAGAGAAGGGCTTGAAGCCTGGGAGCAGAGAGTGGAATGCCGTGCTTCTTGCATGTTCTAGAGCAGCTGAAACATCTGCCGCAGTTGATATATTTAAGAGAATGATAGATCAAGGGTTGACACCGGATATAGTCTCTTACGGAGCGCTGCTTAGTGCACTTGATAAGGGAAAGCTGTATGACGAGGCACTCCGAGTTTGGGAACACATGTGCAAGGTAGGCATTAAGCCGAACCTACACGCATATACAATCTTGGTATCAATTTACATTGGCAAGGGGAATCATGATATGGTTGATTCTGTTCTTCGTGGTATGCTGTCAGCAAAGATAGAACCAACTGTTGTAACGTTCAATGCGATAATCAGTGCATGCGTGAGGAACAACAAAGGTGGCGCTGCTTTTGAATGGTTCCACAGGATGAAAGTTCAGAGCATCGAGCCAAATGAAATTACATATCAGATGTTGATTGAAGCTCTTGTGCAAGATGGCAAACCCAGACTTGCCTATGAGATGTACATGAGGGCTTGCAACCAAGGGCTTGAGCTTCCTGCAAAATCATATGACACTGTTATGGCGGCATGCCGAGATTATGGTTCCCTCGTAGATCTAAATTCTTTGGGCCCTCGGCCTGTAAAGAAAGCAGAACCCATCTGGATAGAGAACAAGTTTTCAAGTAGTTATTATGTTGAGAATCTCCCAAGCAGCACAAAGCATTTTGGTAGCACTGGAACATCTAGTTTATATAGATACAGAATGGAAAGATGGATCATGTAACATTCTCCGTCCCCTCTTATTTCTGAACATTCCAAACTCACTCCAACATCAAATCACCCTGAATTTTGTTTGTAAGTTGCCTAACTTGTAAACATTCGATCATTCATACATTAGTCGATTTATTATTAGTTTTACAGAATGTAGAAAATTTTCTCACGGAGTTTGGCATTGCTATTCCATTTTTGCTTATCTGCAATGAAAATTATAATTGTTTTATCTTCATGGTGAATCTTATATTCATTTAAACCCTGTTTGAAAATGAGGAAATCTTACATGATTTTCATGCAAACGTCTGAATGTCTCAAGTAGTCAAGTGAATCTTTACTACTTTCGTCCGTTCACCCTCCTCTCCCCCACGTCGCACAGCAGCACCCCCTCCCCTCTCAACGTGCGATCTGCACCCTCCCCACGTGCGATCTGTGCAGATCAAGTAAGATTAATTAAATTATCCTTCAACTAAACAATCAATTAACTTCATAGCCCATTGGTAAGGTTCTGTTCTCTCCAAAGAGAGATTATGGTTTCAATTCTCTCTTGAAGCATGATTAGAATAGATTTATTTTTTTATTATTGTACAAAGCTAACAAGCAAAATAATTTTATTTTATTTGTGTTTAAATTTTGTGACTAGAAATATTTTTTATATCTAATGTTTATGAATAAAAATATTTCGTTTATTTATAGAGTTTACCGATGGAATCTATTTTTCCTATATGTAATTTTAAGTAGAAGTTTGAAATTTTTTGTTCACTTTTATTTCATAAGAGAACCTAATCTAAGAAAAAAAATGCTTAGAAGGTTTCGTACTAAATACGAGAAATTACATTTTTTTCCATAGATTTTTTTACGGTACAATAAAAATGATTTTTTTAAATTTTTAATATTAGTGGGGTAAGTTAACAAAACCTTAAATTACATCGTTAAAATAATGACATAAATAATGCATGCATGCATGAGCCTCTTTCGTGCACTTACAAAATTAATATCGATGATGATGTGTTGAAGTATTCATGGATTCTTGAAACACAGAACATCTAAATGGAATCATTAAATGAGAACACAATTTACCTTTTACTTTTGTAAAGTCCAAGTAAAAGTACAATTAACGATAAATCTAGGATTGCAGTAGCATAATATGATTACATTCTACATTTTTTTATAAAAAAAAGCAGATTTCGCCTGAATAGGATGAGAAATTCATATCCAATACAGCTTTCGGTCTACCAGTCGAGAATTTGCATGGGTAGAAGGGCTTGCATATGAGGAAAGAAATGAAAAAAAAAGAAGAAAATGAAGGATAAAAGGAAGAAAAGGAAAAAAAGAGAAAAGAAAAACAAAAGGACAGGACGTGTGCCTCGAGATTTATGTGTCTGGTGCGCTGCAATGGCTGGCTCAAGATGCTCCTCGTCCTTCGCCGACGACAACAACGGTAGGGTTAGTGATACGGGCGCGTACCCGGGAAAATGCGATCTCGACCACCGAGTATACGTTGGTGAGCCTTGTGTGCCCTTTATCGTCGCCTATGTCTCCTTGAGCCCGCTCGAGCCTTCTCCGTCTTACTCTACTTGTCATCGTCGTTGGGATTGCCATGGCCACGAGGGGTGTCACCATGTCAAGGACCGGTGGCGCAAGAAATAGGTGCTTGCCACTGCAACCTATCTATATCTTTATAAATATAATCTTTTATTTGTCATAAAAATTTAGTTTCATTGCGAATCACGACCATAGGACTAGTCAAGGAAAATTTTGTCATTTTCGAACACAAATTCCTGCTGAAAACCCATCAAGTTCCAGTACCACAAGCTAAACTTATCAATTAGCCGTATGCATCAGGGGCAGCCGGTCTTTATTACTGCAATGGATTGTGTTCTCTGGTCAGAGGGTTCTGATTGCCAATAGTTTTGTACAATACAAACACTGAAATGTAAAAAAAAAAAAAACTGCAAATGAGAAAGAATAAACTCTTGCAACAGTTCTGATCGGCTTCTTGCATGTGACTGCTTACCTGCTCCTCTCTTCCTTAAATGGTAGTGTTCATATTTTTTTTCAAGAAAATTGTGAATGATGTAACTCACCAAAATTTTGTACTTAACTACTCAACTACTTTGCTTAAATGGGATTTAATTTTCAATAATAGGCGGAGGGGTCAAGCCGTTTAGTTAATGGAAAAACGTTTATCCTGAGAAATAAGTTATTCCCTCCGAAGTCATTTTAGGTTTATCTTATGTCAAATCTCTTTAAATTTGACCAATCTTATATAAAATATATAAATGTTCTAATACATGGAACGTCAAATTAGTTTTGTTAAATTTATCATTAAACATTGTTTTACAGTACATATTTATTGTGTTATAAGTATTGATATATTTTTCATAAACTTAGATAAATTTGAAGAGGTTAGATTAACCTACAATATAAAATAGAGGAAGTGTACCTAGTGCGGTTATTACTAAATTTAAATAAACTAAAAAAAATATTATGGGAGGAGTAGCAGCAGGATGATAAAATACTCTTGCAGCGGTTGGTTAACAAAAACAAGAACAAAAGCTGGCTGTTTAAGCAGACGGTTGCTTGACGCCACCGAACATATCCGTCGCAAGTAATTTGACCACAACCAACGACAAAGCACACTCCCGCACAACCAAAACCGTCCCGCCAGTGCCACCGACATGTGGGCCCCACGTCCCACACACTCCTCCTGGGCCCACATGTCGGTGTGATACTGTGTCATCTCCGTAGTTCCGAGAGCAAACTCCTCCCTGTCCTCTGCGTTTTTCTCCCCCATCGCCGTCGGCTCCTTTCCGTGGCGTCGACACCCCATCCACCCCGGATACCAAGGGGTGACGGCATATCCGTGAAGAAATAAAAATTATATACATATGACAAGAACAAAAAATAAAGGTTAGTGAAAAACTCCAAAATCAACTATAAATTTAAAGTTAAAAGTTTAAATTTTAGCTTGTAAGCATAAGCACAAGCAAAAGATAGGGTGCAAGGTTATGCTCTTTTATATCATACTAGTTACGTACAGGTGCTTCACAACGGAACTAAAATCCACATAAGAGCTAAAATGAATCAATTTATAGATTTAAGACATGTTACCGATTCCAGCGAAAAGATGTGCATTACTTTAAAATGAATATGTCATTTATATGCATGACAGGCCGAAAAGGAAATAAGAAGAAAAAACCCACCTCCTAAACAATAGAAGCTCCTTTTGTCCTACTCCGGTCTCGGCAAGCTGGTGCCGACGCAGATCAGCGATCGGGACTAGGTGGCGTTAGAAACACATTGTAGATAACGGCCGTGCTCGGCTACGCCTACATCGTCTAGGAGTTATCTTGAATGTCAGCTGCAGCACCATGAGCCTCAACGTCACCTTCGCCCCCTTGTCACGTCGGTTGGTTGCTAGGGGGCACCTCTAGCTCCCACTACTATGTGTTCGTGAACGACATCGAGACTGTGCCCATGCAGGATGTGTTCACGACGCTGGTACCCACCTTCGCCAATGACAACCGCTTGAGCGTGACACCTCTATAAGCTGACACGACCTTTTAGACTATGTACTTGGGACAATAACACCCCCTGTATGTTTGGCACACCCTTCGGTGTGATCTTCGAGAAGGACAACAACGTCAACATCCAGTACAATCTGCCATCCGTGCCACCGCACGTGACGCCGGAGGGCGTCTATGCAATGGCGAGGTTGATGGGCCTGCCAGCATAGAGGGGGTAGAGAAGCGGTGACGGTGGACTGTGTTGGTCGAGAACCGACGGAGAAGGTGGCGGACTGCACTGGTGGAGAAGCAGAGGCGGGGGCGGGGAAGAAGCTGCTAGGGCGGACGATGGCGGTGGAGTGTGTTAGTGTGCTGCATGTGTTTTTTTCGTGCGTGTGTGACGTTTTTTTCTTTATGGTGCGACGTGCAATATGTTTTTATTTTTCATGGGTGGATGGATGGACGAAACTCCCCTTTAAAGTAGTATAAAGATATTAAGATAAGATTTTTTTAAAAAACTAGACAGGTGAAAAAATTACACTGACAAAAAAAAAATGATCAACCTACAAGAACGAAGGCCCATCTTTGCCCCATCTTTCCACGTAGAACCGGCTCATCTCAGTCCACGATGTCTTTTTTTTTTATGCGTACGTGCATCGTGTACGAGTTGGGTGAACGGATTAACGAAACTCCTCTATTACACTATTATTACAGTAGTAAAAATTATTTGTTGGCTTTTACCTACACATATATTTTTAAAATGCTAAACTAGGTATTTTTTTAACTTTTTTATATAAATTCACCATCTCACCTCTATAAATAAATTTTTAATTTTATTGTTTAATAGTTATAAAAGAATTTAGATAATAATTCTTTCATCTTCTCTACTAATGAAAAAGCTAAGTCATCCATCATCCTCCCTATACTACATCACACAAAAACTATCATTTCAAAAAACCATAAAAAATCTAAGTGGTTTATTTAAAAAAATCGTTTCTTTTCTATATAGACATGTGTAGTCTATCATCAATATAGATCGGTTTCTTTACGTGCTTGTACGATTTATACTATGAACCTATCACAGTACAAGTATATTATAGTCTATTACTTTAAATTTAAAAATAGAGTCGTTCATATTTCTCTCCATGGCACAACAACAAAAACCATTATTTCTTTTGTTCGTGTATATTCCCTAATCAATTATATAGACCTACTTTTTTACGTAAACGTGTACACTGCTAGTTAGAAGAACCTCTTACTATGCAAGAATACATATTAACCCAAAGACAGCCGATGAGCAGAGAGAGAAGAGAGAGAGAGAGGGGGGAAAGGGAAGAAATATACTGCAGAAATACGCGCGGTTACCCATCGAAACAGCATCCTCTCCCCTCCTCCCCTCGCTTCTCCACGCACACACGCACGCACGCACGCCATCATTATTGGGAGGCTCGTCCCTGTCCATCGCCTGCTTCCTCCTCCGCCTCTCTCTCCCTCCCTCCCTCCTCCCCATTTCTTGGTTAGATTCACACCTCTCCGATCCCCCCCAGCAATCGGTTGCCCGACCAACCCCGTTGGTGCGTGCTGGTTGATTCTGCTTCTCGAGTCTTGTGTTTTTGGTGAATTCTGGGGGCTTTGGGGTAAGGATTTCCTTGTGATTTCCTGCGGGGGGTTGTTTGGGGAGTCTGTGTCGTGCGGTTCTTTGATACCAGGTTGGATGGACGACCGGAGCCGATCTTCGCGACGATCACGATCGTGGTGGTATTTCTGTTCGGATCAAAGATGGTATTTTTCGTCCTCGGATCATCAGCATGAAGGAGATTAGCATGGATCCTTTGTTGTTTACTCGAATTGGGGGTCCTTTTTTACTGATATTTGTTAGCGGGTGTGATCTTTTGCCGCCGATGATGCAGTTTGGAATCTTGCTTGTTTGTGTGCAGTACAGGTGAACTGTGGATATCGTTGATAATTGCTGCATAGGATAGGAAAGGTGGACTTTTTGGGGGTGGAGTTGGGAGGGATATGCTTTGTTTTGTGAGGGGGTGGGGGGGGGGGGGGGTGGAAGTGGCTCTCCTTGTCCTTTAACATTTCCATACTCCTGTTGCTGCATCAAGCTTCCTGCAATCAACCATGTCTTGCTGCAAAGCCTCATCACGACCGGCTATAGTGTTCTTGATTTTTTTTTTTTGGGGGGGGGGGGGTGTTACTGTTTTGTGATTTTAGTTCTTTCTTTCTTTGTTTCCTTGCTTTGTGGAGGTTGTGTTGCATCTGATGTACTGCCTGTTGGCTGTTTGCGTGCCACCCAGAAGAGTATGGCATCTGTGTCCGTTTGGTCAGGGTGATATGCTCTGTTTGATTGCATTGACTTTGGAAATGCTTTCAATTATTGATATGCTTTGGTTATTTATTTACAAGTGTTGGATGGATTCTTTCCCATCTACTTTACTGAATAGTATAGCATATAGTTGTTTAATTGTGCAAAGCTAAGGTGTGTTGATGAGCTTTGTTAATGGTGGTAGTTACATGTCATGGTTACGTTCATGCATTCCACATTGCAGAATGATACTGTACTTGATTCACTCTGGAAAGCGAGGATCACCACAAGCTTTGAGATAAAAGGCATAGGGCAGTGCAAGTTCCAGCCGTAGCGGATGGACGCCACGACCAGCAGTGGAGCTTCCTCCTCTCTGCCCCTCCACCTTATCATAGATGATGCTCTTGCCCTTGTTTCTCCGTTGCAGCAGTCGTTTCAGCGGTCGCAGCGCCATTGCTTTGGCGACTCTGCTCCTGGAGAATTCCCCTTGGCTGCAAACCCGTCAATTGTTCTCCATGTCCTCACATCATGCAACCTAGAACCTGATGACCTCGCCCACTTGGAGGCAAGTAGTGTTTTTATTGCTCCTCTCCAATGTAGAATTCGATATTGCAGCTGATGAAATTTGTGCTTGGCATAGGCAACATGCACGTTTTTCCGGAAGCCTGCCAACTTCCCTCCCGATTTTCAGCTGTCAATGTCAGAACTTGCAGCGTTGGATATGTGCCAGAAACGGGCGGTATTTAAACCGATGAATCAAGAAGAAAGAGAAATGTTTAAGCAACGCTGTGGTGGGAGTTGGAAGCTGGTTCTTAGGTTTATAATGGCAGGTGAAGCATGTTGCCGGAGAGAAAAATCTCAGGCGATTGCCGGGCCTGGTCACAGCATTGCTGTGACAACAAGCGGTGTGGTGTATACTTTTGGGTCCAACAACTCTGGCCAACTTGGCCATGGTACTTTAGAAGAGGAGTGGAGGCCACGGATTATCAGGTGCTCCTAGAATCCACAGTTATCATAACTTTAGTCGTGACACAAATGTACCTTAGAAAGAGTATTAAACATTGTTGGTGCTCCTATAGATCATTGCAGGGTATTAGAATTATTCAAGCGGCAGCAGGAGCAGGAAGAACAATGCTTGTAAGTGATGCTGGTAGGGTCTATGCATTTGGAAAGGATTCGTTTGGAGAAGTGGAATATGGGGCTCCAGGTTCTAGGGTTGTCACTACACCACAGATGGTGGAATCGTTGAAGGACATATACATTGTCCAGGCAGCAATTGGGAACTTCTTTACTGCAGTTTTATCTCGGGAAGGTCGCGTATATACATTTTCCTGGGGTAATGACATGAAACTAGGTCATCAGACAGAACCAAATGATGTTCAGCCTCATCTTCTAGCAGGCCCTCTTGAGAACATTCCAGTTGTGCAGATTGCTGCAGGCTACTGTTATCTCCTGGCTCTGGCATGCCAACCAAGTGGCATGTAAGAATTTTCACTCAAGCACTCAACCTATGGTCAATGCTGTGATGTATGGCATAGTGATATACAATTACTTTTATAAACTAAACATTTATTATTTGCATTTACCCTCATTCTTCACTATTCAGCTTTTTGACAGCAATGAGCTAATAGGTGAAGTAATGTTAAGTCTGTTTTACATTTCCATGCACTAGAGTACTGAATTGTATATAGGTAATCGTGGTGTAGTCCATTTAAATCCTGTTATAACACTTGAAGACAAAAGAATAATTCCCACAAAACTAAAATGACTTTTTTAGGTTCAGAAAAATAAGAAATAACTAACCTCTCATATTCTATTGTAACATATAAAAAAATGTTGACATTTTCAATGAGTTCGTCTTGTGCTTTGATAGACACGTGAACTAGTGTGCAGATTTTGATATTTTTTCCTATACGCCAGGATGTCTTAGATATTTTTTTAGATAATAGAAGATGAGAAATACAGCGTGTGTTAGATATGATAAACTTGATACTATTGAAATGTTTTTTCCTATTTATATTGCAGGTCTGTTTATTCTGTTGGGTGTGGTTTAGGGGGGAAGCTTGGCCATGGTTCTCGAACTGATGAGAAATATCCTAGGTTAATTGAGCAGTTCCAAGCTTTGAATATACAACCAGTGGTGGTTGCTGCTGGTGCTTGGCATGCTGCTGTTGTAGGTAAGGATGGACGTGTTTGCACCTGGGGATGGGGGAGGTATGGCTGCTTGGGTCATAATAATGAGGATTGTGAGTCTGTTCCAAAGGTTGTTGAGTCCTTAATCAATGTGAGGGCCATCCATGTAGCAACCGGAGATTACACCACATTTGTTGTATCAGATAAAGGTGATGTTTATTCGTTTGGATGCGGTGAATCGTCAAGTCTTGGCCACAACACTATAACCGAGGTTAGGCACTACTAGTATTCATGTTTCAAATACTTGGATTACTTTTGAGAAAAATATGGAGTTATATTGTCATTCTGTTTGTATATTTGGCTGTCAATGTTTTACGATTCTTTAGACAGTTCAGTAGTTTTTGTTTAACTAGCTAAAATGCCTGTGCTTTGCTACAAATAAAAGGAAATATATTATAATTTTTCCTAAAATAAATAAAATATATTTTCCATGAAATATGTTACCAATAATTTTCCATAGGAAATATCCATCTTTATTTGATTTTGTATGTGGCTATCTATTTAGATTTGATTGCTTCTTAATACTAAGAAGTTCAAAGGGTAATTTTGCTAAATTGTGATGTTAGTAGGCGGGGTGGTAGATTCACCGCCACCAACGCTACCTTTCTTTAAGGGAGTATAGATGATATACAAATAAATGCAAATTTCCAGTTAAATACCTATGAGAACAAACTATGTATTGCAGTTTACTGTTTTTTGTTTTCTCAGAGTATTGGCTAGTAATGTTCTGCCTTTTTGACACAAGATTGAGGGTCCATTAACCATAGTTTGTGAATAGGGCATTTCACATAGAGTGTCAGGAAGTACTATACTTTTTTATGTAAAATTTGGTAGCTTCAGATATTATCTGCCGGTATGAATAACTGCTGGTGTGATTTCATCTTTATTTTGGTGCTGTTTACCTTTTTGTCATGTGTTCTTACTTCTCACAATGATAATCTTCAGTATAAGGAGATAAACACATTTCCTAATATACCTTCTACTATTCTGTAACTTCCCTTCTTTCTATGCAAATTAGAATCAATACAACCTATTTCTTCTCTGCATCTGAAAATTCTGAATCTGATGTATAGTTTCTCTTTATCCAGGGTAACAATAGGCACACTAATTTCCTTAGCCCAAAGTTGGTGACTTCTTTGAAAAGAACGAATGAAAGGGTGGCTCAGATCAGCCTTACTAACTCCATATACTGGAATGCACATACATTTGCACTGACAGATTCAGGGAAGCTCTATGCATTTGGTGCAGGGGACAAAGGGCAGCTAGGCACTGAACTCGTCGCACAGCAAAGTGAGAGGGGGACACCTGAGCGTGTTGAAATTGATCTCAGTTAGTTCCAATGGCAACACCACTTATCTCCTTTTCACTTAAGATCCACTCCTCAGCCTTGACTTTCTAATTATTTGCATTGCTCGCACTTAGTTTGTTGCCTGTTCATCAGCCTCATTCTGCACTGCAGCTAATCCTTGTGAATATAGTTACCCTGAAGTAAAGTCTGTTGTTCATATGATTTGTTCGGTTTAGAAGATTTGTATATATGATTATCATGTAAATATAACAGTCAGGTCTCATTGCCAGTTTCCTTCAAACATAAGCAGCTGGTTTTAACATCCTGTGAAATTTACCCTTGACTCTACATCTGCACCATTTATCTGTGCTTTTAAACAAATGTATATATATTTATAGTTGATTTGACACTGTTGTGTAAGTGGTCAATCCTGTTGCAGCAAAGAGGGAAAACGAATACCGTTGCAGTAATAACCCAAAACATACGCTGAAAGAGGTTATTAAAATCATATGTCAGGGTTTTATGTGTACTAGCAAGATGCCTATGAAAATCACCTGCGAGGGTTTGTATGTGCTACCATGAGCCTACGAAAAGAACAAGATGAATAAACAGAAAAGCCTACGAAAATTTCTTTGTAATTAATATTTTTATTCTTACCAGATAAAACATGAATAGTACTTTATATGTGACTAACTTTTTTAATTTTTATACAAAAGTTTCAAATAAGACGAATGTCAAACGTTACACACGGAAAAACGAAAAATAAAAATATTATGGGACGTAGTGTCACATCCAGAAATTCCTTATACAAATTTTTGAATTTAATTGTGCATTAAAATCCCTGTCCAGAACCAGCTAGCGTACAAAAAAGACAATGTTGATTACATAACCATTCGTTCTTAGAAACAACTAAAATAACAACATTAATCTAATGAAAATACAGTGGAAAGATAACGTAGACTAGCTTCAGCGGCACGGCTTCAGTACATAGGCAAACTTCGACGGCGGAATAACTCACTCCTGGGAGTCACCTCCATCGGATTCAACATCTAGCTCTGAAGGGAGAAATTACGTAAGGCTGAGTACAAACCACCGTACTTAAAAAGTAGTATGGAATAGGAGTAATAAATGATGTAATGGATCCCAAAGGATAGGGTATGGTTAGTTGCAATAAAGCAGCATTTAAGTAAATAACAGAGGTTAAAACAGAAAGGTAATAACTAAGCAAATAAATAAGTAAGTAAATAACATTTGTAAAGTACCAATAACAATATCCAACGTTACACCTCGTTGCAACAGGCCCAACCACTACTTAACGTTACACCATGTTGCAGTGGCCCCAAGTGAAAGCTAGTTACCCAAGTCACTAAAGGTTCGACTAATCATAGTAAAGCTAGCAGTTCGCCCAATAATCACGGGCACGGCTATTCGAATAGGTTTTACTCTGATCAGAGGTGTACTACTATACCCATAAGACATAGCTCCACTACACTTGAACATGCGCCGACATACCACCATGGCATACCGGAAAGGAGACTATGATAGGACCTGTCGCATAACCCTCCCTATTTAATCGCACCACACTTCAGATTTCGCCCCCTCCTTTACACCAAGTCGGGCAGCCCATTCTTTTGCCTAGGCGAATCCGAAAGCAGCATAGGCCATCGTTACACCATAACTCCCATCCATACTCCATCACGCTCACCCTTGCATGGATACGTTGAATAGTTCGCAATTACACTTCAAATCCCACCGTTGCCCATTCTGGCCTGTGGTTAGCACGGAAGTAACTTCCAGGGTTTCCTGCGAACCTGGTCTTAATTTCCATGGGTGCGAATCTCAAAACCATGCACCCACGACCCACCATTATCCATATTTTAGTTGGCAATAACCCGAACCGGGTATTAAATGATCATCATCAACTATCTAGAGCTAGTAATGATTAATGTGTGATCCCATGAGCTACTTGTTCTAAGCACGGCTAAGCATTAACCTAGGCCTAATATCTATTCAAATTACCCCTAGTATAACATGAGTAAAGATGGATAAACAATAACATAGTAATAGGTAACCCGTAAAACAAATACAATGAGTACTTCAATTGAAACAATACATGTTTGAATAAACAAAGCATATATTTTGCAATAATAGGTTCAATATGATCAAAATGAATGCCACTGGGGTACCTCAGCAATGATTTGGAAGTAAACCGGAGCGTCGACGGGCTCCGAATCGAAGCGTCAAAGCGCAAAAATAAATAAAGCAGGTACAGACTCTACTGAAACATAACAAGAAAGTATTTTAATGCATTATTGGCAATTTTATGAATTTAATGGAATTTGAATGGACTTAAACGGAGATCAGATGAATTAGTTATGGATTTTAGAAGTTTTATGGATTTTTTAGACTAAATAGAAAGTCCTAAATAGATTTATTGCGCAATAAAGGGGGCTTGCCGACCTCAGCGAAGGGAGTGGTGCGCTGACAGGGAGGGGTGAAGGGAGGATGACGTGTGGGCCTGAGGAGGAGAGGAGAAAGGAAGGGATGGTGGCGGCTGACAAGGGGGCCCCAAGGGACCGAGAGAGGGGGAGACCGACGGGTGGGGCCCGTTGGTAGGGGCACAAAACAGAGAGGGGGGGGGGGAGGGGGGACGGCGGCGGCGTCTGGCCGGCGACCGTGCCGAGAGGAGGGAGGCAGAGGGCGGTGACTTCGTAGCGGACCCGACGGCGGTGGGGTCACGTCGGCGATGGCGAGGCAAGGGGAGTGACGCCGGGACGGCGTGTCGGCGGGGAGTGGCGGTGCACGCGCACGGAGGCGGCACACGGGCCGGTGTCGGTGACCGGAAGGAAAAGAGGGAAAGAGAGGGGAGGGGAGATGCTCACCGGCGACGCGGGGACGGCGGCGAGGACGGCGTGGGTGGGGCGGAGGTGGTGACGCGGGTGGGCGGCGACGAGTAGCAGCCGACGGCGAGATTGGTCAGCGGCGGCGGACTTGGGAGTGATGGCGGCTCAAGGAAACGGGCGCGGCGGCGTGGGGGAGTCAGGGTTTTGTGGGGTAGGGGCGCCGGCTAGGGCGGGCGGAGGTGGTTAGGGGAGTCCGGGTCAGGCGTGAGCGAGGAAGGCGACGGTGGTTTTGACCACGGCGGCAGTGGCGTGGGGGAGTCGGGGCGGAGGCGGACTTGGCCGGCATGGGGACAGTCGCTGACAGGCGGGGCCTGACTGTCAACGACGCGGGGGAAGGAGGTCGGTGGCAGCGGACTTCGCGGGCGCAGGTGAGCGGCTCAGCCGGCTGGGCTGAGGCAACCCAGGCGGGAGAGAGCGGCGAGCGGGTGGGAGGAGGAAAAAGTGGGCCGCGCGGCTGCGGATGACCCGAGAGGGAGAAAGAAAGGGCAAGGAGAAAGAAGGAGAGAGAAAGAAAAAAGAAAAAAAGGTGGAAGAAAATTGGACTTCGGCCCAATTTGAGAAAAAAGGGAAAAAATGAAAAAGGGAGGAAAAATGAGTGAAAAGAAAAGCCCCGCTTTTTGCTGAATTTTAAAATAATTCTTGGAGCAAAATTTTATACTCTTCAATTAAGGTTTAAATCCAGTTAACAATTTGCGAACTTTGATTTAATTTAATTAATTCCTTTTTAGAGAGGTTTTTCCTGAGTTAATTAAGCTATTTGTTATTTACCAATTTCTTTTACGATTTTAGGCTTAGGATAAAACTCAGGTTGTGACAAACCTACCCCCCTAAACGAAATCTCAACCCCAAGATTCGGAGGCGCTGGCGAAGAGGTGCCGATGGGCAGCCTTGAGCTCATCTTCTCTTTCCCAAGTTGCTTCTTCTTCCGAGTGATGACTCCACTGAACTCTATAGAACCTGATCACGTGGTTTCTAGTTTTCCTTTTGCTAGTTTCTAAAATTCGAGTTGGCTTCTCCACATAAGTTAGATCCTCCTGGATTTCGAGATGTTCTAGGATAGCTTGCTCCTCTGGTACACGCAAACACTTCTTCAGCTACGATATGTGGAACACATCATGGATTGCTGCTGTTGGCTGGTAGCTCCAACTGATACGCAACTTCTCCTCTGCATTCTTTCACACAGTATGGTCCCACATAACATGGTGCCAACTTACCTTTCGTCTGAAACTGGTGCACTCCTCGTAGAGGTGTGACGCGAAGGTACACATAGTCTCCCGCTTCGGAAACTAGATCCTTTCGACGATTGTTTGCATAACTCTTCTGTGTTGTCTGAGCTGTTTTTAGCCTTTCGCGGATGATTCTGACCTTTTCTTCCGCCTGACTCAAAACTTCCGTTCCAAACACCTATCGTTCCCCGGTCTGATCCTAGAAAAGAGGTGTTCGACCCTTTCGACCGTACAAGGATTCAAACGGTGCCATCTACAAACTAGCTTGGTAGCTGTTGTTGTATGAGAACTCCGCATAAGGCAAATTCTTATCCCATGCTCCACCAAAATCGAGAGCACACGCTCTAAGCATGTCTTCAAGAATTTGGTTCACCCTTTCTGTCTGACCAAATGTCTGTGAATGATAGGCTGTACTGAAATTCAGACGAGTTCCCAATTCTTCTTGCATTTTCTGCCAAAACTTGGATGTGAACTGACTCCCTTAGTCAGAAAATCTTTTTAAGCACTCCATGTAGACACATGATCCTGGCCAAGTAAATCTCAGCTAGTCTCTTTCCTGAACAGGTGGTGTGTACTGGTATAAAGTGAGCTACCTTTGTCAAACGGTCCACAATTACCCAGATTGAATCGTGACCGACAGAGGTCTTCAGCAAACCGGTGATAAAATCCATCCCGATTTCTTCCCACTTCCATTCCAAAATCTAAAGGGCCTTTGGTGTTCTGCTTTAACTCGTTGGCAAACATCGCACAAGGCAACATATTCTGCAATTTCTCTCTTCATGCTGACCCACCTGAACTTTTACTTTAGGTCTTGGTACATCTTTGAACTTCTGGGATGAATAGAATACTGAGTCTGATGAACCTCTTGAAGTATCAACTCCTTTAGCTCCTTGTTATCAGGCACACATAATCTGTTTCCCATCCAGATTGTTCCATGTTTATCTTCTGTAAAGTCTAGAGCCTTGCCAACTCGCATATTGTTCTTCAGTTCTGCTATTTCTAGATCATTTGCCTGAGCTTGTCGAACTTGGTCCACCAATGTAGGCTGCGCTTCTATAGCTGCCACAAAACCTTCTTCGACTAAACCCAAATTTAGTCGTTCAAACTCCTGTTGCAACTGTTCACAAACTTTAGTCGACATAGAGGCACTGCAGTAATTCTTTCGGCTTAGAGCATCTGCAACTATATTTGCTTGGCCTGGATGATAATGAATACTTAGATCATAATCCTTGATCAATTCCAACTATCTTCGTTAACGGAGATTCAAATCTGGTTACGTAAAGATGTATTTTAAGCTTTTATGATCTATATACACTTCACACTTATTATCAATCAGGTAGTGTCGCTAGATTTTCAAAGCATGCACTACGGCTACTAGCTCCAAATCATGAGTCAAGTAGTTGCCCTCATGCGGTCTCAACTAGCGAGAGGCATAAGCAACCACTCTTCCTTCTTGCATAGCACACATCCAAGTCTAGATCTGGATGCATCACAGTAAAATTGGAAGTCTTTCGTCTGATCGGGCAAAATCAACACTGGTGCAGACACCAATCTCTGCTTGAGCTCTTAAAAACTCTTAGTGCACATGGTAGACCACTTGAACTTCTTGTCTTTCTTCAACAACTGCGTCATTGGCTTGGTGATCTTTGAGAAATTCTCAATGAACCGGCGGTAATAGCCTGCAAGTCCTAGGAAACTTCTGATTTGAGAGACTATCTTAGGGGGTGTCTACTTTGTTACTGACTCCACTGCTACTCCTTGAGCATTGATCACGTGCCCTAAGAACTTCACTTCACGAAGCCAGAAATCACACTTACTGAACTTGGCATATAGCTGATGCTCTTTTAGTTTCTCTAGCACTATCCGTAGATGCTGCTCATGCTCTTCTTCTGACTTGGAGTAGATAAGGATGTTATCAATGAAGACAACCACAAACTTATCTAGGTATTCCATGAACACCTTATTCATGAGATTCATGAAGAACGCCGGGGCATTAGTAAGTCCAAACGACATTACTGTGCATTCATACAAGCCATAGCGACTAGTGAATGCTGTCTTGGGGATATCTTCTTCCCGAATTCTCAACTGGTGATAACCTGATCTGAAATCAATCTTGGAGAAAACTTTCGCTTCCTTCAATTGATCAAACAGATCATCAATCCTTGGCAGAGGATACTTATTTTTGATGGTGACATCGTTCAAAGCACGATAGACCACACACATTCTCCTGGACTTGTCCTTCTTCTCAACAAAGATAACCGGGGCACCCCAAGGCGAAGTAGTCGGTCAGATGTAACCCTTCTGAAGCTGTTCATTTACCTGCTTTTTCACTTCTGCCATCTCATTGGTTGCCATTCTATAGAGTCTCTTGTAGATTGGGGCGGTTCCAGGTACCAAGTCGATACTGAACTCAATCTCTCTTTCTGGCAGCATTGTTGTGAGATCATCTGGAGAAACCTCCGGATACTCACGGACCACTGGTATGTCTTCCAACTTCTTTGGATCTTTGACTGCTTCTGATGGTTGCTCTTCTGCTTCCATTTGATTCAGACTTGTTTCCACATTTACGGACTCTGGTGACTGATAAGTCATGACTTCACCAATCTCACTGGTCAAAGTGATGGTTCGCTTGACACAAACAATCACTCCTTGGTGTTTGGTAAGCCAGTCCATTCCCAAGATGACATCTAGGTCTTTAGATTCAAGAAGAATAAGATTGGCTAGAAACTATGCTTTTTCAATTTCTATAGGTCATCTGGACTATAGCTGACCGAAGTCACACTATTTCCTATGGTACTAACCCGCATCGGGTCCTTAAGTTCTTCCTTTCTTAACCCATGCAATCCCACAAATTTCTTTGATATAAAAGAATGGGTAGCATCAGAATCGAAAAGTACTGTAGCAGGTATTGAGTTGACAAAGAACGTACCCAGTACAACTTCTGGCGTGATCTGTGCCTTTTCCGCGGAGGCATGATTGACGCGTGCCTGCACAAACCTCTTCCGCTACGCTTCGGCTTCGGGCACTTGTTGGCGAAGTGACCCGGGTCGCCACAGTTGTAGCACACCCCAGGCTTGGTGCCTGAATCCTTCCTTGCTGGCAGAGGCTGTGTAGACGTAGGAGGATGTCACGCCCAGAAATTTACACCAAATTTCTGAACAATAGCATGTCTTAAATCTCGGTCCAGGCATCAGCCCGAGTACACACTATGACAAATTAATATACAGTTCCACGACTTAAAAACAAATAAAAACAATTATCTATCGAAATGCAGCGGAAAAGGAAAACAAACTAAAACATCTAATCTTCAGCTTCAGCTGGTGAAGACGGCTCCACACCACAGGCACTCTCGACGGCGGACTGAACCTTACTTCAACCTTCGGAACAACCTTCTTCTGACACAGGCTCTGGCACTTGCTCTGGTGGGGGAAAAAGTAAGCAAGGCTGAGTACAAACCACCGTACTCAACAAGTAACACCCAAGAGGGGGAGAATAATGAATGCAACAGGGTATCAAGGATAGGCTAAGGTTAACTTGCACAAAAGCTGCAGTAATTTAGCAAAACAGTAAATAAAATAGACTGAAATAAAAGTAAAGTAACATTTAAAATAATCATCCACTGTCCAACGTTACACCACGTTGCAACAGGCCCAGACCGCTGTTGAACGTTACACCACGTAGCGACAGGGTCAACCCTCTGTCCAACGTTAAACCACGTTGCGACAGACCCAAACCACTGCCAACGTTACACCACATTGCGCAGGGTCAAACCAGTTCCAAGATTAATAAAATTATTAAAGAGGTTCAACTAATCCCAGTGAATCTGTCAGTTCGCCCAATAACCGCGGGCACGACTATTCGAATAGTTTTACTCTGCAGAGGTGTACAACTTTACACACAAGACATGGCTGCCAAGCATGTTACCATGCCCCAACGTATCACCACGATACCTCAGTACGGAAACCATGATAAGACCTTTCACCCAGCCCTCCCTAGACAATCGCACCACACTTTAGGTTTCACCCCCTCCTTTACACCAAGTCGGGCAGTCCCCTCTTGTGCCTTGGTAGATCCGGAAGCAGGAGAAGCTTTCGTTACACCACGATTGCCCGTCCATACTCCATCACGCCTACCCTTGCCTGGTTACGTCGAATAGGGACAAGCTAGATTACGAGTCTCACCGTTGCCCATTCTGGCTTGTGGTTAGTACGTGTAAGACCTTCAGGGTTTCCTGAGAACCGGTCCTTAATTGCCATGGGCACGACTCTCAAAACCATGCACCCACAGCCCACCATAAGCAATATTTTTAGTTGTATTAACCCTCAACGGGAAATGAATAATGGTAGCAACCATTAAAGGTCTATTAAAGTTTAATCAATAAATAAGAATTGTTGAGCTAGTTGAACTAAGCATGGCTAAGCATCGACTAACCCTAATTCTAGTCAAATTAACCCTGGGATGACAATAATAATGAATGAGGATCAACGGATATATAGGTAATTGCCCAATAGATAAATACGATAAATAGATTTGCATAAAACAATGCATGTTTGAATGTAAAAGCAGGGGATTTTATAATCATAGGTTCAATATGATCAAAGAAGGGTGCCACTTGCCTTGCTTAGACCCACAAGGAACTTCGGCGACGACTTCGAGAACGAACGGCGCTGCGACGGGGTTAAAACCTACGACAAACAAGGCAAAACAAACAAAACAGGCTATAAAACTACTGAAACAGAGAAAGAAACTATTTTTAATGGATTCTTGGTATTTTTCTGGATTTAATGAAACTTGACTGGACCTAAACGGAGACTAGATGAATTACTTATGAATTTTAGAAGTTTTCCGGGTTTTTTAGCTAAACAGGAAAGTCCTAAATCAATTATTGCGCAATTAATGGGGCTACTGACGTCAGCAAGGAGAGAGGAGGCTGACGGCTGACAGGTGGGGACCACCTGTCAGTGGGAGAGAGGGAAAGTGGGCGGCTGACACGCGGGCCCGGGGAGGAGAGAGAGGAAGGGAGGGCGCGGCGGTGGCTGACGGGTGGGACCCGCTCGTCAGCGAGGCTGGAACAGAGAGGAGGGGAGCGGGGTCCGGCCGGGAGAGGGAGAGGGGCGGCAATGCCCGGGCGGCGGTGGACGGCGACCGGCGGAGGACGGCGAGGGCCGAGGAGAAAGGGGAGGTGGCGGTGGCGATGACCGGCGGCGCGAGGGCGTCGACGTCGGCGACATCGACCGGCGACCGAAGGGCGATGACGGCGTCGGCGAGTACTGGCGCGAGGCGATGGGCGGCGGCGCACGGCGAGGCAGGGGTCACGGCGAGCGGAGGGGTGGCGGTGACTGAGGAGGTGGCGATGGCGAAGGTGGTGATGAGAACGGCGACGATGAGTCGGCGCGGAGGAGGCGGAGATAGCGATGGGGTGGCGCGGCTCGGAGCGGCGACGAGCGGCGGGAGGGAAAGACGGTGACGGACGTCGGCAGCGGGGCTTGGCGACCGTGCGACGATAGTGACGAAGGGCGGAGGTGCGATGATGAGTGCCGGCAGCGCACGACACCCAGCGACAGCGCGTGGGATCGGGTGGCGGCGGAGCAGAGCAGAGGAAGGAGAGGGCGGCTGAGCGGCGACGGAGTCGAGCGGAGCAGCCAAGTGGCAGCGACAGAGGAGAGGAGAGACGGCCTCGACGGCGGCGCGGGGCCAGCAACGGCCGGCGACGGCTCGGCAGCAGGGCGGTGGCGGCTCGGGGAGGACGACGGCAGTGCCGCGACGAGCGCGGCGGTGCTTCGACGGTGGCGGGGTCGCGTCAGCGACAGCAAGGCGAGGGTGGCGGCCGACGGACGGGCGACGGAGATGGCCGAAGCGCGCAAGAATGCGGCGGCGGTGGCTCTGGCAGCCACGGGCGGAGAGGAAAAGAGAGGGATAGAGAGGACAGTGACGGCTTACCGGCGACGAGGACGACGGCGGCAAGTCGGCGAGGAGAGAGGACCAGACGGTGGCGAACGGAGCGGGGCGGCGACGTCGCGAGCGCGGATGGCGACGCGCGGACGACGAAGTCGGCACGACGGCGAAGAGGACGAGGAGGCGGCGAGGAAGCTCGGCGACCACCGGTGGCGACGAAGGCCGGCGGAAGGTCGGCGAAGCCGAGGCGGAGGTGGTGACGCGGGTGGGCGGCGACGTCCGACGACCGACGAGGAAATCGGCGGCTGACGGCGACGGAGGGGAGCTTCGGGCGGAGAGGGGAAAGTGGCGGCGGGGCGGCGACGCGGGGATTTTATAGGGTGGCGGCGCCGGCTAGGGCGGAGCGGCCGGTGGAGACCGAGTCGACGACGCGGCGAACTCGGCGGCGACGGTTGCGGCGGTGGTTGCAGCGGCGGCGCGGCGAGGGGCGGAGGCGGAGTCGGCTGGCGCGGCGCGGCGCGGGCGCGGGCTGGCGCGGACGAAGCTTGGTCGCTGACAGGCGGGGCCCGCCTGTCAGTGGCGCAAGGGAGGCGAGGCGGACTTCGCGGCGGCGCAGGCGCGGACGCGCGAGCGGGCAAGCTGGGCCGAGGCGGCCCGGCCGGGAGGAGGCGCGCGCGTGCGCGGGGACGGAGCGGAAGGCTGGCTCGGCTGGGCCGGCCGGGCGGGGGAAGGTGGGCCGGCTCGGCTGGGCTGGCCCGAGAAGGGGAAAAAGAGAAAGAAAAAGGAAAAAGAAAAGGGAGGGAGGAAAATTGGACTTCGGCCCAATTTGGGAAGGAAGGGAAAAAGAAAGGAAAAAGGAGGGAAAAAGGAAAACCCCACTTTCGCCGTGTTTTAAATTAATTTGTTTGGCCAAATTTTATACTTCTGCAATTTAAATTTAAATCCTGTTAGTCGATTTGCGAGCCTTGATTTAATTGAATTAATTCCTTTTAGAGGGATTTTTCCTGAGTTAATTAAGCCAATTGTTATTTACGAATTTCTTTTTATGATTTAGGCTTGGGATAAAACTCTGGGCATGACAGAGGAGCATCCTGCTGTCATGGAGCTAGTGCTAGGAGGAGACGCTGGGTCGGGGCACGCTGGGACTAGCCCCCATTGTTGTTGAAGTTGTTTGGGTTGTAGGGATGATGCTGGTGGACTATCAGAGTTGACTGTCCTTGCGGTGGACCTGCAGGGGATTGACCTGTGTGGAACCGGGACTTCTGGTTACTTCCATGAGTAGGCTTAAACTGTGAAGCCTTCCTCTTCTTGTCCATCTGCATATGTTGGTCTTCCTAACGAATAGCATTATCCACCAGCTTCTCAAAATCTGCGTACTCACCTGAGAGCAACTGTTTCTTGAGTTCATCATCCAGGCCTCCAAGAAACTTCTCCTCCCTCTCGGTATCAGTGCGGACATCTTTTTGAGCATATCACGCTAGGCGATTAAACTCATGCAAGTACTCTGTTACTGACCTGTAGCCCTGCTGCAACGCACGAAACTCGTGCTTCTTCTGTGTGACTATCCCACTAGAGATGTGGGCCTTGCGGAAATTAAGACAGAACTCCACCTAGGTGACTTCAATGGTGGCAGTGTGGGTAGCCAGGAAATTATCCCACCAAGCAGAGGCGGGACCTATCAATTGGTGTGTAGCAAACATGACCTTCTCCTGGACGGTGCACTGCAGCAGGTTGAGCTTCATCTCAACTTCATGGAGCCAATCATTTGCCTCCATAGGGTTGGTGTGCTTGAGAACGTTGGTGGCCTGACGCGGAGGAACTCCGGCAACTTGGACTGCACCAGGGGTGGTCCATTCTGCTGATTCTGCTGCTGCTGCTGGTTGGCCATCTATTGCATCATCTAAGTGTGCTATCTGTTGCACCATCAGATTGATCATATGGGTTTGGATGGCCACAACTTGAGCAAGGGTGGGGTTCTCTGGCGGCGGCGGGGGTGGTGGTGTTTTTCCACGACGATGCCTCTGGGTAGTTTCACTCTCCTCGGTGTCACAGTTGCCTTGGCGAGTGTTGACCATCTATAGGAGCAGGAGGGAGCAGAAAGAGAAAGGAGAAAAAGAAACAGCTAAGCAAAAATGGGCTTTATTTAATTAATGAATTGTAATTGTCTTGCTTAGAAACACACTTAAAACCACACAACTCCTGGTAGCACGAGCATAACTCCACTACTAGTCACGGTGCACAACTAACCCCAAACGAAGTAAACCTAACACATAAACTAGCACCCAAAAGCTAAAACGACTTCTAAGGGACAAGCGTTCACTGCTCGAGCAAACGACGGCGACCATCAGAGTTGACCGCAGGCTCTCCTTCTCCATCTTCATCTTCTGAACGACTTTGGGAATTCTCGAGCTTGACTTCCTTGAGAACTTTTGCCCTGGGTGACGAAGACGAAATAGTAACCCAACCGGTAGCTCCTGCTCCATTGGCGTTTCCTGCAACGTGAGGGGACGAAGCGGCTTCGGACTGCTGACATGTGTTCGGCGAAGAGGGGTGGGTTCGGCAGACTGCTATATGCTTCTTGAACACGTGGCGACGCACAAGTTCTCTTCCTTGCAGTGAGGCGAAGGCTGGCACCTCTTGGTTCTGGTTGTCCTCGTAGTCTGGCAATCTCCTTCTCCAGACACGCAACTTTACTCTAGAGTCAATCTATTTTCATGATCCTGTCATCATTTAGCTCCTTAGCGGTGGCGTGAAGATCATAGTGCATCTGGTCTAGTCCCTGTAGAATAGTGCACATCCTGCTGAAGGTGGTGTCCTGCTCCGTTTCGGCAGAGCGGAACAAACTAAGCATGTCATTGGGACCACCGCCGGGATGATACCGATAAGCTATGTGGCGGAGATCCAGATCATGTCTATCTCTTATTGCAACCATTATGCTGTAAGCGGCTTCTTGGCAAGCATGCTCATGCGTGTCCCCGAACACGACTACTTCCAAGTTAGGAAGATAGTTTGGAATTTCATGTAGTTCTAAGCAAACCCAGTGTGGAAACTCCGCACTTAAGTGGTGAATCGCCGTGTACATAGGATCGTACAGATACCCTGCTATGAAGGCTATCCGGCTCAGCTCTTTCATGAAATGGTCCATTCCCTGGCCACGGTGCATCTTTGGAAGATCGACCATATGAAGAACATGAAGGATTAGAATCAATGGATGAAAAATTTTATTTCAAGACAAATAAATCATAAAAGAAACAAAAGAAATAAAGTTTTAACCATAAATTATTTTAATCACGCTTTTCAACCAAAGAGATTTAACTTTTGAAACTACTCACACTTTTAAAACCACTAACCCGTTTTCAAAGCAACTCTAACTTTCACAAACAATGCACAAACATGAAGAGTAGAGTGCTCTTAAGATTTCCATTGGGCTAATCCTATGGTCAAAGGTGGCTCTGATACCAACTTGTTACGCCTAGAAATTCCTCACACGAATTTCTGAACTTAATTGTGTATTAAAATCCCTGTCCAGGACCAGCCAGGGTACACAAAGAGACAATGTTGATTACATAACAATTTGTTCTTAGAAACAACTGAAATAACAACATTAATCTAACGAAAATGCAGCGAAAAGATAACGTAGGCTAGCTCCAGCGGGCACGGCTCCGGTCCACAAGTAAACTTCGACAGCAGAACAGCTCATTCCTGGGAGTCACCTCCATCGGATTCAACATCTAGCTCTGAAGGGGGAAATTACCGAAGGCTGAGTACAAACCACCATACTCAACAAGTAGCATGGAATAGGAGTAATAAATGATGCAACGGATCACAAGGGATAGGGTATGGTTAGTTGCAATAAAGCGACATTTAAGTAAATAACAGAGGTCAAATCAGAAAGGTAATAACTAAGTAAAAAAAGTAAGTAAATAACATTTGTAAAGTACCAACATCACTGTCCAACGTTGCCCCACGTTGCAACAGGCCCAACCACTGCTTAACATTAAACCATGTTGCAGTAGCCCCAAGTGAAAGCCAGTTTACCCAAGTCATTAAAGGTTCGACTAATCACAGTGAAGCTGGCAGTTCGCGCAATAACCGCGGGCATGGGTATTCGAATAGGTTTTACTCTGATTAGAGGTGTACTACTGTACACACAAGACATAGCTCCACTACACTTGAACGTGTGTCGACATACCACCATGGCATACCAAAAAGGAGACTACGATAGGACACGTCGCATAACCCTCCCTATTCAATCGCACCACACTTCAAGTTTCGCCCCCTCCTTTACACCAAGTTTAGGCAGCCCCCTCTTGTGCGTAGGCGAATCCGGAAGCAGCATAGGCCATCGTTACACCACGACTCCCATCCATACTCCTTCACGCTCACCCTTGCCTAGGTATGTTGAATAGTTTGCAATTACACTTCAAATCCCACTGTTGCCCATTCTGGCTTGTGGTTAGCACGGAAGTACTTCAATTGAAACAATGCATGTTTAAATAAACAAAATAGAGATTTTGCAATAATAGGTTCAATATGATAAAAATGAATGCCACTTGCCTTGATCTTGTCCCTGGGGTACCTCAACGATGATTTCGAAGCAAACCGGCGCGTCGACGGGCTACGAATCTAAGCGTCAAAGCACAAAAAAATAAATAAAGTAGGC
The DNA here is from genome assembly GCF_000231095.2 of Oryza brachyantha. NCBI lineage: Eukaryota > Viridiplantae > Streptophyta > Magnoliopsida > Poales > Poaceae > Oryza > Oryza brachyantha. The sequence goes on from NC_023174.2 coordinate 6,365,224, forward strand.
ACAAACTCTACTGAAACAGCACAAGAAAGTATTTTTAATGCATTCCTAGCAATGTTATGAATTTAGTGGAATTTCAATGGACTTAAACGAAGGCCGGATGAATTAGTTATGGATTTTAGAAGTTTTTTGGGTTTTTTAGACTAAACAGAAAGTCCTAAATAGATTTATTACGCAATAAAGGGGGCTTGTTGACATCAGCGGAGGGAGGGGTGCACCGACAGGTGGGGCCCACGGGCAGTGAGAGGGAGGGGTGAAGGGAGGATGACGTGTGGGCCCGAGGAGGAGAGGAGAGAGGAAGGGAGGGTGGCAGCTGACAAGGGAGCCCACGAGGAGTGAGAGAGGGGGAGACTGACCGGTGGGGCCCATTGGCAGGGGCACGAAACAAAGAGGGGGTTGGGGGCAGACGGCGCCAGCCGACCAGGTGTCACGCCCGAAGTTTCGTCCTAAGCCTAAACCGTAAAAAGGAAATCCGTAAATAACAATTGGCTTAATTAACTCAGGAAGAATCCCTCTAAAAGAACCTAATTCAATTAAATCGAGGCTCGCAAATCGATTAACTGGATTTAAATTCAAATTGCAGAAGTATAAAATTCGACCAAACAAATTTAATTTAAAACTCGGCAAAAGTGGGGTTTTCCTTTTTCCCTCCTTTTTCCTTTCTTTTTTCCCTTCCTTCTCAAATTGGGCCGAAGTCCAATTTTCCTCCCTCCTTTTTCTTTTTCTTTTTCTCTTTTCTTTTCCTTTTTCTTCCTTCCCGGGCCGGCCCAGCCGAGCCGGCCCATCTTCCCGCTCGGCCGGCCCAGCCGCGCCGGCCGCTTCCCTCCGCCCGCGCGCGCCCCCCGCCTGGGCCGCCGTTCGGCCCAGCTCCCGCGCCCGTGCCCGCGTCGCGAGTCTGCGCCGCCTCCCTCCTCTCTCGCGCCACTGACAGGTGGGGCCCACCTGTCAGTGACCGTTTCGCCGCCTCCGCGCCAGCCCGCCCTGAGTCTGACTCCGCGCCGCCGCCGCAACCACCGCCGCCGCAACCGCCGCCGCCGAGACCGCGTCGTCCCCGACTCGGTCTCCAACCTCCGCCCGCCCTAGCCGGTGCCGCCACCCTATAAATCCCGAGCCGCCGCGCGCCGTCGCTCACTTTCCGTCGTCGCTCGAGTCCCCGCCGCGCTGTCGCCGTTCGCCGCCGCCGCGCAATCTCGCCGCCAATTGCCGGTCGTCGCCGCCTAGCGACGTCATCGCCTCCGCCTCGGTGTCACCAACCTTTCCCGGGCTCTCGTCGTCGCCGGTGGACGCGTCGCAGCTCCTCCGACCTCGCCGCCGCATTCGGCCCCCTCGCCGCCGCCCGTCAATCTCCGCCGCCGCTGCCGATCTCCCGCTCCAACCCGCGTCGCCACCTTCGCCTCGATCTCGTCGACCCGTCCGCGCTCTCGCCGCCGCCGGTGAGCATCCCCATCCTCCTCCCCTCTCTCTCCCCCTTCCCGGCCGACCGCCGCCGAGTCGCACGCCGTCGTCGGACGGGTGCGAAGCTTGCCCTCGCCGCCGGCCGCTACGGTCGTCGTCGCCTTCGCGTCGCCGACGTCTAGCCGCCGTCGCCTGCGCTCGCGCGTGCCCGCGCTCGCCGCTCGCCAGTCGCCGCCGTGCCAGCCATCGCCGCTGCTCTGCCGGGTTGCACCCGTGCATCACCGCCTCGGCCGTCGTCGCCGTCGCGCCGTCGCCGGACGCCGGTCGTCGTCGTCGCGCCGTCACCGTCGCGTCGCCGTCACCGTCGCCGTGCGCCGCCGCCGCCGCGTCACTCGTAGCTCCCGCCGGCCGCCGCCGTCTGCCCGAGCCGCGCTCTGCTCCCCTCCTCTCTATTCCCTCTCACTGACGAGTGGGCCCCACCCGTCAGCCGTTCCCCGTGCCTCCCTTCCTCTCTCTCCTCCCCGGGCCCGCGTGTTAGTCTCTCCCTCCCCCTCTCTCTCACCGACAGGTGGTCCCCACCTGTCAGCCGTCAGCTTCCTCTCTCCTCGCTGACGTCAGCAGCCCCATTAATTGCGCAATAATTGATTTAGGACTTTTCTGTTTAGCTTAAAAAACCCAGAAAACTTCTAAAATTCATAAGTAATTCATCTAGTCTCCGTTTAGGTCCATTCAAATTTCACTAAATTCATAAAATTATCAAGAATCCATTAAAAATAGTTTCTTTTGCTGTTTCAGTAGATTTTGTGCCTGTTTTATTTATTTTTGTGCTTTGTCGCTTAGATTCGGACCCCGCCGAAGAGCCGGTTTACTTCGAGATCGTCGCCGAAGTTCCCCAAGGGCCCGAGCAAGGCAAGTGACACTCATCCTTGATCATATTGAACCCATTATTGCAAATTCCCTGCTTTATTATTTCAAATATGCATTGTTTTAATTAAAGTATTTACTTTATGTTATTTTCGGGTAAACCTTATTATTATGCCGTTGTTTAGCCAACTTTGTTCATTGCTGGACCAGGGGTAACTTGACTAGAGATAGGCCTAGGTTAATGCTTAGCCATGCTTAGAACAAATAGCTCATGGGATCACATTTAATTATGCTTTGTTCTGAATAGCTGAGATAATGATTCACTACCCGGTTCGGGTTAATGTCAACTAAAATATTGATAATGGTGGGCTGTGGGTGCATGGTTTTGAGAGTCGCACCCATGGCAATTAAGGACCGGTTCACGGGAAACCCTAGAAGTAAATAAGTGCTAACCACATGCCGAAATGGGTAAGGTGGGATTTGAAGCATGACTTCGAACTATTTGACGTACCCAGGCAAGGGTAGGCGTGATGGAGTATGGACGGGCAATCGTGGTGTAACGAAAGCTTCTCCTGCTTCCGGATCTACCAAGGCACAAGAGGGGACTGCCCGACTTGGTGTAAAGGAGGGGGTGAAACCTGAAGTGTGGTACGATTAAATAGGGAGGGTTGTGTAACGGGTCCTATCACGGTCTCCTTTCCGGTATGCCATGGTGGTATGTCGGCGCACGTTCAAGTGTAGTGGAGTCGTGTCTTGTGGGTACAGTAGTACACCTCTGATCAGAGTATAAACTATTCGAATAGCCGTGCCCACGGTTACGGGTGAGCTCCCAGCTTCACTGTGATTAGTGAACCTTTAATAACTTGGGTAAACTGGTTTTTGCTTGGGGCTACTGCAACGTGGTGTAACGTTGAGTAGTGGTTGGGCCTGTTGCAACGTGGTGTAACGTTGGACAGTGTTGTGGTATTTTACAACTGCTTATTTATTTATGTTTTACTGTACTTAATTGCCTTGTTCTTTTAATCTCCGTTATTTGTTTAACTGCTGCTTTATGGCAACTAACCCTAGCCTGTCCTTGTTAATCCTTATGCATCATTTATTTTTCCCCCTTGTCCGTGTTACTTGTTGAGTACGGTGGTTTGTACTCAGCCTTGCTTAACTTTCCCACCCCAGAGCTAGAAGTTGAGTCCGATGGAGGTGCCTCTCAGGAGTGAGCTGTTCCGCCGTCGAAGTGTTGCCTGTGGACTGGAGCCGTACCCGCTGGAGCTAGTCTACCACCTTTGTTTTTCTTTCCGCTGCATTTCCGCTAGAATAAGTGTAATTTTCAGTTGTTTCTAAGAACGATGGTTATGTAATCAACATTGTCTTTTTGTGTACCCTGGCTGGTCCTGGACAGGGATTTAATACACAATTAAGTTCAGAAATTCGTGTGAGGAATTTCTGGGCCTGACACCAGGGGAGGCCGGCGGCGTTCGGCATGCGGCAAGCAGCGGCTCGGCGGCGTGGACCGGCGGCGTCGGGGACGACAACTATGCCGAGAAGAGGGAGGTGACGGCGTAGCGGACTCAGCGGCGGCGGGGTCACGTCAGTGACGGTGAGGCAAGGCGAGTGACGCCAGGAACACGCGTCAGCGGGGAGCGGCGGTGCACACGCATGGCGGCGGCACACGGGCCAGTGGCGGCGGCCGAAAGGAAAAGAAGGAAAGAGAGGGGAGGGGAGATGCTCACTGGCGACGCGGGGACGACGGCTAGGACGGCGTGGGCAGGGTGGAGGTGGTGATGCGGGTGGGCGGCGATGTGTGGCAGTCGGCGGCGAGATCGGTCGGCGGTGGCGGACTTGGGCATGGCGGCGGCTCGAGGAAATGGGCGTGGCGACGTGGGGGAGATGGGGTTTTATGGGGTAGGGGCACCGATTAGGGCAGGCAGAGGTGGTTAGGGGAGTCCTGGTCGGGTGCGAGCGAGGGAGGCGGCATCGGTTTTGACCACGACGGCGGTCGCACGGGGGAGTCGGGGCGGAGGTGGACTTGGCCGGCGCGGGGACGATCGCTGATAGGCGGGGCCCGCCTATCAGCGGCACGGGGGAAGGAGGGAGGCGGCCGCGGACTTCACGGGCGCGGGCGAGCTGCTCGGCCGGTTGGGCCGAGGCAGCCCAGGCGGGAGAGAGGGGCGAGCGGGCGGGAGGAGGAGAAAGAAGTGGGTCGCGTGGCTGCGGCCGGCCCGAGAGGGAGAAAGGGAGGGGAAGGAGAAAGAAGGAAAGAGAAAGAAAAAAGAAAAAAAAGGAGTAAAATTGGACTTCGGCCCAATTTGAGAAAGAATGGAAAAAAAAGAAAAAGGAAGGAAAAAGGAGGGAAAAGAAAAGCCCCGCTTCTTGGCCGAATTTTAAATTAATTCTTGGATTTTATACTCTGCAATTAAGGTTTAAATCCAGTTAACAATTTGCAAACTTTGATTTAATTAAATTAATTCCTTTTAGAGAGGTTTTTCCTGAGTTAATTAAGCCATTTGGTATTTGCCAATTTCTTTTACGATTTTAGGCTTAGGATAAAACTCCGGGTGTGACACGTAGGTAGTAAGAGTTTGAAGAATGCGTTAATGGAGGTGAAGTGTGGAGAGGAAGACACCAAAACGAATTAGGAGTATATATATAGAGAGAGAATAGACAAGATTTTAATGCAAGCCTTGATGTGCCGGCGTATTAAGGTGTCAGTAAATCAACTGAATATAGGGCTATCTGATAGGCTGTGATGATTGCTGGTTGGAGAGAGAGCTGTTGGACACATTGGTCTATGATAGTATTTATTCTTTCATCTATGATACCCGCGGTCTGACCGCAGGTGTCTAACTGGTATGACCGCCCATATACCTGCGGCCTGGCCACTCTGTCAATGTCACACCTAGAAATTTCTCGCACGAATTTCTGAACTTAATTGTGTATTAAACTCCCTATCCAGGACCAGCCAGGGTACACAAAAAGACAATGTTGATTACATAACCATCGTTCTTAGAAACAACTAAAAATAACACTTATTCTAACGAAAATGCAGCGGAAAGAAAGGTAGACTAGCTCCAGCGGGTACGGCTCCAGTCCACAGGCAAAGCTTCGACGGTAGACCAGCTCACTCCTGAGAGTCTTCTCCACCAGACTCAACTTCTAACTTTGAAGGGGGAAAAAGTTGGGCAAGGCTGAGTACAAACCACGGTACTCAACAAGTAACACGGAAAAGAGGGTAATAAATGATGCATAGGGATTATCAAGGGCAGGCTACGGTTAGTTGCAATAAAGTAGCGGTTAAACAAATAACAGAGATTAAAAAAGAATAAAGGTAATTCAATACATTAAAGGATAAGTAAATAACAGTTGTAAAATACCACAACACTGTCCAACGCTAGACCACGTTGCGACAGACCCAACCACTACTCAACGTTACACCACGTTGCAGTAGTCCCGAGTGAAAACCAGTTTACTCAAGTTATTAAAGGTTCACTAATCACAGTGAAGCTGGGAGTTCGCCCGTGACCGTGGGCATGGCTATTCGAATAGATTATACTCTGATTAGAGGTGTACTACTGTACCCACAAGACACGACTCCACTACACTTGAACGTGCGCCGACATACCACCATGGTATACCGAAAAGGAGACCGTGATAGGACCTGTCACATAACCCTCCCTATTTAATCGCACCGTACTTCAGGTTTCACCCCCTCCTTTACACCAAGTCGGGCAGTCCCCTCTTGTGCCTTGGTTGATCAGGAAGCAGCAGAGGCTTTTGTTACACCACGATTGCCCGTCCATACTCCATCACGCCTACCCTTGCCTTGGTACGTCAAATAGTTCGAAGCCATGTTTCAAATCCCACCTTACCCATTTCGGCATGTGGTTAGCACTTAATTACTTCCAGGGTTTCCCGTGAACCGGTCCTTAATTGCCATGGTGCGACTCTCAAAACCATGCACCCACAGCCGACCATTATCAATATTTTAGTTGACATTAACCCGAACCGGGTAATGAATCATTATTACAGCTATTCAGAACTAAGCATGATTAAATGTGATCCCATGAGCTACTTGTTCTAAGCACGGCTAAGCATTAACCTAGGCCTAACTCTAATCAAGTTGCCCTCGGTCTAGCATGAATAAAGTTGGATAATCAACGGCATAATAATAAGGTTTACCTGAAGAAAATAAATACAGTAAATACCTTAATTAAAACGATGCATATTTGAATAAACAAAGCAGGGAATTTGCAATAACGGGTTCAACATGATCAAACATGAGTGCCACTTGCCTTGCTCTGGCCCCTGGGGAACTTCGGCGACGATCTCGAAGTAAACCGGCTCTTCGGTGGGGTCCGAATCTAAGCGACAAAGCACAAAAATAAATAAAACAGGCACAAACTCTACTGAAACAGCAAAATAAAGTATTTTTAATGGATTCTTGACAATTTTATGAATTTAATGAAATTTGAATGGACCTAAACGGAGACTAGATGAATTACTTATGAATTTTAGAAGTTTTCTGGGTTTTAGACTAAACAGAAAAGTCCTAAATCAATTGTTGCGCAATTAATGGGGCTGCTGACATCAGCGGAGGGGAGGTGGCGCTGACGGGTGGGGTCCACCTATCGGTGAGGGAGAGGGGAGGATGAGGGGCTGACAGGTGGGACCCAGGGAGGAGAGAGAGGAGGGAAGGGGCGGTCGGCTGACGAGTGGGGCCCACTCGTCAGCGGCCTAGCATAGAGGAGCGGGGCGAGAGTTTGGCCGGGAGAGAGAGAGGGGCGGCAGCGCTCGGGCGTGACGGACGGCGACCGGTGGAGGGCGGGGTCCGGCGACGAGCGGCGTAAACCGGCGGGCGGCGGCGAACGACGACAACCCGACGGGCGGCGACGCGGGGGTCGGCGGCGACGCTAGGAGCCTGACGTCGAAGAGGGAGAAAAGCGGCGACTTGGGGAGGACGACGTCGACGGCGCGACAGGAGGGTGGCGGCGCTCTGGCGATGACGGGTTTGCGTCGGTGACAGCGAGGCAGGAGCGACGGCGAGCGGAGGGGTGGCGGCGACGTCCAAGGTGCGCTGATGCGCGGCGGCGACGACGTCCCAGGCGACGGCTCGCGGAGAGGAAAAAGTGGGAGAGGGAGTAGGGGAGAGCTCACCGGCGGCGACGGAAGGTGGCAGCAAGTTAGCGAGGACCCAGGACAGGTGATGACGGCCGGTGGCGCGGTCGATCGGCGGTGGCGACAAAGATTGCTCGGCGGCGGTGAGGAGGTCGGGCGCGGTGACGGGAAGGAGGGAGAGGCGCGAGGGCGCTCGGGTGCTCATAGGCGGCGACAGAAGCCGGCGGAAGGTCGGCGAGGTCGAGATGACGGTGGCGATGCAGATACGCGGCGACGTCTAACGGCCGATGGCGAGATCGACGGCGGACGGCGGTGGGAGCTTCGGGCGGAGAGGGAAAAGTGGGCGACAGTGCGGCGGCGGTGGGGATTTATAGCGTGGGGAGGCCGGCTAGGGCGGGGCGGCAGGTGGAGACCGAGTCGGCCGCGGCGCAGACTGGGCAGCGGCCGTTGCGGCGGCGGCGGTTGCGGGCATGGGGTGGCGATGCGGCGGACTCGAACTCGGCCGGCGCGGCGCGGGCGCGGGCGCGGTCGCTGACAGGTGGGCCCCGCCTGTCAGCGGCGCAAAGGCGGAGGGACGTAGCGGTGGACTTCGCGGGCGAGCGCGGGCGCGCTGGGCCGAGCGGCGGCCCAGGGAGGGGGAAAGCGCGCGCGAGCGAGGGGAGGCGGAAGCGGGCCAGGTGGCAGGAAGGGGCCGGCTCGGCTGGGCCGGCCTGGAGGGGGAGATGGGCCGACTCGGCTGGGTCGGCCCGGGAAGGAGGAGAGGAAAAGAAAAAGGAGAAAGAAAAGGAAGGGGAGGAAAATTGGACTTCGGCCCAATTTGAGAAGGAAGGGAAAAAGAAAGGAAAGAGGAGGGAAAAAGGAAAGCCCCACTTTTGCCGAGTTTTAAATTAATTTGTTTGGCCACATTTTATACTTCTGCAAATTTGAGTTTAAATCCAGTTAGTCGATTTGCGAACCTTGATTTAATTAAATTAAGTTCTTTTAGAGGGATTTTTCGTGAGTTAATTAAGCCAATTGTTATTTATGGATTTCTGTTACGATCTTAGGCTTAGGACAAAACTCCGGGTGTGACAGTCAACTATCACAAAAACACTTAACTCGTAAACCACCAATTTGTTCATCACAAAAACATGTAGATCACTCCTTGATGTTACAATCTCCCCCTTGATGAACACATTGGCAAACACATCAAAATTTGTTTGTTGTTTTTGTGAAGTAACTCCAAAAATCATTTAAAAGAAACATCTTTCATTCACTTTTGAAAAGAAAGAAATTTCCCCCCTATTAAAAACATGCAACTCTCTCTCTTCTCCCCCTTTTGACAATGATTTCATCAAGCATAGAATTTATGTTCATTAATATTCAAGAACTGAGCGTACACATAGCACATCAAGTCATGTGTTGCAATAAAAAGAAGATGAACTCATCTATAATATAGAAAGGATGTATTAAAGTATAATCATGAACGAAAGATTTTACAATTAATTTCAAATCAACAATCAAATTTCGTGATTTCAAATGATTTATAATGCAACACTGTTATAGTCACATAGATGAAAGAATAAATACTAGACATATATACCTATTGCCTTTATCACTCTTTCTCAAATTAGTGTCATGCATCATCTCACTTAAAAGCAATATCTAAGTTTCATAAAAAGACTAGAATAGATACAAGCTATGCTAGAGACAAATAAACCTTCATAGTATTGCTAGCATGCACAATAATACACCATATGTATAAATCAAAGCTCTCTTTTTTTTTATTTTTCTTATTGTCATATTTCGCTTGATAAAACCATGTGATGCAAAAACCCCCTCAAACCATGCCAAAAGGATGAATTATACTCATCTCTCCACGAAGAAAAGCAAAGCGAGAGAAATCCAATGGTTTAGTGAAAATATCAGCAAGTTGCCACATTGTATCCAAAAATGTCAATTCAACATCTCCCTTCTCAATATGATCCCTCAAAAAGTGAAAACGAATATCAATGTGTTTTGTGCGTGAGTGTTATACAAGATTCTTAGTAATGTTAATAGCACTAGTATTATCACAAAAGAGAGGTACTTTCTCAAAAGTAAGACCATAATATTTCAAAGTTAATAAAAGCCAAAGAATCTGAGAACAACAACTAGCAGCAGCAACATATTCTAATTCAGTAGTAGATTGAGCAACCCTAGATTGTTTTCTAAAAGACCATGCAATCAATGAAGTACCAAGAAAATGACATGTGGGATACCTATCCGGGGGTATCCAGAGACTACACCAATACGTACGGTCAATGGGGTACCGAATAGGGAGGAAAATATATCTACATGATATCGGTTAGGAGTCTAGTACGTACCGGATTGCATGCCATGAACTTTAGACCCGAGCCGTAACCGAATTGGGATAGATCTTAGTCTTACTAGATTAGGACTCTGTCCTACCCGTAACCCTTCCCCCACTATATAAGGGGTATGGGGCGCCCCCTTGAGGGCAACAGAGATTCATCTGCACAATACAATCGCCAAGCAGGAGTAAGCTATTATCTCTCCACGCCGAGAGCCCAAACCTGGGTAAATCGTCTCCCTCTTCATCTTAACCATCGAATTTCGAGCTCGGTAGCCACCCTGTAAGTTTGTTGCCGACATCAATCGTCGACATGACATGTTTCACTAGTACTTTTCCGATCAATTCTACAACTCACAAAATCAACATCAGAATATCCACTCAAACATATAGAAGATGAGGTAGAATACCAAATTTCAAACTCAAGTGTATGATTCAAATACCTCATAAATCGCTTGACCACTTGACGATGTGAAGCACGAGGAAAAGCTTGAAGGCGTGCACACAAACACATAGCAAATTGTATGTCTGGTCTAGAAGCAGTTAGATATAACAAAGATCCAATCATACTTGTATACTCTTTCTAATCAACTGGTTCACCGTCTTCATCAGGATCCAACACTGTTGTAGTACCAATTAGCGTTGAAATTGGCTTGCAATTCTCTATCTTCAATCATCTCAAAAGATCCTTTGTATACTTTGTTTGATGCACAAATGTACCTTGAGGTGTTTGTTTAATTTGCAACCCCGAAAAGTACGATAACTCACCCATCATACTCATCTCAAATTCCCTGCGCATAGTCTCAGCAAACTCCACAACCAAAGCGTGAGATGAACAACCAAAGATGATATCATCCACATAGATCTGAACGAAAAGTTGATTATCACCATGCTTAAGAACAAAAGGTGTTTTATCAATCTTTACCATTTGAAAACCTTTCACAAGCAAAAATTTCTTAAGCCTATCATACCATGCTCTAGGTGCTTGTTTCAAACCATACAATGTTTTAGACAATTTAAAAAAATGGTTGGGAAAATCAGGATTTTCAAAACCTGGTGGTTGTTTGACATAAACTTCCTCTTGTATAAAACCATTTAGAAAATCACTTTTCACATCCATTTGATAAAGTTTAAAACCTTTTGTTGCAACAAAAGCTAAGAAAAGTCTAATTGGTTCAATTCTAGCAACAGGAGCAAAAGTTTCATCAAAATCAAAACCCTCTACTTGGGTAAAACCTTGAGCTACAAGTCTAGCTTTGTTTCTAACAATCAAACCATCCTCATTTTGTTTATTTTTGAAAACTCACTTGGTTCCAATAATATTGTGTCCAGAAGGTGGTTCAACCAAAATCCAAACTTTGTTCCTTTCAAAATTTTCAAGTTCTTCATGCATGGCGTTATCCTCGATTCATCAGTTAAGGCATGAGTAACATCTTTGGGTTTAAAAGAAGCAACAAAATCAGAATTTGCACAAACATCATGAGTCGTTACCTTAGATCTTGTAGTTCGCTCACCTAACTTACCAATGATTTGATTTGGCAGATGTCGTCGTTGAATGTGCAAAGGAGCAGCGACTTTAGAAGTTAGTTCACGTTCTGTGCTCTCACTAGTCGAGGATGAAGCCTCTAGAGGACCGTCATGACTGGCATTACCATAATCGAAACCCGACGACCTTGGCCAGTCTGAACGCACTTCCTGTGCCGGTTGTTGACGTCAAAATGTGAGCATTGACGTGTCACACACGAAGGCCTGGGAGTCAATCTTAGATAGCTCCAGTGCAGGATTTAAATTCTTAGAATGATGCGCGAGCATGCTAGTCAGTTTGATCCTGCAACTGACAAGATGATCAGTAAAACAAGCCGATCGGCTATCAAGCCGATAGGTAACTAATAATCCAGCCGATCAGATGTTGATGCTGCAACGGTTAGCCGATGGGATAACCAATCGGCTGTAAAAAGCTTCGATCGGCTAGAAACTCAATAGAAATAGATTTGAATTAAATACTAGACCAGCATAATCCATCAAGTTACTTATTAATCCTAATTGATCGGACAAGCCCCTATAACTAGATCAAACTAGATGTACAGAGATTGGACTTAACCAAGACAGTATGCAGTCGAGCACGATATAATTACAGAAAACATGAAGATCAATAAGGCTAATAAATAAACCATCGAATTACTTGGAATAAACAATGAATCATATGTTACGATCGGCTAAACCCAACTTGCCTGTAATTCTCATACGCCGATGCAACATAAATCACTGCCGATCTAACTAAATCAAGCTGATTGATATAAAAAATAATGCAGTAAAGCAATCGGCTACTCTATTGATGTAAATATAATAAGCATGTAGATCGGCAAAGATCATCGGCTACAGACGGCGGACAAACAACCAAGATCTATAAAATACCTAGCCTAGATTGCTAAAAATAATCATAGAAGATTGGACTCAACCGAGACAGTTCAAGATTAAATCTAGCAATGTCAGGATAGATAGTAAATAGATCTAGATTGCTATCAATCCAATGAGCCGATGACTGGTACCTTATCGGCTGGTACTCCGATAAAACAATGAACAAAATACATCGATCTGATATAAACCACCTGACAAACGCAATCTACTAGATCAAACCCACATAGATCGCCCAAAGTGGTCGACCGGATCAACTCAAAACACGAAAGTGATCTAAGTTGAAACTGATACGATAACTAGCAATCGTGCAACTAAATTAGAAGAATAGACCAAACCGAGACAATTCTAATCTAGCTGAACGATTCCCGTGGCCCAGCAGAACAATGGACTTACCCCTTCGCCGGAGATCGAAGCGATGCAGCCCCACGTCAGGTGCCAAGTTCCGCCGGAGTTGAAACCTCAGAAGAGGCTGGCGATGCGCCGGAAGAAGTTGATCTAATTATGATGTAGATGATTTACAATAGCAGGGGCATACATATTTATACCCTCGGGTGGAGGCTAGATCGTGTTGGACACGACATACAACTCCTAATAGATAAAAAGAAATAATAAACTCCTAGATTGATTCTATCTCTAACACACAAGTCTCGATCGGACTCTAACAACCTTAGAGATAAAGGAAAAATCTAAACTAACTCTAATTAACAGATAAAATTAACTTACACGGACTCTGAGTATTCCCAAATCTATGTGTAACATTCTATGCCTAATCGGATTCTATTTTTTATCTGATCCAGACTCCATTGGCTGAATCCGAGTCTTCTATCCGATTGCCCTGATTCCTGTTTGATTCGGTCTTTAATCATAGTTTAATCTTCAGCGGCACATATGCAAATTCTAGTGTTAACACCGGTCTGATCGGAGGTGTGCCGGCGGTCCGGCCAGCTTGGCGCCCGGTTTGACCGGCCGAGCCTACCTCATCGTCGTTGTCGTCGCTCTCGTCTTCAAAAATGCGACCATCCTCCCCCTGAACATGTGACAATGTACCTGCAATCTCTAGTCTAATACCTGGACTAGCCTCATCAAAAGTAACTTCACAAGTTTCAATGATTTTGTTAGTTTCCAAAACAAGTACACAATAGCCATGTGAATGTGTGGGGTAACAAAGAAACATTCCATCACTAGAGCGCGCCTCAAATTTATCCAAATTTCCAGATTTGAAGACAAAGCAATTGCAACCAAAAACACGTAAACGTGAAACTTTGGGTTGACGACCAAATCGAAGTTTATATGGAGTTTTTCTAAGTTTAGATCCCAAGAAAACCCGATTTGAAATATAACATGCAGTGTTAACTGCTTCGATTTGGTCAACCAAAGAACAATTTTTTCTTGGAGTGTGATCCTCATCTAGCATTGTCAACCAAAGAACGATTTTTTCTTTCAACAACACCATTTTGTTGAGGAACACGAGGAGAAGAAAATTCATGTTCAAGACCTTTTTCGTTACAAAATTGTTTAAAAGAAGCATTTTTAAATTCACCAGGGTTATCACTTCAAATTCTTCTCAAAGAACCAGGAAGTTCAAGATCGAATCGAAGATACAAACCAAAAAAGTGTTGAAAGGCCTCATCCTTAGTTGCCATATAGAAGACCCAAGAATATCGAGAAAAATCGTCAACAATAACTAACACATACCACTTTCCTCCGACAGATTGCACTCTAGCTGGACCAACAGTGTCCATATGTAGTAGTTGTCCCGGTGCATCCGTCATCACGAAAACAATAGGAGTATGTGAAGCAGCAACCATCTTGGCATGAAGACATGGTGCACAAACCAAATCAAGATCTTTCTTAAGTTTAGACAAACCACGAACAAGTTCCAAACCATGTAACCTCGTGAGATGATCAAAACCAACATATCCAAGTCTACCATGCCAAAACATCACATCCTTACTAAACTTAGCAACCAGACATGTTATCGCAGGTGAAATAGGATTTTCAAAGACAGCTTTAAAAACTCTTCCATAGCGAGAAATATTCAGCACAGAATCACCACAAGAATCAAAAACATTACTTCCAATTTTCATAAAGTGAACCACAAAGTTTTTATCAACAATTTGTGAAACTAAAAGCAAATTATACTTTAAGTCCTTAACCAAAGCTACATTTTTCAATTCAAACTTGTCATTTACCTTCACCATACCTATAGCAAGAACGGCACTAGTAGATGCATCACCAAAGATAGTCGATTCAGTCTTGGATGCCTGTTTAAGGGAGGAGAACCAATTTTTATCACCGGTCATGTGCCGTAAACAACCTGAATCCACGATCCACACGTTCTCCTTCCTCGCCACCAAAGCCTACACAGAAGAGGATGTCGAAGCCTCAGTACTGGGATTAGATAACAGAAATTTAGGAATCAAGTACCGAGACACATGACCAGTAGATCGAATAGGCATAAATCGATGTGCAAAAATAGTTTGAGAATTTTTTGAAAAATCTCTGCGAGGCCGGTTTGACCGAAGTGCAGTAGCCGGTCTGACCGAAGGCCGGTATGACCACTTCTGTACTACCGGTCTGACCGGCTCCTAGTCTGACCGTGGCTTAGCAGTTGGTCTGATAGGTCTTCGGTCTAACCGTGCAACCCTCTACGGTCTGATCAGTTTCCTCAAGGGAAAAGCAAGTTTTTGCAACTTTGATTTTGCAAACGCCATTTCTCTCTCCTTTTTCTGTTTACGAGCTAATCTGAAACAAAAACAAACAAACCAACAAGATGAGCATCTTTACCACAAAAGGAGCAATTATATTTTTCTTTAGAAATAGATGGTTTTGAAATTTTTGTTTTTGTTTCTTTCAGTGTTTCAGAAGGAGAGGATATAAAACCAGCAGATTTAAAAACTGTTTTTCTTCACTTGGTTTTGTCAAAGTTTTATAATAGTCAAAACCAAGACCGCTATTGTAACTAGTCACTTTAGATTGTTCCAAAATCATATTAAGTTGTTTCTTACCATCAGAAAATCTTTTCAAAGAACTTTTCAAATAAGAAACCTCTTTTTCAAGATTAGCATAGTTTTTGCAATCAACCTTGACACTTTTGCTATTATGACATTTGGGGCAAGAAAACACTTCATTAGTTTTGACAATTTCTTCCGTGTACTCAACACGAGCTAAAGCATCTTTTAGCTTCATTTTATTCAATGTGCATGTTGAGCAATTCAAAACATCATGTTATTGTTTTAACCTTTTAGCACAAAGCGTGTTAAACATCAAACTAGCATAAAAAGCAATTTGATACTTTTTCAACATCTTTTTAGTTAAAAACAACTCATCACAAGTGCGTCTAAGCAAGGCAAAACCAAGAGCAAGAGAAGATCCAGTTTTCAAGTCATGTGAAACATTGACATCTCTGATTTTTGAAATTTCATGCATCAAAACCTCACAGTTTTTGCAATTATCATCATTAGGAATAAGAGATTTTAATCTATCAATTTCAGCATTAAGAGATTCAATCATAAATTCTTGTTTTTTATACATCTTCTCACATTTCTTATTTTTTGCACTTAAGACATGAATTGCTTATTCAAGAGAACTCACCTCATTGTCGTCATACTCTGAATCTGACTCACCACGCAACATGAGGCAGACACAGGAGATGTTCTTTCTTTTATCTTCATCTTCTTCACTCTCTCCATCTACGTCGTTTAGAGGCTCAAAAGTGGCATAGACTTAATTCAACATCTTCTTGAGGTTCTCTTTGGTCCTCCTTCCCTGGAATATGCTCTTGAACTTGGGCTTATCGTCCTTGGTCTTGTCTCCACCATTGTCTTCCTTCTTGCTTCTCCCAAGCTTAGGACAATGCGAGCGAATGTGATCAAGCGCTCCACACTCGAAGCAATGAGTTGGACCTCCTCTTTTCCTGTACCTGACATTATTCATAACTCGAGAAATTTTGTTAGCTGCCAAAGCCAAATCCTCCTCCTCGAACTTTTCGAGTTGCTCATCGGACATGGCATTAATCAAGGCAAGAGCAGTAGAATTTGATGGTGAAGCACCAATATCAAATGAAGTTGAGAGAGAAACCAAAGCACTAGATTTAGAATCAACTTTACACGAAAGAATATTCATCTCCCAAACAGACATGTCAAGACCATTCAAAAAGTGGCAAGAGATCTCAGATTAGGAATAATTAACATCATAAGCAGAATCAACAGATCTAAGATTACTCAAAATTTTATTAAATCAAGCAAGATAATCATCCAAAGCTTGTCCAGATTTCATCTCAAATTTGATATAGTCCTTTTTGAAAAGATCTCGATGAAGTTCTTTTATGTTAGTTGTTCCTTGATGAAAGTTTTTCAAAGCATTCTAGATCTCATTGGCAGTTTTAAGATGCAAAACGCGATCAAAATCGAAACGAGAAATCCCATTTAGTTTTCAAAGCAGGAGTGTTAATCTGTTCGGGAATCACATATGGCTGTGGAACTTTTTGCCAAACATCATAATCTTCAGCCATAATGTAAGATCGCATCTTATTACACCAATAAGAAAAATCCAATCCATCAAAAACATGAGGCTTAGTTGTAAATTTGTTAGCCATGGCTAAAAAACTCTAGATCGGTTAAAATTCAAAGAAGAAAACAAGGCTCTGATACCACTTGAAGGATCGCAACAGAGTAAAACACCTACCAAAGGGGGTGGGTGAATGGTACCTAGATCAAAAACCCAAATCTTTTCACGGAAATAAAAGATTACCTTCACAAAAGCCTTATTGAAGCCTTCGATCGCACTGCGAATGTACCACCGGTCAGACCACTGTTATGTGGCCGGTCAGACCGCTCGCATACGCTCGGTCAGACCGCCAGCCTGCTTGCGGTTGGATCGTCGAGATCCTGGAAAAACGTCGATCGACAATGCTTCAAGATGTAGATTGAATCTCTCGACCTTCATTGATCAACTAGTGCTTACAAAGTGCATAGAAAGCACTCCTAACAAAAACTTTCGATCTAATATCAAAATAGAGTCGAAACCCTAATTTTCTCTCTCAAAGGCACCAAAAAGCTCACCGGGGGCATACCCCTCGGTAGCTATTTATAACCTCAATGTGGTCATGCAAAACCCACATATCTAGCATGAATTAGGACTCCCAATCTCGTGGAAAACCTATCCTTATCCATAACTAACCATATCTTTATCTCTAATACAACAAATCTTATCAAATCTGGACTTTATCCGAATTCAACTCCATATCCCATACACACACAATATCTCCATCGTTTGCCATATGGAATCTTCACCAATCACGTGCATTGAACTCTAGCCTAAGTATCCCGCATGATATCTTGACCGCCGGACGTCACCTTATCTCCAAGTTGACTCCCGATCCATCACCGGTATACTCTCCCGACGCATCTAGTCACCTATACATAAATCAAACAAAGAAACCATATTCCAAGACCAAGCTATCTCCAACTTGACTCATTATTAGCAAAACAATAGTACCCATACGTATAGAAACCAACTAGAAGTCGAATTCACAAAGAACAAATCCGAAACCGAAGAGAACACCGAAATCTGAAAATGTCGGGGCTGACCTACCGGTCTGACCGCCCACATACCTGTGGTTTGATAGTAGGTGTTTAACCGGTCTGACCGCCCGGTCAATTATCACAAAAACACTTAACTCATAAACCACCAATTTGTTCATCACAAAAACATGTAGATCACTCCTTGATCTTACAGGCTCTATCGTTTCCTTTATCTTTAACATTTCCTTTTTGCAAGGATTGGTTTCCAACTTTGTTTTGATTGCCTTATTCCCTCCTCAATAAAAGGAGCGGCCGCCCCTAGCCCTCTCCAGTCACCATCCCCTCCCTTGCGCATACCAGCCGAGAGCATTAGCTAGCGCCGTCGTCTAGAAACTGCTGCTCGCCAATATGAGCCACAAAGGGCCATCATAGGTCCAATGCCCTGCCAAGTCACCGCGTCACTGACCCCTGCCACCGTGAGTCGCTATTTTCCCTGTACAAGTCTAGAGTTCGTGCGCTTGTTGCCGATAGGATTTTAGCGTGTCATTAATGAGTCATTAATTTACAGTGCAAAGTTGTTGTTTTGTATGGATAAATTGATCATCCGTTAAGAGGTTTAGCGGGTCGTTAAATGTTGCTTTAGCGAGTCACCAATCCTATCATGTTTCTGCCATGTGTTTCATAAATTGTGTTTCAGTACCATTTCGCTGTGTGAATTTGTGATTCGTGTATGTATCTGTCCTGTCGTGCGAAGTTGTGTTTCGTTCTGGTTCTGGTTCTACAGTTAACTGGTTTGTCATGCAAATCTAGGATTCGTATAGGAGTTGTTGAGGAGTCTGTTAATCGGGTAAGGTTGTGTTTTCCTGTCTGTTATCCTATCTTGTTCATCTTGCTGTTAAAAAGTCGTTAACCCACTTCTAAAATTCATAACTAATTAATCCGAAGTTTGTTTAAGCCCATTCAAATTGCGGTGGACCAATAATTTTTTCAAGAATCCGCATAAAATAGTTTCTTTTCTTGTTTCAGTAGCCCTTTGTATTGTTTTGAGTGTTTTTAATTGATTGCTTTAGATTTTGGCAAAACTGAAGTTCCGGTCTACTAGGAGGTGGTAGCCCAAGCTATTCTAGAAACACAAGGCAAGCCACATTGACAATCCTTCAGTATATTGCTCCCAGATTTTAAAATTATTTTCTCATTCATTTGTAAACACACTTGTTTTTGCAATTATATGCTTATGAGATTTACCTATCTTTCGCTATTAATCCCTTATATATGTTGTATTTGAAATCCCAGATGGATAGCCTAGAGGGGGGGGGGGGTGAATAGGCGTTACTAAAAAACAATTAAAATCATAGCGGTTAGATGGCCGAACCATCCGGTCATAGGGTCCAGACCGTCCGGTTGGCTCTCTCGGGTTGAACCTGTGAGCTCTGGCCGGACCATCCGGGTATGAACACCGCATCGTCCGGTCAAGCAAAAGTGGGATTCAACGAATCCCCTTTTGTAGTATAGTTCTTGGGAACATGCAATGCTAGTGTGCAAAAGATAGGAGGAGATAAAAAGCTAAAAACCTAGAAATAAAGGTAGAGATAAAGATAGCGACACAAGGGATTTTTCTACCGAAGTTCGGATCTTTTGATCCTACTCTCGCTTGAGACACTCCTGTGAGCGGGATCTCTTTCAATCCTTTTTCTCACTTAGCTTTCTCGCACGACGCCAACTAGGGTTTTCAAGTTCATGCCTCTTGGCTAGAGAATCCTTGATCGACCACCAAGATCGAGATCAAGCGATTCCGCTCAACCCTAGGTCGCAACTTGCCCTACCTAGCAACCTCCTATGAGAAAGCCCAAACATCAACTATCAAGTTACCTAATTTCCTTGCGGAGGCACAACACCATGACCTACTTTAACAACTAATTTGTGTTGGCAAAAAGGTAGATTACACAACAAGTCATGTGTAGGCAATTCTACGTAGCAATGCCAACACATGATTTGTTAGCGATTTTAATTTTTGTAGACAGGTCATCTGTTGGGGATTCATAGGCAACACATAGTGTGTAGGCGGTGCTATTATCTGCACTGTCAGTGTCGGCAAAGATAAAACTGCGTGCACCAAGGAATGGGAGAAAAATAAAGTACGCGGGATCAACCCTAGGTCACAACTTGCCCTACCTAGCAACCTCCTAAGAGAAAGCCCAAGCATCAACTATCAAGTTACCTAATTTCCTTGCGGAGGCACTACACCATGACCTACTTTTACAAACTAATTCGTGTTGGCAAAAAGGTAGATTACACAACAAGTCATGTGTAGGCAATTCTACGTAGCAATGCCAACACATGATTTGTCAGCGATTTCAATATTTGTAGACAAGTCATCTGTTGGGGATTCATAGACAACACAATGTGTGTAGGCGATGCTATTATCTGCACTGTTAGTGTCGGCAAAGATAAAATTGCGTGCACCAAGGAATTGGAGAAAAATAAAGTACACGGGAGGAATTGTAGCGCGGAGGTGAAAAAAATCGAAATGCGCGGTGAAAATTGGAGGGAACGAACAATTATAGCACGTGGACCCGGTCTCCTCCAGTCTCCCAAACCCTATATGCTTCTCCCTCTCCCAGATCCACCGCCAGCACCAAGCAGCTCCCTCCTCCACCTACTCTAGGCACCCCGGCCTCTCCCTCCGCCACCGCATCACGCCGCCCCGGGCGCTCCCTCCGCCATCGCCTCTCCACCCCAGGCGCTCCCGCCGCCACTGCCTCTCTCCGGCCTAGCCGCTCCCGCCGCCCCGGCCTCTCCCTCCGCCACCTCTTGCCACCCCAGCCGCTCCCTTATCTGGCCGCCCCACCCCTCCCTCCGCCACCTCCTCTCTCCGCCCCGGCCTCTCCCTCCGCCACCTCTTGCCGCCCCAGCCGCTCCCTTGTCTGGCCGCCCCACCCCTCTCTCCGCCACCTCCTCTCTCCGCCCCGGCCCCTCCCTCCGCCACTGCCTCGGCCGGTCCTTCTGCCGCTGAATCTCGCATGTGTTCTCTCCGCCCCTAGCACCGCCCTCCGCCACCTCCAATCCCACCTCCCTCCTCCAGCCGCCTGCCACTACCACCTTCTCTCGCCGTCCCACTGCTTCCCTCTGCCACTCCATCTCGCGCCTCTAGCCGACCGCCGCTGCTGCTCTGCGTTGGCGCCACACTCATCAACCTCGAAGCCCTGAAGGCTCGTACTCCACCAATTCTGCTAGGAAGGTAAGCTTGCATGCTCCTGCTCCTCCTCCATGGACCACTAGATCTCTAAGAACATTGGGAATTTTGTTTCTCTATATTGAGTGGAAGTAAATACTGCATCCATTAAGTCCAATTTCGAAGCATGAAACACACCCCTATTTGTTCCATTGCGGATGTACTCTTTTTGGAAGGACCCCTTGATATGCATGTTTAACTAAAATTTGTACTATAGGTAAACCAGTGCTCAAGTTATAAAGCAAGCAAAAGTAGGGTATGTATAAATATATCATTAGGCTTATGTCTTTATCAAAGTATGGTATGTATAAAGTTATAAGTAGAGTCGCCTCCATCAGACTCAACTTCTAGCTCTGGAGGGGGAAATTGGGCAATGCTAAGTACAAACCACCGTACTTAACAAGCAGCACGGAAAAGAGGGTAATAAATGATGCTTAAGGGTCAACAAGGACAGGCTAGGGTTAGTTGCAATAAAGCGGCAATTAAATAAATAACAGAGACTAAACTGAATAAAGGTGATTAAATAAATTAAAGAATAAGTAAATAACAGTTGTAAAATACCACAACACTGTCCAACGTTACACCACATTGTGACAAGCCCAGCCACTACTCAACGTTACACCACGTTGCAGTAGTCCCAATTGAAAGCCAGTTTACCCAGGTCATTAAAGGTTCAACTAATCATAGTGAAGCTGGGAGTCCGCTCGTAAGCGTGGGCACGGCTATTCGAATAGATTAGACTCTGATCAGAGGTGTACTACTGTACCCACAAGACACGACTCCACTACACTTGAACGTGCGCCGACATACCACCATGGCATACCGGAAGGGAGACCGTGATAGGACCCGTCACATAACCCTCCCTATTTAATCGCACCACACTTCAGGTTTCACCCCCTCCTTTACACCAAGTCGGGCAGTCCCCTCTTGTGCCTTGGTAGATCCGGAAGGAGTAGAGGCTTTC